>NC_086317.1:96179892-96552392 GCF_036172605.1 Pelobates fuscus | reverse complement strand
AGAAAAAAAAAAAAAAAAAAGCTATAGATTGTACTCACAAGAGGAAAGCCACACATGTGGATGAAAAGGCACGTAAATAGGTCTATAAGACCTCCAATGGATAGTCAGTTATCCTGCTGAAAACCTGGATCCTGATGTGGTTATAGAAACAGACTTGAAATAAAATCCCAAAATGCTCATAGGTACACATGTGTGGTTTTACACTATGTTGTGTTGTGTTTTTTATTTATTTTTTAAGTGATTAAAGATTGAATATTTGGAACTACACATTTTTGTAAAAAATTTAATAAACAACCCTAGTATCACCCATCGCCGTGCCACATAACTGGGGGCTATTAAACTGAAGGGGGGATCTATTCCCTCCCCCCTTCGGCCCCCATCCATGAGCGGTGGGTGGGGGCCCTAAATAACAATAAGGGGGGACGTATTGTCTCCCACTCTAGCTACCACCCCCTAAATTACAATAAGGGGGGGGGGCACCTATTGTCCTCCCACCTGCCCCCACCCATGGGTGGCAGGTGGGGGCCAAGAGTAAAAAATCCCCCCCCTTCCTCCCGTGACTAGGGGTCCTTAAGCCCCTAGTCCCCACCCACATAAAATTAAATCAATCCCTACCTACCCCCTCATCCTAAAAATTTTTTTAAAAATCCCAAGCGGTGTAAAATAACTCAGAGCAATCTGATTGGTTGGTTTGGAATCCAACCAGATTGCTCGGAGTCCAATTACACATGCTGTGTGAATCAATGCATCTCTATGGGGAAAGTTCAGTGTCTCAATGCAGAGGTTGAAGACACTGAAAAGACAGTGTTTACTGTAAAAAGCATGCAAGGACTGACTATACTCACTAGAACAACAACATTAATCTGTAGTTGTTCTGGTGACTATAGTGCCCCTTTAAGTGTCTTTATTTAGACTAAACTACCAAACCATAAATTAACCAGAGAATTTCAAAAGTTAGGCCAAAACAGCTCAGACAAAAAATAAAAAATAAAAAAAAGAAAGGAAAGAAAGAAAGAAAAGAAAAGAAAAGGTTTTGGTGCTCTTTTGCCCTACAATTTTAATTTATTTTCTCAGGTCAATTTTGAGCAATTAAACTGCTGAACAAATTGCAACCAAAGATGTTACTGTGCACATAGATCTGTACTGTGCATCGCTTGTGTGCATGCCTGCATTTCATGAGTAAATAGCCATAACTGAACAACATTTACATGTGACCACTAAATAAAAAAATAAAAAAATAAGAAAAATCACATTTCTGTGCATCACTGACACAGTTCCATTTAGCATGCAGGCAGGGTAAAAAGGCACCAAGGCCTCCAAATCAATTTACGCAAACAAATTTTAAACCGTGGCACGGACAAAAGATGTCTTGTTAAATATGAAAAGAAAGCAAGAAAACTGTTCTAAATGAACCTAACATGGGAAGCGGTTTTTGTTTACATAAATATCCAGCTACAAGTAAATGGTATTTCAGCTATTCAGTGTACTAGTAAACATAAACTGCAGAGGCTTTAATTATAGTCTGCCCTGGACTCTACTTTAAGATGTCTGAGGCCTGCTTAACATTCCAGGCATAGTTCTGTCACAGACATTATGGGAGCTGAAGTTCACCCTTGTCCCTGCCAAGCTTTCACTTGCTATTAAAGAGAAGTCATTAAACACCATGTAATTGTACACCTAATTCCTATATTTATAAGACTGGAGCAAGAAGCAGTGTTACTTTTTTTTGGTGGTTGAATGCCAGAGATAAAGGGATGAAATGAAGATGAATTGCTCATACTAAAGCAGAGCAGTGTCATACAATGATACAGTGAATCTTCTACAAAAAACAACAACAAAAAAAACATGCAGGATCACGGATACTGGCAAATCAGCTCTCATTCCATTCGCAAACACATCTCGACGATTTGAAAGTTATGATTGCTTTGAAAAATAGGGGACCTAAATATATTTTATGGGGTTATTCACTAAAAATCTAATTGTAGAGAAAAGAAAATAGAATTGCAGTATTTACAGAACAAAAGTTTTGTTTTTTTAAGGAATTCTTATAGCCGGCTATAGTGACAGCTGGTATGTTTTTTGGTTTTTTTTTTATTTTTTTTTTCAAATATTGAAATTCAGGTTCCATTTTGATACAATTCAGTGTTAGGTCGACAAACCATTTTGTGCCACTTAACAATACACTGTAACTAATATCTGCAATTGACCAATACAAAATTGTTAAAAGGAATGAAGCATTTTAGTTACGAAGAAAGATTAAAATATGTAAGTCTCTTTAGTTTGGAAAAACTGCGCCTCAGAGGTGATATGATAACATTATACAAATATATTCAGGGCCAGTACAAACCATTATCTGGAAATCTATTCATAAACAGGGACACGAGGTCACGCATTTAGGCTGGAAGAAAGGAGATTTTTATTCTAAGGCAAAGAGCAATAAGGATATGGAATTCTCTGCCTGAAGAGGTGGTTTTATCAGAGTCCATACAGATGTTTAAACTGCAACTGGATACATACTTGCAAAAAAATAACATACAGGGATATAATTTCTAATTAGTGGGGTAATAGCTGCTTGATCCAAGAAGACATCTGACTGCTATTTTGGGGTCAAGAAGGAATTTTTTCCTAGTTTGTTCCAAAATTGGAAGCGCTTCAGACTAGGTTTTTTGCCTTCTTTTTCATCAACAGCAAAAAATTATGTGAGGAAGGCTGAACTTGTTAGACACTAGTCTCTTTTCAGCTATGTGACTATGAAGAGTGGGCAATTAAGATTAAAGTGGGCACGGGGGGCGGAGCCTGCTATCAGACCTGAACGGACGCCATTTCGTTTAGCTCCCAACTTCCAAAACTCAATCTTGACAATATCACCTTATCCAGCGCCCATCCAGCCTTGCCACTTACCGCACGGGCACAAGCAAAGTTCGCTGTACCACCCGATGCCTTTTTTCCAGCCGCAACGGCTACAGAAGAGGAGACGCAAGAACGGGGCCTACCACACGCCAACGAGCCCCGGCCTTGCGGAAATCCTACGCGGACACCCGGTGGAACTCGGGGAATCCGACTATTCGTGGGAACTACCCTCCATACTTGCGCACACACCAGCCATGGGACGCCGATCCCAAAAACCGCAAGGTACGCCTGGGGACAGGGATATTGGGACCATGTTACAACGGCCCACTACCTCTAAGCCACCTACCATGTCAGATAGGCCAGACCTCACCCGGGCGCCCAACACAGCCTACCAGAGCCCCAATCCAACTGGCCTGTCACAGAATAGACAGCCGGACAAGGCACCCAGCATGAGACAGCCTGATTCTGCCTCCCCTGAGCTCCTCCAGACACCACCACCTGCAAGGCCGCAAATCCCGGTAAGCCTGGACTCTGACTCTCAGGTACACTCCCAGCCCCTGCAGCAGTTAAGTGCAAACAGTATAATATTGCACAGACCAGACTCCCCAGGGCCTTCACAAGTGCCACAAACATGTCCACTGGAGCCCACAGATGATTCAGCTCCAACCACCAAACGAGACCTCAAAATTCTCCTAGCAGAGATCCACAAACTCCTGGCAGCTGACTCAGCCACCCTCAAGACTGAATTACACACAGTCGCAGAACGGGTGAGGACCACGGAGGAAGAAGTGGTGACGGTGCACACTCACATGAATCAAATGGAAGACACCATCAGACAAATTCAGCAACAACAAACCTACCTGGCAATTAAAATGTCAACAATAGAAGACCGACAACGCCGTTCCCATATTAAAATCAGGGGCATACCCATGGCGATTTCTGCCGACGAGCTACCACACTATGTCAGGCGCCTCTTGAATACAGTGTTACCACACTCACTCGCAAGGAAAATCGTGACCGACGGGGTATACCGCTTACCTAGCGCCCCACACATAAAAACTCCACCGGCCAGAGATGTCATCTTCAAATGTGTCTCTATACAAGACAAACTACAAATAATGGCGGGGCTGAAAGGCAAGACACCACTGCTATTTGAGAACTCCTCATTGACATTCTTCCAGGACCTGTCAAAAGCTACCCTCCTGTGGCGCAAATCCTACGGACCGATCACCACACAGCTACGCTCTGCGAATATAGCCTACAGGTGGGGCGCTAACGGAACTTTGGAGATAACACATAATAAAACCACTCATGTACTGACCTCAGTGGAAGGAGCAAAACCCCTTCTGGATACCCTGGGACTGTCTAGACCCGTGAACGCTACACAGCACAGACCTCAGACGACGGCCGGGGGCCCGGTGACCATCGCCCCGTCTGAGCCGGAACACAACGGATCACAACACCCCGTCCCGTGACCGGTGTAAACTGACCCCACCAGTCTTCCCAACCCAACAGTGGCAGACCCTTCCTGTTTGGACATTAATGTTCATTTCGTTTGATATTGTTATTTGCCTCTTTTTTTTTTTTTCTTCTTTTCTTTTGTTTTTATAATACACTTCCTACAAACGTTTTAAGCTACACACAAGCTTCACCACCATAGGTCCAAGGCTCACTAACCCTATACTAGAGGGCCACAAAATGATTAGCACCACAAGAATCAGCACGACCTGTGCCCGCACACTTGGCGTCCACACACCCAAACCTCCCCTCCCCGCTGCCCCCTTGGTTAGGGGTTCTCAATCGATGCAAAAGCACCACCTGCGACTGACTCCCTCACTCAGCTCCACACAAAGAGCTAGACTCACGAACAAGGCTTAGGCGCAACACTGGCACATCATAACTACACCAACTCACCATCGGCCACACAGAGCGCCAACACCAACAGGCCCGCAACCCGCAAGTACTGCCACCAAACACCCAGCTTCACCCCACTCACGAGGGTATACAAAACATACGTTTACGTTATTGCTTGACCCAAAATTTGGTGCAAAATTTAAACTGTATTCTTTCCAAATGTTTTTTGGAGCACTCACGTGCACATCTGTCTGTGAAACTCAAATATCCTGCACCAAAAATGAAAAATAAAGAATTTAAAAAAAAAAAAAAAAAGATTAAAGTGGGCACAACGTCCACAAATGGATGTCAAGGTCTGTTTCAAGTAAGTTATAACATTAAGTATATATAATGTCAATTTTCCACAGAGCGCCCAAACTAGACCCTTGGACATATCTACTCAACAGATCTTTAGACGACTGGACGAAGTTGGAACAGAAACTGATCCATAAGATCACACTAGCCGCTAGGAGAGCAGTAGCGTTGACCTGGCTACAAACAGACATGCCACCCATACAAAGGGTACTCTCCAACATTAAAGAAGTGTATTTAATGGACAGTTTGACCGCCCAGGTAAGAGGTTCAATGTCCAGATTTGACAAATTGTGGGAACCGTGGCAGAGCAGCGCCCTCTCGGATGATACAACACATAGCCGACCCCCCTAAGCTAGAGACGACCCCAGATGAGGGTCTACAAAAGACAGATGACGCCCACAGACCTTCACACCACTCCGACCTGACGTACAACCCTCCCCTGCCCCCTCCTTTCTCCTCTCTATTGCCTCCTCTATCCCCTCTCTTTTTTCTTCTTTTCTAACTCTTTGTTTTTCTCCTTGGTTCACAATATCGTGGGGGAACCGAGTCCCGAACCTTGTTTGATAGCAATTTGGAGAACCCCTGGCCGGCCCAGGGTCGAACCACAAGGGACGGAAGACAGAGTACCCTCATGACACAAACGCTACCTTACTACACTATAAGCGATTTAAGATAGAATGATGTATGTTTAGTACCGTTGGACTCAGATATAGTGTACGCTGCCGACCGTACGCAATTTGTTCTGTTGAGACAAGCACTTATCCTATTAAGCTGGGACATAGGGGAACGAGATTGCATAACTGATTAAAGACCCCTATTGTTCTGCACCCCTATAGTGCCTCACAAAATTGCAACTGTTAGGACAAAATGAACTAACAATACCATTGTAGTTATTCTTAACCAAAAAACAAAAAACCTTGACAAATGGCGGTACGAGCTAACCCAGAGGATAAGAGCTGTAATGCTTATACGTATTATATATGTGTCAATGTATATCAGTATTGCGATCTTATGGGCTTTTGCACAAGCCATATTACCACTGTCATATTGCCATTTTTGTCAACATGAAAAATAAAGAAATTAAAAAAAAAAAGTCTATATAATGTCATTGAGAAAACGATAGAAAATTTAAAACTCCATTACGGCAGTCTCGAGTGGGTAGCACTTTACTCGAGATCCTCCGCTTACATTCTCAGCTTTCAAACTTCTACATTAGTGCTATCAGAAAAGGAGGCTGGACAAAGCTCAAGTAAGTGTCAAACCATTTGAAAACGGTTTGACTAGTTAAAAGGACACTATAGTTACCAAAACAAGTTTAGGTAAATGAAGCAATTTCGGTGTATAGATCATGCCCCTGCAATCTCACTGCTCACTTCTCTGCCATTTAGGAGTTAAATCACTTTGTTCATACAGCCCTAGTCACAACTCCCAGCATGTGACTTGCACAGCCTTCCTAAATACTTCCTGTAAAGAGTCATCTAATGTTTACACTTCCTTTATTGCAAGTTCTGTTTCATTTAGAATTTCTTATTTCCTGCTATGTTAATAGCTTGCCTGACCCTGCAGGAGCCTCCTGTGTGTAATTAAAGTTACATTTACAGAGCAGGAGATAAAAACTTTTAAAGTAACTTAACAAGTGATTGGAAATGAAACCAGTTTTCCTTGCAGGCTGTGACAGTCACAGCCAGAGGATGTGTGGCTACGGCCGCATGGACAGAGACAAAAGTGATTTAACTCCTAAGTGGAAGAGAATTGAGCAGTGAGATTACAGGGGCATGATCTACACACCAAAACTGCTTCATAAAGCTAAAGTTGTTTTGGTGACTATATGGGATGATACCAGAGCACTCCTGGCACTGTAACGGTTATGGTGCCTAAACTGGCACTATAATTATAAACTGTCTTTGCAAAGGACTGGCACACATACTCATTCATATTTAAAGTGCTGAGACACTGTGTCAGACACTATATAGACTAACAAGTGTGGCATAGAGTTAGCCTGTGTCAAAACCAATGCAGAGAGAACCCGGGGACAAGAAATGTTTTGGGCCTCTCACTAACGCAAAGGTGTCCAAAAGTTTGAACCTGAAATGTAGTGATATTGCCACAATGCTTGGACAGCCGTGGACCTACTCATCCTTGCTGGGTTGATTTTGTAAGCAGTGTGTGCATGTTCGTATAATGTTTTTATGTGGAGTGTGTGTAAATGTCGGAGTGTATTTGTATGTAAGGTTACCATTTGAATGCACTGGTGTGCGTGTGTGTATGTATGTGTGAATGTAATGTTGGAGTTCAAAGGCAGGTGTGCATTTGTTTGTAGTGTTAGTGACTGAATGCAAGGGTATGTGTGTACAGTGTAGGCGTTCAAATGCAGTAGTGTATATAGTTGGCAACTGAATGCAATACAAACATACTGAGAGAGACAAACAGATACACACAAAGATAAACATACATTCTGACACATACACAATCTGACTCAGATACACATACAAACAAACACATTTTGACAAATACATATTGAGGCACACACAAAATACACACACGTCATAAGTCATAATTTACATATTTTAGTAAGTCATTCCCCCCCCCCCCCTTCTCTTCTGGGTGTAGGAGGGTGGCTTACCTGGCGTCCAGTCATGGGTTCGGGCAGCAGGAAGTCTGGGGAGGATGGAAGTCTTGTCCAGGTTTCTCCCAATCCGCTCCTTTTATTCTTCCCCCTCCTCTGTTTTGGTCCTCCTCTGCATTCTCGCACAGTGCTAAATTAGCGGGGAGTAAGTACTTGAACTTACTTCCAGCACAGCCAATATGACAGGTCAACGGTCTCACAGTTAAAAGGGTTGCAGTGTCTGACCAGGCCCCTCATCAGATATACCCATTGGGTGTCCCTAGGTATGAGGGGCATCCAAAGGGCTTCCAAACGTGCAGGTGTCGGTACAGCCACACTGGCTAAAGCAGTGTTAGCATATATATGCATGTACATTCATTGCAGCTGCCATGAGTCAAGTTCACTGCCTGAAACTTGCATATAATATTACGTTTTAAAAATTATTGCAACCAGGGCACCAGATTTCCACTCACCATTTGCCATTGGCAAGTGAATATTAAGCCTTGCTATAAGTTGCAGCGGCAAATAACCGAAGACCTGTTTAGTAGCACAGGACTTCAAATTTGAAGGTTTGATCGCAACATACATTAAAGCTATGTGCATTCTGCTCCCAATCCAGAATGGCCGCTCCAAGGTGCCATGTGGACTGATATTATACACACAAAAAAAGGCATTGAAAAAATAAAAGATAAGGGGAAAATGGTTTATTTATCCCATTGATGGCTGCAGTAGAACATGACTACAGAGCTTGTGGATGAGTGGGGATGGAAAAAATGCAGAGGACATAGATGGCTGGATATAGGGGGCATGGAATTTTTAGGACGAGACTAGGGCATCGATAGCCATTAATATAAGGAAACACGACTGCAAGGAACAGGATGGCTGGGAAGTTATGATTGCACGCCACTTCTGATCATTTTGGCTCTATATACATAATATTACTAATAATAATACCAATAATGTCAATATAATAAGCTAAAATGGTGGCGTAAAATTTGAATTGGTATTAATTTGACTATAATTATTACACGTTATTTATTTAGCACCAACATATATTGCAGAGTTTTACAGTCTTATGCAGAAACATTAAACTACAAACACATTACGTTAAACATAAATAAAGGGTCAATAAGACCTTAAAATATAGAGGAATCAGCGTATAAAACCGAATGGTAGAAATTGCCAAATATGCCACTAGTAGCTACAAAACATAGGTAAACATGTGACGTGTGCAGGAAGGCATTAGAGTAGAAAGGTGACAGAGTAATGTGGGGAGAGAGCGAGGAAAACAGAGGAATTACCCGGTAAATTAAAATAAAAGCTTTCTTATAAAGCTTTATGGTATAGTAACAAATACCACTTTATGTCAACAAAAACGGTCAGGTCATTTTCATCCATCTATCTAAAACACTGCTGTTTTGTTAAAACAGCAATGTTTACAAGGAAGGATTTCATGCACTTCTAGCGGCCGTCTTTTAGACAGCAGCTAGAGGCACTTTTGCCTCCATAGCCAAGCTATTCAACTCAGTTATTCAATCAGATGGTCTCATAGAGACCATTTATTTGGCGCAGTGTGGATTGGATGACATCACCAATCTTGATGATCTCAGCCAAGGAGGTGGAGTGACACCAGTGTGGAGAGTAAAGGTAAGTAAATCTCACTTTTCAAACCTTTACAGCCAGGGGATGGCCACCTATAGGTAAAACAGTACGGCATTGGGAATACATGTTTGTAAGATTTTAGTGACTGCTTTAAAAGGAACACTCAAGGTACCATAACCACTACAACCACTGTAGTGGTTATGATGCCAGAAGTGCCCTGGTGTCCCCCATTGTAAAAAAAAAAGTCAGACCATTTTAGAATGGAATGACATCTTACTGAGGGTTTGCTTAGCATCGCTCCCTGTCTCCTACAGCTCAGTGAGAGCCAGAAAGTACCTGCTCGGCAGTTAATTTACCATTTTAATTTAGCTCACTCTTTAAAAAGGACCCCATAGTAACCAAAACAACTTTAGCTTAAATAAGCAGTGTTAGTGTATAGATTGTGCCCCTGTAGTCTCAATTCTCTGCCATTTAAGAGTTAAATCACTTTGTTAATGCAGCCCTAGTCACATCTCCCTGCATGTAATGTGCACAGCCTTCCTGTAAAGTGAGATATATCTAATGTTTACACTACCTTTACTGCACAGTCTGTTTAATTTAGAATGTCCTATATCCTGCACGGTCAATAACTTGCTAGGTTTTGCAGGAGCCTCCTGCATGTGATTAAAATTACATTTACAGTACAGGAGATGGCCTCTACAGTAAGTTAAGATCCAATTGCAAATGAAACCATTATTTTTCATGCAGGTTGTGTCAGTCGCAGCCAGGGGAGGTGTGGCTAGGGCTGCATAAATAGAAACAAAAGTAATTTAACTTATAAATAGCAGAGAATTGAGCAGTAAGAATTCAGAGGTATATTATTTATACTGTGCTAACTTATTCCACAGTGATTTACAATATTTATGGTCTATACACAAAAACTGCTTCATTAAGCGAAATTTTTTTTAGTGACCCTTCCATTCTCTCCAATCTATGGTTTAAAGTTCATGTATAATGAAAATGACAAGTGCCAACTGGATTCTTAATAATAATAATAAAAAAAACGCAAGGAGAGAATGAATCTGTGCAATCTGATGTACGGATTTTTACAAACTATTTCATGACTTACGGAGAGTGTTTATCAAGGAATGTCAGGAAGGGGTGGAGATAAGTATTTATTAAAATGCTCACTTACCGTAAAACATACATTATGCACATCAATATTTCCTTCAGTATTGCATTAAAAAAAAAAAAAAAAACTGGACTTACGATTTCTTCAACAAAATAAAACAAAGATGCTCCATACCAGGCTCACAAATTGCAACAATGTCAGAAGTAATTGGCAGGTGGTGATCTGAGCCTCAATTATTCGCAAAAATGTAAGTCCTCTATGTAAAACATGCAGATTTAGAAATGCATGTATATTCAGCTTGTCTAAAAACATTTACTTCCCTTCTGAACAATAATTGCCGTTTTAAATGCACAAAAGGAAGGGTGGATAAGATGTAAAGAGGGGGGGGGGGGCTATTATTATATCTATATATACACATAATCTTACAAATAGAATGACATTTAACACCGATTCCTCAGAAACAAATTCCACATGTGATGACATGAGATCAGGGGAATCTCATTTTACCTAAACTTAGAAAACACATCCTAGTACAAGAAAGACAGGATCTACTTAGGCAAATGCACTTTTAAAATGTATATTAAAATTAGCAGGTTCTTTCAAAATATATGTATACTAATATTACTGATGAAAAGCTAGCTGAGCATCACGGACGTGTAACAGTATCTTGAGGGTCAAGATTAGCCATCACTTTGCAAAGCATCATTAGGTGCTAATGAAGTAATGTTTGTATGTATCAACAATAGTTATTGCACACCATATAATCAAAGTGTTTTTACTCTATATCCAGTGCTCCAACAGGTGTATCATAATGGTGCCAATTGTTTAGCAAAGCAAAAAAAAAAGCAACAAAAAAAAAAGGAAATTTTCAAAATTTGCAATTTGCTGAAATTGCTCTGACTTGCCTGGATATTTTACACATTTTTTTTATTATGTAACCAAGCTGGTTACCTTATGGATAATGCCGTTTATTCCTAATTTCTTGGGCTATATGGCATCATTCAGTTCAGAGGTTTAGAATGCTCACCCCTCTTGTACGAATAGTTCCTCCACACCACTACATAAAATCCCTGGTTCCATAACACCAATATAACCACAATAAATTAACTGGGTGCCAGCCCATTAGCAGTAATGACCCCCCAAACAGGAACACCTCCTTCAAAGTAAATAGGTAACATATTAGCCCCCATCCTAAATTAGGAGCGGGGGGCATGCAACGGTTACCACTAGGTTATAATGTTAACAACTACCTCTCACCACTAAGTATTTGTCAGTTTGTCTCTGGTGAATACATCTGGGTTCCTAGTACTAATCAGTAAATCAATGGCAATAGCGGTCATTGCATACCTTGTGGAGTATATTTCCCCAAGTAATTTATTTTATTTTTTTGCCAATTTAAAAAAAGATTTATTCACGAAACTGTTCATTCTAGTAACTACAAACTGAATTACAAGTTCAGGGTAAAATAGTCAATCTGTGACCATAGTATTTTCCAGATCCTCTATTTTTCAATAACCATTACAAATCTGTTTCAGTTAATTGTTTAAATGAACAAACCCCATTGTGCAAGTTAGTTCCCAAGTTACTACAACTCATTCTTTTGTGATTAGACCTCAACAAACACCATGCATTTTATTTTTTACAGAAATCAAAAAGGCATAAAATAAACTACTGGCAATCACTTCAAATTCCTCGAATGAAAGAGCACATTATTTTAACTTAGTATGTAGCAGGATGAAATGCTGTACTTACCAAACATAAAATATTTTTTAAAGAGTATATGTTTAGACAATTTCTCTTTAACTGCCCTATTCACTATGCACATGTCCTCACTTTGCAACAGTCAACAAGAACTACTGGCTACATGCACACTTTGTATGTACATCGATAACCCCCTCCTGATTGCCCTTTCTTTGCCCAATAGCAATATACACTAGTAATAGAAAGAAATATTGGCACCAGATGAATACACTTTTGACAAGTCACTAAGCAGCAAACAAAATGGTAAGTGATATTATTTACACTGTACTTTTTTTATTTTCAATTAGCCGGGCCCTTTCCAAAGTTTTTTTCCATATTAATTGAGACAGACAGACAGACAGATAGAGACAGACAGACAGACTACATAAGCTTCAGGTTGCAATGCAATGAAATGTACTATTCCCAAAAAATATGATATGCCTTTAGTGGTATTCTCATCAAATAAACTGTGAAACACTTTATCACTCAGGAGAGAGCTAGCAAGGGGGGCAATAGCCCATGGGCCACTAGTAGAAGGTGGATTGTTGGCTACTACTAGAGATATACTAAACTATCTATATTGTATTGTAGTTCTTACACTATTAGCATAAAATGTTAAATATAAAAATTAACAAAAGGTAAAAGTATGCTGACTTGGTCTCAAATTTGGCAGCTAGTTTACAGTTTCCCCCAGGCCAAAAAAGCCAGCCCTCCTCTGTCCTCACTCCTCCAATATCACCAGGTACAAATGACCAACTGAAGGGAACGCACTGCCATTAGTCAAGGGGTCTCCAATTGTTGGAACCAGACTATACAACTTCTCAAAATAAATTTGCAACTTAACCATAGCTGTACAGCTTTGCCCATTGTAGTCGAGTTTCCTTTAACACGAGGAGGAGTCTAACAGAGGGGGTTTGAAAAAACATTCCATACTACAACTGAAAAGCCAATTTTACAATTAAATTACAAAGTGGGTGCAATTAACCAGCAGTAGGTTAAAAAAGTCCAAAATACAAAAATGACTGAATATTGTGATATTAGATTCTAAGGTATGATATAATAAACAAATATTACATAAAACACACAATACATCTGGCATAGAGTTATTGATGAAACATAGCACTCAGTACCTGTCTACCTCACTGCATTCTACCAAGTTGTAGAAGTTACTAATCATACTACATATAACATACCTGCACTAAGGACTGAAAACAGCCAAAGTCTGATTTCCTTTATAAAGGCATGCTAATGAAGTCCTTAGTACAATGCAATGTATTATTTATCACATGTATAATCTGTGTGTTCTAGCAACCTCTTAAAAACAAGAAAGCATCACAATCTAAAAGGAACACAGCAGTAAGGCACTCAGGCACTGAATACAGCCTGATTTGTAGCTGAACATGTGCTACCCTGCTGTTTATTAGGGTATGTGGTCAGTTTACACATAAAACCTCAATAAAAGAAAGCCAACAATGTTAAATCCTTACCTGTCTCTTGGATCAATCCATGAGGTCTGCCTGGTGTTGTGATCAATATAAAATACCCTTCCATCAAAATCCCTTGCCTCCTCCCAGCCAGCGGGTAAAGGCAACTCTGAGCTCTCCCTCCTGCAGGGCAGTGGGCACTGGGGTAGGCATTGCTGGTGCTGCGGTGGTGGCTGTGGCTGCCTTCTCCTCCTGCCACCGCTCAGCCAGGGCATTGCAAGAAAGAGCAGCCACAAGGCAGCAGCTCCTCTCTTGCCTCTTCCTTTTTCTGTTGTTGCTGTCCCAGGACAGCTTCCCCTGACTGCTCTCCTCCCTGGAAAAATCAGTGATCACAGAGAGAGGATCCACGGTAACAGCTTATCCTTGCCCATACGAGCCAGCATTGTTCTGAGTAGAATCCCTTGGAACGTAGAATGCTGGAAATGTAACTAAAGTTGCTAGCTCCTTCCCTCCGCGTTCTTCCACTTTCTGTATATTCCTGGGCACAGGACTCCCTCCTCCTCCCCTCGGATGATGTCCTCCTTTGGGGTGGTGGGGGGGGGAGATATCACAGATGTGATTCCACCTTGGCTTTCCAGGAGCTGTGAGAGGTAGAAGGTTCGGTGTCTAGCTCGGCCAGGCGGCCGAACCAAGCTCAAAGCTCTGCTTCTTGTTCATCCATGTCGGCTCTTCTCCCAGCCGTCTCTCATTCCACACAGCCCAGAACAGCCGCCTCCCCTTGTTTCTGGCTCCCTCCCTCGGCTTCCTGAGCACTGTTTCCAGTCTCAAATCTCCAATTTTAGCTAAAGTTATGCATAAGCTATGAGATCCTACAGGGGCATTTCCACTAAGGATCTCAGAGACAGCTTCCAGTGCCCTATAGTATACTCACCAATGCATTTCAAGCCCTGGCAGCACTGGCCAGCCGGGTAGGGTGTTACAATGAAGTAAAATGATTATATTTAAGAAAAATGGGGATTGGTCCTTAAAGCTTGTGAGTATGAATGAAACATATTTACCAATAGATTACTTTTAATTGGTTAGATAATATGAGTAATGTTAGCTTTACCCATATATTAGGATTTTCAACATATGGCATGGATTACTATTGTAACAGCTTAGTTACTGATGGTTGCAACCAGAGAAGAACAACAATGACCCTGTTTTTGAAGTACAAGTCACATGATGCTTAGCCAGAAGTGGTCTACACGATAATCATGTAGTTGTTATGGTGGCAATGGTACCCTAGACTTGCAATTAATATTTAAAGAACATTAACCCAGTACTAGCACTCACATGATCAAGTTCTACAGAGAAGAACTTTAATTTGAGTATCTCCCTTTTTAATATATAATAAGCATAGACCCAAAGTACAGCGCTACATAATTTGCTGGCGCTATATAAATAATAATAATATTTACTTTTTAACCTGTTAAAATAGACGTACTAAAAGGTATGGCAAAGGTGAATGACAGAAGGGAATGATAGATGATAATGTCCATAGACATCAAGTAAACGATTTTTATATATATATATTTTTTTTGTATTTTATTTTATTTTTTAATGCTGTATATTAAGCATATTTCTGTTTTTATTTCACAGTAATTTTACTCTTTTCTATTAATGTCTATAGGCATTCTGTTGTGTCTTTCACCCTTGTCATTCCATAGAATGCTGTAATAATTTTGTTCAAATAGACACCAAGCATCCAGACAACTTCATCTCATTGTCCCCGTTCCCATAAGCCCTGCTATGTAAAACATTGCAGTTTTGGAGAAACTGAAATGTTTACATTGCAGTGCTAAGACTGCATCTAGTGGCTGTCTACCGGACTGCAACTAGAGGTGTTTCCTGCTGTTTTACTCCATGAAACGATGCTGGACATCTTCACCTTGTGCAAGACATCCAAAGCATGGATTCAATGCTTTCCTATGGGGAAGGCCTAATACGCATTGAGTTCCCCCTCGGCACTTACATCGGAGAAGGAGTCAGGACTTAGAAACTTCAGCACTGGAATAAAGCAAGTGTTTGCATTTTTTTTTAACCATATAACTGCCAAAGAGGGTGGCTGGCTGGGAAAAGATGGACACTATAGTGTTGGGAATACAAAGCTGTTTTCCCAACACTGTAGTGCTCCTTTAATTTTAGTCTCAAGATCGGTCACTGTAGTTAGGGAATCCCCACAGTAATTTAAGAGATCAATTTTGTGATTTTCAAATTTTCAATTCATAGCAATTTAATTTTATGGTCATTGATGTCTATGTGCATTCCATTCTATTATTCACGTTTGTCATCGCTTTTAGTACATCTATATTAAAAGGAAATACAGAGGGGATAATTCACTAAATAGCAAATGGTGGTTAACTGAAAATTGCTTAGCAAAATTCAGTCAAAAAAGCCAAGAAGACTACAGCAGGGTTGGAGAATGTTGCCTAATTAGCGGTCTTGACCTAAATTTTGCCGTTGGGTTTTCAATTCCGCTACAGCTTTACTTTGGGCCTGATGTCATTAAAGATGATAGCTTGGCCAGGCCCCAAATGCAGTTCCCAATAACTACAGACGAAAAAAATAAATAAAATTATAATACTGAAAAAACACAACATAAAAACTGCAGCTATTGCTCTTTTGAGTAAGGTTCCTTCTAATCCTTCAAGGACAAATACAACATAGATTTAAATCAACAAAACTGAAAAGTAAGTAGAAAGTCACATATTTAACAGCGGCTTTCTGTTACAGTCACAAAAAACACCTTTTGGTGTATTTTCTGTGTTGTTCCTCCTTTGTGGGCCATTTATGTCTATATGAGTAGTTAGATTTTGCTTGCAATCCACATACTTGCTTTATTGATTGAGACATTCCAACTGGACAACAATGGGAATTATAATCAAACTCTTAAATCATTTACCGTTATAGTCATATTGCCTGCCATACATTCTTTCTGACTCTTGACTCGATATGTACCTTACAACTGAATAAGATTAAACTGAGGGAACAAAAAAGTCACAGAAACCCATTTTAATAGGCATCATGGAAAACAACCAGGTTCTAGTATAAGGGGAGTTACAACCTTTAAAAAAAAAAAAACAATTAATTAAAATTAATTAAATGAAAAACTTTATTTGGAAGGGGAAAAGACCGCGGATTAGCCTAGATCAATTAACTAACACTATAGGACAGGGAGGGGTAAATTTCCCAGACATGATAAATCATTACGAAGCCACTATTGTATATCATACCCAGTTATTGACAAAAATAGATTCTCGAAAATTGGCTTGGTATTGTTTAGAGACCCAAACATTGAATGGGATAAAACTAACAAGGGCTATTTGGCAACCAAAAAAGTATGGAGAAGTAATTGGTAATAAAATCCTTTCCCATCTATTAAATGAATGTTTTTTGATTAAAAAAAAACTAAAAATTTTGGGAAATCTATATGGGTTTATGGAGATAGGTTTATTAGAGGTTTTCATAAATGTCTTAAAAATTGACTCTTGGAGGGGAAGGAACATCCTAATACTAGAAGACATATTATTGAGAGATAAAATGAAAGATTTCCTAACCTTGTCAGAAGTATTTGGTCTCCCCCAAACGGAGATTTTTCGATATCTAAGGATAAAATCATGTCTGGGGAAGAACCTCGCAAGTAGTAATAATAATAGGAATAGTCTTATAATACAGATTTTTGGAAATGAAAATCCAAACAAAAATATGGCTAAATGCTATGCCTTGATAAGATCATCCCCTAAAATTAATTCATCTAAACAGATAAAGAGCTGGGAACAAGAATGCAATCTAAAAATAGATTTACAAGAATGGGGCAATATGTTAACACAAGTCAAAAAAAATATTCATAATACGATTCTATTTGAGACACACTATAAAATCTGCTATCGGTGGTATTTGGTACCAAGCAGATTAAACAGAATCGATCAAAGGGAGTCCAGCCAATGCTGGAGATGTGGATCAGCAGTTGGTAGCTTTATACATATATGGTGGAACTGCAAAATAATAAAAAAAATTTGGGTGGAAGTCTTTAGAAAATTATATATTTGGGATACAATTTGGATAGAACAATCCCCAATCACTGCTCTACTTCACTTACATTGGCCGGACCTTTGTCTATACCAACAATATTTAGTGAACCATGCTTTTGTAGCAGTTAAAATACTAATAGCCAGAAAATGGAAAAATCCCACAACAATTGAGTATAAAAACTGGGAAAACCAATTGGTTTTACAGCTTAAAAACGAGAAAACACTATTTAGAACTAAGGAGAATGTACGAAAATATGAAATGAGTAAAAAATGTCTACAGCTGTTAGAAAGGAATCAGTAGCTCCCAAAGACCCTAATTTAGGGCTTCATCATATTGAATTGCTATATACATAATCATATTCAAAGCAACTCAACTAGGCTGTTACCTTATCCCACTATGTCCTGTGTGTGTATATGAGTGAGGTTCTAGTATGTACAAATGAGAATCTGTAAAATGGAAGAATTATATATGTGTATATTTTCTATATATATATTAATATTTTTTATATGAGATATTTGTATGTTATATGTTAAAAATCAAATAAAGAAATTTTAAGAATTAAAATAAAAAAAAAACAATAAAAACTATAACAATCTTTGCAATACGATTTTAAAGATTAGACTATTGTAACAACTGCCCTCCTCAGTTCCTCATCTCCAAAAGCCAGCTCTCTCTCCTACTGTTCACTTTTTCCACACACCACTTTTGCTAGCTTATTTTAACACAGGCATCTTAACCATCAATCCTTCTCCCCTCAGATATGCTGGTATTTCTTGTGCATCTTTACAACGTCCTCATAGATTGTAAGTTTGTTTAAAACAGGGCTTTCTTCATTCTATCCATTCTAGAATTGTTAGGTGCTGTGGAACACGGTGGCAATATATATAAATGCTATTAATATTAACAACAAATGTTTAAAGTGCACCTGTTATGCCACCTATGCCTTGCCATCTCTTTAAAAAGTACATCATTTATAAAGTTGATTCAAAACAAAAAACTTTAAAGGGAAACTCCAGTGCCAGGAAGCACTGCAGGTCCCCTCTCCCTCCCACCACCCATCTCCCGGTAGCTGAAGGGGTGCAAATCCCTTCAGGTCACTTACCGGAGACTTTTCTCTGAACAGGCAGTGTTTACATGAAAATGCCTGAAGGGAGCTATAATACTCACCAGAACAACTACATTAAGCTGCAATTGTTCTGGTGACTATAGTATCCCTTTAAGTGGGATCAGTGCATAGATCATGCCTCTGCTGTCTCTCTGTTCGGTTCTCTTTGTTTCTGCAGACATAGCCACACTTTCCCTGACCACGAATCACACAGTCTCTCCACACAGTTCTTGGAAAAGACATGTTCGTTTGGAATCTGTCATATGGTCAGTCAGTACAAAGAGTGCATTTACTTTAGAGGCTGTTATCGCCTGCTCTGTTAATTGCTTGCTGGCGGTGGTGCCAGCAGCCTCCTGTGTGAGATTATATACGCAATGCCCAATCAAATGCTTTTCATAGAGAAGGATTATGGACACAGTGAGCACAGTTGGAAGATAAAATGTGTGTTTGTATTTATTTTATCTTCCAACTGTGCTCACTGTGTCCATAATGCTTCTCTATGAAAATAATTTTATTTGACATTGTCCAGCATTACAAGGTATTGAAAGGCAAAAGAAGGAGGCTGCTTACAGAAGTAATAGTATTTTAGGAACTTTGAAAATCATTTAGAAAAACCAAATACATTCATCATTTTTAGGTGACTTGTTCTTGTGCATTAAAAATATGTATTTTTTTTCCACCTCAACCTTCCCAGTGAAAATTTAGAAGCTATACACTAAAGAGGGAATTCTAGAAAACTTACCAGGAAGTCGCACACTGTAGGCCAAAATATATTTTTATAAACAAAAATCTGTCCCTCCATCACACCGGTCAGTCTATTCCCAGCATATAGTCAGTTTGGTAAGGGGACCCTTCCTATGGGCTGATAGTGACCACTCCTATTAGCCGTTATTCTGCTCTCTGTCACAATTACAACACATTTTCTGCTACACAGTGTGTCTTGTTTGCTAGATGAGATGTTTACATAGCAGGGTTAATCCAATCTCTAGTGGCTGTCTTCCTGACAGCCGCTAGAGGCGCTTCTGCGACGCTGAATGCCAAATTCGCATCCAGAACGTCCATAGGAAAACATTGGGAAATGCTTTCCTATGGACTGTTCAAATGCATGCGCGGCTCCTGCAGCGCATGCCGCTCCACTTGAGAGGAGAGGTCACCAGCCCCGAGGGAGCCCAATCTAGCACCACCCGGGCCTGTGCGCCCTAAGGCGGCCGCTTGTGGCGCCTTATGGAGGTGCCTGCCCACTCAATTATTGGTATTGCCAGTGATCATCGGCTAATACTTAAAAAAAAAAAAAAAAAAACACACACACACACACACACACACACACACACACACACACACACACACACACACACACACACACACACACACACACACACACACACACACACACACACACACACACACACACACACACACACACACATATATATATATATATATAGAGAGAGAGATATATATATAGAGATATATATATATATAGATAGATATATATGTCGATCTCTAGTATCTGGGCAGTGGAGTGTCCCTAAGTATCTTCATGGTTAGGACAACTGGGCACAGGGCTGCCATCAGATATTTTAGGGCACCTTGAACTGTGCCAGGTGTCCATGCTGTTCTTGCAAGCCACGGCAGAGTGTCGGAGAATTGCATTGTTAACCCACGGGTGACTGGTGACATAGTGACTGAGGGAGGGGGCGACAGTGACTAAGGGAGGGGGCGACAGTGACTGAGGGAGGGGGGGGTGGGTGACAGTGACTGAGGGAGGGAGGGGGTTACTGTGACTGAGGGAGAGGGTAACTGGCGACAGTGAGCGGTGTTAGAAATACCTTTGATGATTCCCTGGTGGTCCAATGTCCTGCCTCCCTGGTGATCCGGTGGTCTGTCTCTCCAGCCTGCAGCTCTGCCGGGTGTGAGCTGCAGACTGTGCTGAATCTCGCCATATCCAAAAGTCATAGCGTTGCCGTGGTAACTCGCGGCAACGCTGATTGGCCAGAGATTGCGAGATACAGCACAGTCTGCAGCTTACACCCGGCGGAGCTGCAGTCTGTGCTGGCTCTCTACCTGCGCAGACGGGAGGGGCCTCGCACCCAGCAGCACACAGGGCAAGCTTTCGGGTCCCCTCCCGATGTCAGGTCCTCTGTCATGGACCGAGGGCCTGACAAGTCACTCTGGCTGAAAAGATAAAATAACTACCTGCCCGGCGTTTGGAACTTCAACTTGGGATAGGCCCATTTTCAGCCAAAGATTTCGGCAGCCGAAATTTCGGTGCATCCCTACTCCCTGCAATATGCAACTTCTCAGTCTTCTTGTGTAATACTCTTAATGGATACACTACTGCAAGGAGGAAAAGTAACTGAATGGTAATGGTGCTTTGATAAACTGTTTTTTGGAACATCTGTCCACTTTTATCAAGGGTTCCAATGTACACCATTAAAGCGGCAATGTTATCCTCCTGAAAAATAAGTATTTCATAAACAGGGCTCGACAAATCCCAGGCGCCATGGCGACTAAAAATTTTGCCCTGGCTCCTAGGATTTGTACATTTGTGAGTGTTTGAGTATATATGCCTCTGTCAGTGTGTGTGTGTGTGTATGCATGACTGTCGGTGTGTGTGTGTGTACACGTGTGTGCCTGTTTAGGTACCTGCCTCCCTCCGATCACATGATTGGGGTTTTTACTCCCTTTTTTTCCCCCACACCATGCAGGTTTTGCCGTGGCTTGTCCTGCCTCCATTGCCGAGTTAATTGATCTTTATGATCTCAGCCAAGCCAATGCTTTCCCATAGGCAAGCATTGGGAGGATATTGCTCATGTTCTGTATGGGTAACATTCAGCACGTCCATGCAGAGCACTGACACAGGACTCTAGTGGCCGTCTGAGTGACAGCCACTAGAGGTCTTAGCAGGCAAATGTAAACACTGCCTTCTCTCTGAAAAGGCAGCATTTACATTGAAAAGGCTACAGGGACAGGCTATAGGCACCAGAACCACTATATTAAGCTGTAGTGCTTCTGGTGACTATAGTGTCTTTTAAAAAAAAAAAAAAACACAGGCTTTTAACTTTTTTAGCTGGTTCCTAGATTCCAAACAAATTTGTCAAGCCCTGTCATAAAGATAGAATCTTTAAGAAATACTCATTATGACTGTTTGAATTTTACTGTTTGAATTTTACCGGAATTACACATTGCTGAATTACCTCCTTATCCGAACATTGCTGGAAAAACAACTGAACAACCCCCTCTCCCAGCATATACGTTCAGGGATGGGAAGGTCTTCATCGATGGACAATCAGGGAAGCAGGAGAGCTGTCTGTGCCATGAAGAGCATCTCTCAATTTGGTCCCAAGGGAGGGTCTGTCACAACCAGACAGACAACTGGCAATATGTTTTCCTTAATAAACTAAATACAGACTAAAGGAACAGCCCAATTGCCTTTTATTCCATAATAACTAGTCAGAGGTAAGGGAAAAATAAAGAAAAGAAAAAAAGGATTGAGAAAGCGCAGGTCTCCAGGGGGAAGAGGGTTTTAGGCTAGGCTTTAGTTTTAGGAATACAACTTTGCATTCCTAACACGAATGCCTTTCTCTTAGCTTGTAGAAAGCCTTAGGATTGACCTTCCTTTGTATGGACACTTATGTTAACATTGTTTGAGAATTTAGGTGTACAGCTTTACTGAAAAATATATAAAAATGTTAAAATTCTCTGAAATGTATTAACGTCATACAGTTACATTCTTCACGCATAGCTTATCTTGAAAATATGATTCACTGAATGTATGCAACATTGGACTTTAAGGATATTAAACCAGCACAGGGAGAATGAAACATAGAAATGAGGAAAAAAAATATATACTTGGTAAAAGGAAATTCCTTCCTCCACCCCTTCAATTCCTGCAGCATAATTGTTAAAATACAGTATGTGTCTGAACATCCTGTTACACTGGGGGAAGGGGAGGGGGGGGTCCCTTAGTGGCAGACTAAGAATCTCCCCATTCAGATCATAGAGTAAGACGTGAAAAATTACCGACTATAAATTACCGTACTATGGTGATATTGGCAGACTAAGTGAAATTATATAGATATAAAAAGTCAGATGTCTACATGTCAGATGATATTTAAAATTATGTACTGGGGCTTTTTTGTTTGTTTTGTTATTTTTACAGCAAAACAGGATGTTATTCGTATAAAAATGTTTAAAAAAAATAAAATTACATAAATAAAATTACATTAAAAGTGTTAATACATTCTGTTAATTTAGTTTAAAATCCACAAGAAAGTTTCATGCCATAATCAATTTCTAAAGTATTATATAAAATATAGTATGTCTATCACAGTTATATATTTGTCTGTTAACATGCAAAAATAAATACATTATAAATAGAGTATATAATTATCCATCTGTCTCCAATCTAAATATGCGTTCTTTTTTTTTTTTTTTTTTTTAGAGAGAGTCTATAAGCATACACACACGCACGCACGCACATTTTAAATCCAAAATACAAGAAACTGGACTGTTAAGGTGTATTCACTAAATTAGGAAATTTTACAGAACTAAAAAATTCCATATTTGAAAAATATACAATTTCAAATATGAATTTAATTTTTTGGCTACTTTGGCGTACAATATAACAGGACTTGCAAATGTGTTTGGAATCTAGGAGCCAGCTAAAAAAAAAAAAAAAGTTAGGAGCCAGTCTTTTTTAAACTAACAAAGTTTAATTTTGAACGAAAAAGATGCAATTCTTGGGGACACTAAAGTCACCAGAACCACTGCAGCTTAATGTGGTTGTTCTGGTGTCTGTAGCATGTCACTGCAGGCCTTTCAATGAAAACATTACCTATTCAGACCGTGTTTACATTGCTGCCTTGGAAAACCTCTATTGGCAGCCACTCAGACAGCCACTAGAGGGGATTCCTAGATGCTGAACCTATGTTCAGCGTCTCCACGCTCTGCATTGAGGCGCTGAATGTTCCCTATAGAGATGCATCAATTCAATGTATCTTTATGAGATGCGGACTGGCGCAGCACAGCCTTTTGCTGCACATGCGCAATATCTTCCTAAACCTTTCCTATGGGAAAGCATTGACTTGGCTGAGATCATCAATCTTTATGATCTCAGCTAAGGGGGCAAGCCCAACCACAACAAAACCGGCACGGTCTATGCGGTTACACAGGATGAACCAAGACGCCACTGATCTATGTTGGAGATGTGAAGAAGCAGTTGGGACGGACCTACACATTTGGTGGTCCTGTAGAAAAATAACTCAGTACTGGACCAAGATCCATACGCATATCAAAGAAATCCTAGACACTGACCTCTAGCTACAACCACTTCAGATGGTCCTCCACCACACAGAGATGCCCATTTCGCGATATAAAAGGTCACTCACGAAACACCTACGAAACGCAGCTAAATTACTCATCCCGGCCAGATGGCGCACCTCGCAGACTCCGGACCTCCAACAATGGATGGACAAGGTGGAAGAGATCCACGGGATGGAGACACTCACAGCGACCCTGAAGGGGACCACTGAACGATGCCTCCAGACATGGGCACCGTGGATTGACTTCATCTCCCAAAGAGGGACCTAGAGAGATGACCTAGTGCACTGGATAGATGGATCACAGGGAGACCAACCCACTCCGGGCCCTGAAGTGGATGAACGAGACACGTGACGTGGAGAGAAACGGATGGTCGTGGGCGGCTCGCAGGGGCAGGCTCCTCGACCCGGGTGGGCACCAAAGGGGGGAATGACACCCCTCCCCACGCACATCTATTGGGCAATGCCTCTTGCTTAACCCCTACCCATTCGACCGACCCCCGCGCAGGCCTTAGCACAGAGACACAACCAGTTCACCCTCTGCCCAGACACTAATCTTAAATCGTTCAGTACGGAACCCGGCCTCTGCCAGCTGCACCTGCGCGGACGAGGGAATCCTAGGACCATGGGTCGACTCACTAATGGAAGACCAGAAGGCATACAGGGGAGCCACAGAGGACACACACCCAGAGTTCAGACGGGGATGTAGGAGGCACAATAGGTCCCGTTGCAAGCTCGGCTGACACTCGACCGACAAATGACTTGGACGAGACACAACATAGATGGGGGGGGGGAGGGGGAGGACACGAGGGCGACGGACAGGATAACTCGACCGCGATTTGGGACCACAAAACCCAACAGTTAACGGAGAGACGACCACTAGGGGCCTCCAGAGAAATAGCGTCCCACAAGGAAAAGGGTAATCGCCCCGTAGACCTATCGGACACTGGGACACCACTGACCCCTGAATACATGCCATTAGTGCTTAATTGGGCACCGATCAGCTAGGGGAAACCACACAGCGCGCAATGCGGATAGCAGCCACACATACTTTAGCGGAAAATCAAACTTCTTGTAACATGGTTGACTAAGCAAGTTCAGACATTAACGTTAGGCAATAAGGTCAAGTAGCACGCCAAGTTTAATGCGAAAACGAAATGTAGACTGTTGAATAATTACATCTATGCTGTCCTGTAACGAAGTGCTGATAATTTGAAAAATAAAGATTGTCAAAAAAAAAAACGGCACGGTGTGGGAAAAGAGGCGAGTAAAATCACCTTTCCCGTGTGATCGGAGGGGGGCAGGTAGCTAGACAGACACACACGCAGAGACCGACATTCACTATTACACACATATTTTCACAAAAACTCACAAATTAACATTTTGATTTTCCTTTAAGTCCACCCAGCCTCCCTACCTTTGAGGGAGCTAAGTGGATGTTTCCCTGTGGTCCAGTGGGGCTGCTTACTTATCTACCTGCAGTTCCGCTCTGCTTCCTGTAGTGATGTCATATATCGGCTCCCGACTTCACTAAACAGGGTGAGGCAGCAGAGAGGAGCTACAGGATTACTGCTCCCTCACGCACCGTCTCCCATGCTACACCCAGCTGGCTTCCATGCTGCCCCATGTGGCCGGCCGCCTCCCATGCTTCCCCGTGCTGGTAGGTTGCCGGTCGCCTCCCATGCTGCCCCGTGCATGGGGGCGGGCAGCCGTCCTTCCCTAAAGAGCTTGAAGGACAAAATCCTAGGAGACCTGGCGCCTGGGATTTATTGAGCCCTGCAATATACAATTTTCCAGGGAAGTCTTAGTAATGCACACTTTAGGGTATATACCAGTTTTCAGAGTCTTGTTTTTATTGTTTATATTTGTTTTGGTGGTGGGTTGTACAGTTTTCCAATGGGTGCTTCTTTCAACGCTTTAACCCGTTAACGCCATTAGGGCGTTCTATGCCGTCCCCATTATTAAGGGGCTTTAAAGCAGTTCCCGTGGCATAGAACGCCCTAACGGCTTTCAGCCCCAGAGCCTGAGGTGTACTCACCTCTGCAGCGATCTGCTTCTGGGGGACTGCCTGACAGCCCAGGCAGTCCCCCCTTGGCAATTTAAACCCCCGGTGGCCATGTGATCTGAAAGAGCGATCACATGGCAGGCATAGCTGCCTATGCAGGCATTGCTGCCTACTGGTGAAACAAGATTTAAAATGTGTTAATGGACCACTATAGTGCCAGGAAAACATACTCGTTTTCCTGGCTCTATAGGGTCCTTGGGTCCCCCTCACCCTCTGGGCCCCCCTTCCGACAGGCTCTAGGGTGAGGAAGGGGTTAATCCCTTACCTTTTTTCCCCAGCGCCGGGCTCCCTCCTCCTCCTTTCCCAGTCATCGGTTGAATGTGCATGCGCGGCAGGAGTCGCGCGCGTATTCAGCCAGTCTCATAGGAAAGCATTCTCTGAAACTGCTATGTTTACAGCAGAAAGAGTTAATCCTAGATGGACCTGGCACCCAGACCACTTCATTAAGCTGAAGTGGTCTGGGTGCCTATAGTGGTCCTTTAATACAGCAATCAGTAAAAAAAAAATATTATATATAAATAAATAAATAAATGAAAAATATATACATATAAATAGATATAACTACATACACAATTACATAAATACACAAATAGGATTTAAATACACACAAATATATATATTATATCTTTTAACATAATTAAGACATTCTTCTAATTTTAGGGACCAGCCTGACAACCCCGGCAGCAAGTCCAGAGAATTTAATTTGCAAGTCCTATGTTTATCCCTGTAACTTTCCAAAACACCATAAAACCTGTACATGAGGGGTACTGTTTTACACGTGAGACATCGCTGAATACAAATATGAGCAGTAAAATGTATAATACTGATGATATCATTGGTGAAAGGGCAGTTTATTTGTGAAAACTAAAAAAAAATAAAAAATATACAATATATATATAGCAAAAATAATCAGCACTCCCAGGATTTGTAAAAAAGAAACAATACTTTACTCCATAGGTCAACGTTTCAGCTCCACTTGGGAGCTTTCATCAGGACAGCATACATAAAATAAATGAAACATACATAGTTTAAATAGGAACGTCAATCAAAAAAGAACTTACATTTCAGGTGTGCAAGAGGCTGACCTCCCCTCTACTCGAGCGTCTAATCAGGCAGCACCGGGATCCGACATCTCGCCACTTGCGCTGACGTCAGCACGTGACGTCAATGACGTCAACACGTGACGTCGTTGCCATGGAGATCGTGACGCTACCAGCGTCTGACGATCCTCCTCCAGTATACTTCCTGGATGCCAGTGTTCCCGGTAGCCAGAGAGACGCCGGCGCATGCGCTGAGAGCCTGTCCCTTCCGGTCTCCGTGTCTGACTTGCACTCGGGGAGCGGATTGTCAGCATCCCTCACTTGTGTACATATATGTCATGAAGCGTTTTTTTAAGGGGAATATAAACATATCCTCCTCCCTTCTATATCATCTGTATCCGGAGTTAATATATTATCAATACTTAATAAAGTGAATAAATACAAAGTAATACTTCAAATAATTACTATCACAGGTCAAATCAAGACCTTAAAGTGCAATGTATAACCTATATATATTCCACATATTGACCAATTTCACACCATATAATCAAACTAACAGTACTAGTGACCAACATATTGGATTCCATGAGTTAAACCCTATTCCTCTTTATTTGTGATAATTAAGTAGTATAATGAATGTGGTAATATGATGAAGAGAAATAAAAATAAAACAAGTCTTACCATGACCCGTGATACTATAATAATATACAAAAAATTAAGGCATCCAAAAGGATGTAGTTATAATCATGTGGTAAACAAGTAGGAAACTTCCTACATGTGATATTAATCAATCTGATCAGAAATGACGCCAATACATCAAATAAAGTGTCAATATGTGGAATATATATAGGTTATACATTGCACTTTAAGGTCTTGATTTGACCTGTGATAGTAATTATTTGAAGTATTACTTTGTATTTATTCACTTTATTAAGTATTGATAATATATTAACTCCGTATACAGATGATATAGAAGGGAGGAGGATATGTTTATATTCCCCTTAAAAAACGCTTCATGACATATATGTACACAAGTGAGGAATGCTGACAATCCGCTCCCCGAGCGCAAGTCAAACACGGAGACCGGAAGGGACAGGCTCTCAGCGCATGCGCCGGCGTCTCCCTGACTACCGGGAACACTGGCATCCAGGAAGTATACTGGAGGAGGATCGTCAGACGCTGGTAGCGTCACAATCTCCATGGCAACGACGTCACGTGCTGACGTCAGCGCAAGTGGGGAGATGCCGGATCCCGGTGGTGCTTGATTAGACGCTCGAGAGGAGGGGAGGTCAGCCTCTTACACACCTGAAATGTAAGTTCTTTTTTGATTGATGTTCCTATTTAAACTATGTATGTTTTATTTATTTTATGTATGCGGTCCTGATGAAAGCTCCCAAGTGGAGCTGAAACGTTGGCCTATGGAGTAAAGTATTGTTTCTTTTTTACAAATCCTGGGAGTGCTGATTATTTTTGCTTCATATTTAACAGTGCAATCGAGCACCGGGTCTTTATACATTTTTCTATTAGTAGGAGTGCAGGGCTTTTTTGCTTAATATATATATATATATATATATATATATATATACACACACACACATATACATACACACACACACACACGTATATACATACACGCACGAACTTTGGCCACGGTTTGTGACCAAGTGGCTACTAGAAAAGACTAGACATACCCCATTTTGAATACCCTGGGTTGTCTACTTTTACAAATGTAATGCCAAGATGGGGTTCATTTTCATTCCTGGGCTACCATACGGTCTCAAAGGCAACATAGGCCCAGCAAACCAATCTGGCAATTTTCGATGGAAAAGGGAAGAGCCCTATATTTGACCCTTGTAAGTTTCCAAAAACTCATAAAACCTGTACATGGCAGGGGGGGGGGCGGGGGAGGCACTGTGGTACTCGTGAGACATCGCTGAATACAAATATGTGTATTTTATTGCAGTAAAATCTAACAGTATTATGACAACAATAAACAAATTTTCTTAATTTCTCACACTTTATTCACATTCAGTTATGTTTCATATATAAATATGTGATGTGAAATGAAAGCAGCGTTTCTCCTGAACAAAATTATATATAAGTGTGTACTTAATATGAAAGAGGTGAATTATGATTGAACAATATATTGCGCAAATTTCAAGTTTTGTTTCGATCACAACTTGTATAATTGGCTCCGTCCTTAAAGGACCACTATAGGCACCCAGACCACTTCAGCTTAATGAAGTGGTCTGGGTGTCTGGTGCAGCTAGGATTAACCCCTTTTTTCTATAAACATAGCAGTTTCAGAGAAACTGCTATGGTTATAATAGGGTTAATGCAGCCTCTAGTGGCTGTCTCATTGACAGCCGCTAGAGGCGCTTCTCACTGTGATTTTCACAGTGAGAAGATGCCAGCGTCCATAGGAAAGCATTGAGAATGCTTTCCTATGGACTGACTGAATGCGCGCGCGGCTCCTGCCGAGGAGGAGGAGAGTTCCCCGTCCGGCGCTGGAGAAAGAGATAAGTTTAACCCCTTCCTCACCCTAGAGCCCGGCGGGAGGGGGACCCCGAGGCTGGGGGCACCCTCAGGGCACTGTAGTGACAGTCAAGTTGAAGTGACACTATAGTCACCAAAACAACTTTAGCTTAATGAAGCACTTTTGGTGTATAGATTATGCGTCTGAAGTCTTACTGCTCAATTCTCTGCCATTTATGAGTTAAAGATCACTTGTTTATGTGTATGCAGCCCTAGACACACTTTCCTTGACTGTGACGGACACAGTCTCCAAGAAAACAAAATGGTTTTATTTCCAATCACATGTAAAGTTACTTTCAAAGTTTTTATCTCCTGCTTTGTAAATTGAACTTTAACTACAAACCGGAGACTTCTGCAGGGTCTAGAAAGCTATTAAGAGAGCATGAGAAAAATGTTAAATTAAATAGAATTTGCAATAAAGGAAGTGTAAACATTAGAGGACTCTTTACAGGAAGTGTTTAGGAGGGCTGTGCAGGTTACATACAGGGAGGTGTGACTAGAGCTTCATAAACAAAGTGATTTAACTCCTACATGACAGAGAATTGAGCAATGAGACTGTAGTGGCATGATATATACACCAAAACTACTCCATTAAGCTAAAGTTGATTTGATGACTATAGTGTCCCTTTAAGTACTGTTTAAAAGTCTTTGAGGGGTATTCATTAAAGCCAATGTTGTCAGTCCCATAATGCAGTAGCCCCATAGGAAACCATTAATTCCTTTCCTTCCTATGAAAATAATTGAATGTGCATCTATGAGTAGCATTGGATTGGACCCTGCCAGACGGCTCCTAGCGAGGAGAGGTGAGCAAAAGCAAGGTAAAGACAGTGTTGTAACTCTTTTAGTGTCATATGTGGGGGGTGGGGACATCAAGTAGAACAAAGGACAAGAACAATATAACGTTAAAGGGACACTCCAGGCACCCAGACCACTGGAGTGGTCTGGGTGCCAACTCCCACTACTCTTAACCCTGCAAGTGTAATTATTGCAGTTTTTTATAAACTGCAATAATTACTTTGCAGGGTTAACTCCACCTCTAGTGGCTGTCTACTAGACAGCCACTAGAGGGAACTTCCTGATTTATAGCAAAGATTTTCTTTGCTAGAGCGTCCCTGGACGTCCTCACGCTGTGTGAGGACCTCCAGCGTCGCTCATGTCCCCATAGAAAAGCATTGAAAATAATTTTCAATGCTTTCCTATGGGGAGCGCTAATGCGCATGCACGGCATTGCCGCGCATGCACATTAGGTCTCCCTGGCCGGTGGGCGGGATCAGTCTCGCCCACCGGCCGGAGTCAGTAGGAGGAGCGGCGCTGAGGCAGCGACGAGGGACATCGTCGCTGCCTCAGGTAAGTGACAGAAGGGGTTTTCACCCCTTCAGCAACTGGGGATTGGGGGGTGGGAGGGAGAGGGAACCTGCAGTCCCAGGAAAATTGATTGTTTTCCTGGCACTGGAGTTTTCCTTTAAGAATACAGATTTGTATTCCTAACTCTATAATGTTCCTTTAAATAAAATGTGGCGTCAAGTTTAGCCACTACTGCTGTAGGATTTCCGTTCAGTGAGGAATACAAAGTTAAATTTTACATTTGCACTGAATTTAATCAAACACCTGACCTTACCAATGCTATTCCAACTACTTAAAGGGACACTATAGTCACCAGAAAAACTGCAGCTTAATGATGTAGTTCTGGTGTCTATACCAGGTTTCTGCAGGCTTTTTGTTGTCTACATTGCAGCCTAGGAACACCTCTACTGGCCACTCCTATAGATGGCCACTAAAGGTACTTTTTGAGTCAGTGCTGCACAGTGCATGCTGATGAAAGATGCCAAATATACACAGGATTAACATTATCCAACCTGAAAGTCTCATTCTGGACTGGTTAATAACGCTGTGGAATTACACTTTCAGCAGCAAATGAGTTTAAACTCTGTATGTACTGTGTTTCAAACAGAAATAGAAAAGATATGCAAGGTTGCACGGAGAGAAATAAAATTGCAGCATGGACCTCCAGGCCACATGAAAAGAGCATCACCTATATGGTTTATGGGTGTCAGACCCATAAATAATACTCAGCAAAATATTTTGGAGCAGTTTGACAAAAAAAAAAAAAAAAAAACACAGACTGTCCCTTTTTGTAGAAAATACAAATCACATTATCAAGTGCAATTCAATCATATCTGGTTAGCAATAACAAGCGGCGATTCTGCGAGCGCTAAACTGCCACCATTATTCACAGGTGCTGTCCCTGGCACCTATAACCCACCCTCTCTCCAGACAAACTGGGCAGATATTACACATCCCATTATCCAACCAGCAATTAAAAGCCAAGAGTCCTAGGCTTACCTGCCCTCACCTTATCATTACTGTCAAGGTTGGACATGATCCTATTTTAATAAATAAGCGCTGTTTTTGCATTAATGGTTCAACTGAGCATAGTGTGTGCTATGGGTGCCGGGGAAATCCAGTTTTTATTATCAAACCGCTCCACAACAGACAAAAACTGGATGATGGCACCTGTAAACAATAAATAATAAAAAAAAGTGAAGGCATCAACTCTGATTTTACTTATGTTGCTAAAATGCCAGACATGTTGATAAATACCAGATATGTCTGTCTAGCTTATTTGGCTGTCATGAAAGGGTAACTCCAACCGTAGTAACCACTACAATCTGCTGGAGTGTATATTATGGTAGGTGTAGCCCGGTTATGGGGCAAAACATTTTGTAACAGTTAGCCCTCTTACATGGGTCCTGATGGTCTCCTGTTCTTCTCTGAAGGCGTTCACGACATCCTGCCCCTCATTAATTGGCAGAGAGTACAAAGACCTGCATATCGAAATTTGCACAGAACTGACATTGGCCAATGATGCCCCAATGATGTTGCCAGAGGTGGAGTTATACTTTCAGCTGTAGAGGGGTTAATCTCAGAACCTTTAGATTGTAAGCTTATGGGCAGGGAAATCTACCTGTTGTATCGGTCTGTTCTTATTGTGTTTGTCTTTTTACCCAATTGTACAGAGCTGCGGAATATGTTGGCGCTTTATAAATGCCAGTAATAAATATGTGCAGCTTTTGAAAGCTAAAAATACTACACATACAGACTCCATGCACCATGACCAGTTCAAATCATAAAAAAAAATATATATATATATAAAAATTCACTTAAAATAGTGAATATTTCATTTAAAAAGGCTTTTAAATTTCTTTATTTTTTGTCTCCCATATTAGGATTTTTAATCCCCAGGTCAGCATTAAAATTAGGTCCGCATATTCAATGGACAAGCTCTTCGAGTACATCAGGCCAAAGTGTTACTGTACCAGAATTGCATTTGGAACACATACGTATACTGGAAAATGTCTAATGAAAGTGCGGCAGCTATTTTGTTACTTAATATAAAAATGGATCAATCGAGAAAACTTTAAAACTAAAGAATAAGCCACCAAGCCAATAAAATTGTAGGTACCACGCTACAGGACTTTCAACTACTACAAAAAAAAAACAAGTTTACAACCCTAGTTTTAAGAGAGTTCTAAAAAGACAACAGCCAGCCATAGCCAAACCTCTAGAAAATGTATAGTCTGGAAGATTTGTGATATGCTCCTGTTTATATCATGCAAATAATCTGCATTCCTATGTATAATTATATAATATATATACACCAACATATCAGAGCATTTATGTTACCAGAATGAAATGTATGGCTCCGTTTTTTCAGTTGAAAGAATAAATTAGATGAAAAAATATAGGAGCCGGGTAGCCTTGGATTCAAGATGTTATGGCCTCAGTTTATAATACTGTGAATGCCACGCATTAATTTGAAAACATTACATGTCATGGTAATATCAGAAAAGGACTGTAGTAAATACCCCTTATATACAGTTTTTGGTAACTAAATAGATGGGATTAGATAGAACCACGTTAGGATAAATATAGAGCATTACCCAAAGTAATACAATTAAATGTTGACATTTTATTTCAGCAAAGTGTGACCAGGCAATTTAAAAAAAAAAAAAAAAAAAAATTAAAAAAAACACCTCTCCTAGGTTAAAAAAGGAGGGGACGTAATACAAAGCTGCCTTGTGCTAAGAACATCTCAAAATTCCTTGGTAGATGGTAAGAAAGAAAAAAAATTATGAAAGAATAAAAAATAAATGTATGCTGTTATGTGCCAGCGTGTTGTAGTACACAAAAATGCAGCCTTCACATTCACAACCAGAGGTGGCATTGCGGTGAAATAAAGTTACCAGATTCGATAGTATCACAAAGCATGACAGGCAGCTGATACCAACATGTACTGTATGCAATAGTGGCATTGGCAATGATTGACATCACTGTGCAGTGTGCACCGTTTAGTTAGTCGACACCAGTGGTCAGTCAAGTTGGCGCTGTTTAACAAGCGGGCACCAGCAGATACTTTAGAGGCCATCATTAAAAAAAAAAAAATCAGACACCCTCTAGGATGTGGAACCTACTGCAGACCCCGGGCATTACTGCCCAGTTAGCAGACACCAAGTGGACACTGATGCCCAAATTAGAGGGCACCAGATGTGGGAAACTGTCAAAGTTGGCACAGTTCAGAATGTGGACACCTTTCCATATGCAGGACCATGTGAACAAGGTAGTGAGCATATAGAAGGTGGGCACACAGTCAGGGTATGGGCACAGTCAGGCTATGGGCGCACAGTGTGCCCTATTCAATGGGCATCATTCATCATGTGGCGAGGCAGACTAAGAAAGCCCCATTAATTTGGCTTTACCTGTCCCTAGGATCGATCCACGAGGTCTGCCTGGTGTTGTGGTCAATATAAAACAGCCTTCCGTCGTAATCCCTCGCCTCTTCCCAGCCAGCGGGCAGAGGTAGGTCCGAGCTGTCCGTCGTGCCCGCCGGGGGGCCGGGAGAGGGGCATTGCTGCTGCTGCGGTGGCTGTGGTTGCTGCTGCGGGGGTTGTTGTTGCTGCTGCTGCCTCCGCCGCCTGCCTCCACTCAGCCAGGGCATTGCTGGAGCCTCCCTCACTGAGTGTGTACTCACAGCTGCCTGGGACACTCAGCTAGGGGAGCTCTCCCTCACCCTGGGCTGCCATTCCAACCCTGCTTCTTCTACAAAAATCCCAGCTCTTTTATCCCGGTGTTTAAACGATGCCTGTAACTTTCCAGAAGCAGTAACACGTTCCCCGTGGTGTGGGATGTACTAAGGACTGCGAAGAGGATGTTTTAGGGCAGCTTGCGTTCTCTTTGTGTAGCCCCAGCTTTGACCGCGGAGGCCGAATACTTTGTATCAAGGCTCGTGTTCTGTGTGTTCCATGACGGCCTCTCAACAGCGATATCTTTCATTGCTCACAGCCCCATGCTATTAGCCAACAGCTAGTTACCTCCTCTATCCCCTCCCATCCCTCCTGCCAGGCTCACAGCGTCACTGAGCAAAACCCAAACTTTCTGCAGACCCTACCTGGCTAACATGGGATATTAAAAAATATATTATCTTGGTTTGAAGGAGCATAATGATCACAGCAAAACTGGAGAAATTCTAATTTAGAAATAATCACAATGGAAACCCCTCCACCTAGTCTGCTAATTAATAATAATAATAATTAAAAAAATACACAAATGATTGGTTTAGCATATATATTCAGAAATTTTACTTGTTCATCCATTTCTCTTTAAAGTTTTTATTTTATTTAAAATGGAAAAAAAATGTAATAATATTTATTTGGAACATAGGATGAATAGTCAACACATGACCAAAATGTTACCTGAATTGCACTATCCAAACCTCCAACACATACTTAACCCTTTAGTGTTTATTGAGATTTATATTGTGTATATGTCAAGGTTCTGTGCATTTGTAAATTAGGCTGTTTGTTGCCCGTAAATTCCATCTTCTTTAACAACAGTCATCAAATTTTTACATATCAGTTTTTAAAAGTTTATTCCACTTAATGAAACATTTTTTAAATATTGATTATTTTAAAAATGTCACGTTTTCTGGCTTAACATCAATGATGGGCAGTGGCAAAACTGATCCGTGGGCCCCTCCCCTCTCTCCTCTCTCTCCTCCGATCCGTGCGCGCCCACCCCCCATTTCCCCGGACACATACATACATACAGACAGACACACACACACAGACAGACACACACATACATCCCTCGACAGACACATACATACAGAGACACAGGCACATACAGGGCTGCCATCAGAAATTTTGGGGCCCCTGACAAAGCACAAGGTCTGGGCCCCCCCTCCCCCGCCCCCTCCCTCCCGGGCCCGCCCACGCCCTACCTAGTCTGCTGACAATGATGCGGGACTGAATGTGGTGTGTATAGTGGAAGTGAATTAGAATGTGTGTAATGGATGTAGTGTTTGTGTGTATTAGATACTGTTTGTGCAGTGAATGCAGAGTGTGTGTTTGTGTAGCGGATGCAGTGTGTATAGTGAACGCAGAGTGTGTTTGAGTAGTGGATGTAGTGTGTGTACAGTGATGTAGTGTGTGTTTGTGTAGTGGATGTAGTGTTTGTATGTACTAGATGAAATGTGTTTAGTGGATGCAGTGTCTGTAGTGGATGTAGTGTGTGTATTAGACGCAGTGTCTGTGTATAGTGAATGCAGAGTGTTTCAATTTGTGGTGGATGTAGTGTGTGTACTGTGAATACAGGATGTTTGTGTAGTGGATGCTGTGTGTACAGTTAATGCAGAGTGTGTGTCAGTATAGTGAATCCAGAGTGTGTGCATAGTTTAGTGAATGCAGAGTGTGTGTTAGTGTGTAATGAATGCAGAGTGTGTGTTAGTGTGTAGTGAATGCAGTGTGTCAGTGTAATGAATGTAGTGTGTGTGTTAGTGCAGTGAATGCAGAGTGTGTGTAAATGTGTAGTGAATGCAGAGTGTGTTAATGTGTAGTGAATGCAGAGTGTGTTAATGTGTAGTGAATGCAGAGTGTGTGTTAATGTGTAGTGAATGCAGAGTGTGTGTTAATGTGTAGGGAATGCAGAGTGTGTGTTAATGTGTAGGGAATGCAGAGTGTGTGTTAATGTGTAGGGAATGCAGAGTGTGTGTTAATGTGTAGTGAATGCAGAGGGTGTGTTAGTGTGTAGCGGATGCAGAGTGTGTGTTAGTGTAGTGAATGCAGAGTGTTAATGTGTAGTGAATGCAGAGAGTGTTTGAGTAGTGGATGTAGTGTGTGTACAGTGATGTAGTGTGTGTTTGTGTAGTGAATGTAGTGTTTGTATGTACTAGATGAAATGTGTTTAGTGGATGCAGTGTCTGTAGTGGATGTAGTGTGTGTATTAGACACAGCGTCTGTGTATAGTGAATGCAGAGTGTTTCAATTTGTGGTGGATGTAGTGTGTGTACTGTGAATACAGGATGTTTGTGTAGTGGATGCTGTGTGCACAGTTGATGCAGAGTGTATGTTAGTGTAGTGAATGCAGAGTGTGTGCATAGTTTAGTGAATGCAGAGTGTGTGTTAGTGTGTAATAAATGCAGAGTGTGTGTTAGGGTGTAGTGAATGCAGAGTGTGTCATTGTAATGAATGTAGTGTGTGTGTAAATTTGTAGTGAATGCAGAGTGTGTGTTAATGTGTAGTGAATGCAGAGAGTGTGTTAATGTGTAGTGAATGCAGAGAGTGTGTTAATGCGTAGTGAATGCAGAGAGTGTGTTAGTGTAGTGAATGCAGAAAGTGTGTTAGTGTAGTGAATGCAGAGAGTGTGTTAATGTGTAGTGAATACAGAGAGTGTGTTAGTGTGTAGCGGATGCAGAGTGTTAATGTGTAGTGAATGCAGAGAGTGTGTTAGTGTGTAGCGGATGCAGAGTGTGTGTTAGTGTAGTGAATGCAGAGTGTGTTAATGTGTAGCGAATGCAGAGAGTGTGTTAGTGTAGTGAATGCAGAAAGTGTGTTAGTGTAGTGAATGCAGAGAGTGTGTTAATGTGTAGTGAATGCAGAGAGTGTGTTAGTGTGTAGCGGATGCAGAGTTTGTGTTAGTGTAGTGAATGCAGAGAGTGTGTTAGTGTGTAGCGGATGCAGAGTGTGTGTTAGTGTAGTGAATGCAGAGTGTTAATGTGTAGTGAATGCAGAGAGTGTGTTAGTGTGTAGCGGATGCAGAGTGTGTGTTAGTGTAGTGAATACAGAGTGTGTTAATGTGTAGCGAATGCAGAGTGTGTGTCAGTATAGTGGATGCAGTGAGTGTGTTAGTGTGTAGTGTATGCAGAGTGCATGTTGTATTAGTGAATGCAGTGTGTGTATTGTATTAGTGTATGCAGTGTGTTTGTTGTGTTAGTGTATGCAGTATGTATGTTGTGTTAGTGTATGCAGTATGTATGTTGTGTTAGTGTATGCAGTGTGTGTGTCAGTGTATGCAGAGTGTGTTGTGTCAGTGTATGCAGAGTGTGTTGTGTTGGTGTATGCAGAGTGTGTTGGTGTATGCATAGTGTGTTGTGTTGGTGTATGCATAGTGTTTTGTGTCAGTGTATGCAGAGTGTGTGTTGTGTTAGTGCATGCAGTGTGTGTTGTGTTAGTGCATGCAGTGTGTGTTGTGTTAGTCTATGCAGAATGTGTTGTGTCAGTGTATGCAGAGTGTGTGTGTTGTGTTAGTGTATGTAGTGTGTGTGTTGTGTTATTGTATATAGTGTGTGTGTGTGTGTGTTGTGTCAGTGTATGCAGTGTGTGTGCTGTGTCAGTGTATGTAGTGTGTGTGTGTGTGTGTTGTGTCAGTGTATGCAGTGTGTGTGTGTGTTGTGTCAGTGTATGCAATGTGTGTGTGTGTGTGTGTTGTGTCAGTGTATGCAATGTGTGTGTGTTGTGTCAGTGTATGTAGTGTGTGTGTGCTGTGTCAGTGTATGTAGTGTGTGTGTGTGTGTTGTGTCAGTGTATGCAGTGTGTGTGTGTGTTGTGTCAGTGTATGCAATGTGTGTGTGTGTGTGTGTGTTGTGTCAGTGTATGCAATGTGTGTGTGTTGTGTCAGTGTATGTAGTGTGTGTGTGCTGTGTCAGTGTATGTAGTGTGTGTGTGTGTGTTGTGTCAGTGTATGCAGTGTGTGTGCTGTGTCAGTGTATGTAGTGTGTGTGTGTGTGTGTGTGTGTTGTGTCAGTGTATGCAGTGTGTGTGTGTGTGTGTGTGTGTGTGTGTTGTGTCAGTGTATGCAGTGTGTGTGTGTTGTGTCAGTGTATGCAGTGTGTGTGTGTTGTGTCAGTGTATGCAGTGTGTGTGTGTTGTGTCAGTGTATGCAGTGTGTGTGTGTGTGTGTGTGTTGTATTAGTGTATGCAGTGTGTGTTGTGTCAGTGTATGCAGAGTGTGTTGTGTCCGTGTATGCAGAGTGTGTTGTGTTGGTGTATGCAGAGTGTGTTGGTGTATGCATAGTGTGTTGTGTTGGTGTATGCATAGTGTTTTGTGTCAGTGTATGCAGAGTGTGTGTTGTGTTAGTGCATGCAGTGTGTGTTGTGTTAGTGCATGCAGTGTGTGTTGTGTTAGTCTATGCAGAATGTGTTGTGTCAGTGTATGCAGAGTGTGTGTGTTGTGTTAGTGTATGTAGTGTGTGTGTGTTGTGTTATTGTATATAGTGTGTGTGTGTGTTGTGTCAGTGTATGCAGTGTGTGTGCTGTGTCAGTGTATGTAGTGTGTGTGTGTGTTGTGTCAGTGTATGCAGTGTGTGTGTGTGTTGTGTCAGTGTATGCAATGTGTGTGTGTGTGTGTGTGTTGTGTCAGTGTATGCAATGTGTGTGTGTTGTGTCAGTGTATGTAGTGTGTGTGTGCTGTGTCAGTGTATGTAGTGTGTGTGTGTGTGTTGTGTCAGTGTATGCAGTGTGTGTGTGTGTTGTGTCAGTGTATGCAATGTGTGTGTGTGTGTGTGTGTGTTGTGTCAGTGTATGCAATGTGTGTGTGTTGTGTCAGTGTATGTAGTGTGTGTGTGCTGTGTCAGTGTATGTAGTGTGTGTGTGTGTGTTGTGTCAGTGTATGCAGTGTGTGTGCTGTGTCAGTGTATGTAGTGTGTGTGTGTGTTGTCAGTGTATGCAGTGTGTGTGTGTGTGTTGTGTCAGTGTATGCAGTGTGTGTGTGTGTGTGTGTGTGTGTTGTGTCAGTGTATGCAGTGTGTGTGTGTGTGTGTTGTGTCAGTGTATGCAGTGTGTGTGTGTTGTGTCAGTGTATGCAGTGTGTGTGTGTTGTGTCAGTGTATGCAGTGTGTGTGTGTTGTGTCAGTGTATGCATGTGTGTGTTGTGTCAGTGTATGCAGTGTGTGTGTGTTGTGTCAGTGTATGCAGTGTGTGTGTGTGTTGTGTCAGTGTATGCAGTGTGTGTGTGTTGTGTCAGTGTATGCAGTATGTGTGTGTGTTGTGTCAGTGTGTGTGTGTGTTGTGTCAGTGTATGCAGTGTGTGTGTGTGTTGTGTCAGTGTATGCAGTGTGTGTGTGTGTGTGTGTTGTGTCAGTGTATGCAGTGTGTGTGTGTGTGTGTTGTGTCAGTGTATGCAGTGTGTGTGTGTGTGTGTGTGTTGTGTCAGTGTATGCAGTGTGTGTGTGTGTGTGTGTTGTGTCAGTGTATGCAGTGTGTGTGTGTGTGTTGTGTCAGTGTATGCAGTGTGTGTGTGTGTGTGTTGTGTCAGTGTATGCAGTGTGTGTGTGTGTGTGTGTTGTGTCAGTGTATGCAGTGTGTGTGTGTGTGTGTTGTGTCAGTGTATGCAGTGTGTGTGTGTGAATGTGCTGGGGTGTGGGGGAGGGGGGGGGCATTTTAACATAATTAAAAAATTTTTTTTAATTGTTTCTCCCCCCTCCCTGCTTACCTGATTCCATCCCTGGTGGTCCGGTGGCATGGTGGGGCCCCCCGGCTTCCCAGTTACCGCAGAGGGGGCCCAGGCAGCACACAGCCTCCTCTCTCCTCCAATAACTCTCGCGAGACCCGCGGAGCGTTGCCATGGCAACCGGGTCTCGCGAGAGTTATTAGCAGAAACGAGAAGAAGAGAAGCTGTGTGCTGCCTGGGCCCCCTCTGCGGTAACTGGGAAGCCGGGGGCCCGGGGCTGCACACATAGATAGCGATATTCGCTATCTATGTGTGCAGAGAGGGAAAGTGGGGCCCAGGACTGCCAGAGCAGTCCGGGCCCCCCAGGGCCGCCGGGCCCGTGACAACTGTCACGGTTGTCACCCCCTGATGGCGGCCCTGGGCACATACATACAGGGCCCAAATGGATTGTGTGTACGCCACTGCAATCATAGACACACACACATACAGATACATACATACAGAGACACACACACATACAGAGGAACACACATACAGAGAGACACAGACACACACACATACAGAGACACACACACACATACACATACAGTGACACAGACACACATACATACACAGACACACACACACACATACATACAGAGAAACACACACACATACACATACAATGTTTCCTACCTTGTTACTTTCCCTGGGGTCAAGTGGTGGCTCAGCCTGATGGGAGTCAGAGTTCCCACTCTGACTCCCTCCTCCTCCTCCTTCCTCCCGCGCGGGCTGATAGCTGGGAGGAGTGATCAGGGAATTACTTCCTCCCAGCTCTGATGTAATCACAGGGGTCGCGGTCGCGCTCTTAAAGCGCCCAGCACAGACCGGGCCCCATTACAATCCATATCCATTGGCTGGCCCTGACAGCATGGGCCACCCGATGGACCCCTCCATATGCGGCCCCGGCAGTTTGCCGCGCGGGTCGGGACGCAAAATGTGGCAGCAGGCCTGGTACCCGGTCGCAGGGGTCCACAGGGCGGCCGGGCCCCCTGGAGTGCCGGGCCCGGTCGCAGCTGCGACCCCTGCGACCGCGGTATGTACGCCGCTGATTTTGGGTCATATTTAACTGTTAACTGACTAACATCTGCTCAAGTTAACCTGCCTGCTAGTGCGATTGTTCTCTCTGCACGGTGTGAACCTGCAGCAGCAGGCAGGTTAGAATGAGCAAAAGTTGGTCAGATAGCAGTCGAATGTGACCCAAACAATCTGCTAAGCCAAATTTTAAAAAGTGAAACTTTCACAAAATATTCAATATGGGGTAGATCCTGATTGCCATGCTGGAAAGGTGTATATTTGAGCTCCTAAGCAACATGTAAAATTTAGGCAGATTTATATCTATTTTACCTACTGAACACTGGCACAAAATGCGTGGGAATACTTATAAAGTCACTCTGTGCTGGGTGGAGGTTGGTTCCCATACTGAACTGGAGTTTGCTGCTGTTGGGATCTCTCTGTGGCCTAGTTGGGGGTTGCGTTCCATTCCCCACCTTGGTCCAAAAGCACTTAGCTGTGACACACTTCCCGTCTTCTGCTTTACCCCTTGGGACTGGAAGGGCTTATCATGGACCCCACGGTGGAGACTAATTGTATTTTTGAGAGGTGAACTGCACATGGTACCAACTTGAATCTGGGCCTGCTGCCAGATGGCCATGTGACTGTGTGGTGAAGTCTTATCCACAGCCAAATGATATCCTGGCTAGATTAAATTATATCTGTGAGCAATTTTGTTTCAGCTGAATATTCACCGCCTGGATGGGATAGAGCATCGGCGTGATGGGGAGTAGAGCCGCCATTTTCCACACATTCACTCCACATTAGCTCCCTCCTGAGCTGAGAGCCGGTCGGGGCTTGTCCCCTTCAAACCACGCACACGTATGGAAGGAGGGTAAGAGGTTCCAACGGATTTGCAGAGGCCTGCTTTTAAATTAAAATTAAATTAAATTGCTATTAAATGGGTGTTCAAGAGAACTAACTCACACTTTGTTGAGCTACTTGGAGCTCTACTGTTTAGCGCTTGGAAGATACAATCCCTGTCTCAGGATATGTGATGATCCACTTGTTTAAACGCAGTAGTGCTCCAATATGTAGAGGATAAAACAGAAAGAAAAACTCTGATTTAATGTCAAGACACGGAGGCTCATATTGCTTAACCCTCTATTTACTGTCCACCAATAGCAGCAAAGAATACAAACAGTAAGAAAAAAATGGTATCCATAGTGATAAGCCACTCCCATACCAAGTTCCAGTATAAAAGTCAGCACCTCCCCACATATTTCCTCTTTCTTTATTGCTCCACACAAAGATAAGTACATCAAAATGTACTCTTACCTATACCTGTTTTGATTAACTATTATTTTATTACTATTTTTTATTATTATTATTATTATTACAATATTATTTCTTATAGTAAAACTGATTTTTTTCTCCTGTTTATTACTTCTGTTGTAGTAGTGTATGCAGTTTATGTATGTTACCATTGAGCCCAGGGTTCCAGACCTTCCTTTGGGGAATTATTCCTTGTACCCCTCTCTCTTGAGCTTTACTTTGTTGCTCTTATTTCTATTTTTCCTTTATTCTCTCCTTATCTTCTGCCTTCTCGGTCAAACGCCCCCCTTCTCCTTGTCTGTTTGGCGCCCTTTTGCGGTTGATTTAGTGTATGAGTCAAGCCCTTTCGGCTAATCTCATCACAAATCTATGCCGTTTGTTAGTTTGACCGGCATATAGTACCGTTCGACTGTTTGCCGCGTTCTACTATTTTGCCGCAAATGGCTTTTGTTCGCCTGTTTTTCCAGTATTCTGACCGTTCATTTGTTTGTTCCCATTATTTCGTCCTGTTTCGCCGAACGTTCGGTTCGCGAATTGGACACATTCACAGGATTTTTTTGCCGTGAATCTCGCGAGTCTGGTGGCGGCCATTTTCTGATCTCCTGTCCTTCTGGCTCTGTGCTTCTACCTCGTGTCTCTTCCTGTCTGCTGGTCGTGTCTGTGAGTGGCTCTCGGAGTGACTCCCCCACTACTGCAGGCGCCACCCTCATGGATCCATCTGAGGAACCAATGTTCGACCCAGATGAGCTCCATCACCAGAGGTCAGCTGAATGGCTCCCAGCAGACCATGTGGCACTTTACCTTAAAAATTGGGTAAGGCGCACCCTCAGTAAGGTGGCATGAAATAAGCTCAGGGCTGAATGCCCACGGCCTTTGGTGCCTAGCAAAGTCTGTGAGACCCCAGTAGTTGATCCCAAAATGACCCAATTTCTCTCTAAACTGGGGTGGAATCCATGCAATGGTCTGGATTCAGCACTTAAATCGTGCCAAGACAAACATCTGGACATATTTGGTCCCTTAGCTAAATTATTCGACTTGGCTGAAGACGCCAGAGCCAAGAACAGGCAGGTTGACCCGGAAGAACTCCGTGGCTGGATATGCCCTCATCGAGGCGGTCAAGGACGCCCAGGGCCTATTGTTTGCGGATTCCTTTATAAAGGACCTGGTGCACTTTGTGGGAGCTTTTACAGCCCTGGATAAAGCCCAATCCTCCATGAAGAGGGTATTTCAAGGGCGGGTCTCTATTAGGGCCAGCAGATTCAGGGGTTGTCTGTCCGGCAGCTCCAACTACCACTCCCGTGGCTTGGGACGAGGCTTCTAATCCCAGCGATCCCCCTATCAGGAGGCGAGAAACCAGTCCTTCTTCCCTTCTCATGGAAGGCCATGGCGATCCAGAGGCTTCAGAGGGAACTCCGGTTCCAGACGCTCTTATGGCAAGTTACATCTACCTCATGTTTCTCCCCATATTTGTGTAGGGGCAGAGTCGGTCATTTTTTCCACCATTGGTCAGCCATCACCTCAGATGCTTGGGTTCTGGCCACCGTTCAGGGTTTCCACATAGTATTGGTCAACAATCCTTGTCACATTCCCCCTCCTCACCCTATCTCACTCTCCATAAGTGACCGCGTCTTGATTGACGTGGAATTGTCGGCCCTTAATAAAAAATGGGCGATAGAACTAGCCCCCACTTCCTGGTGGAAAAGAAGGGTGGTCAGATGCGCCCAGTTATCAGTCTCCGTCCCTTCATGCCTTGGTGCGCTACCGTCACTTCAAAATGGAGCGCATTCACCTCCTGCGAGAATTACTCCTTCGCGACGACTGGATGGCGAAATTGGATCTAAAGGACGCGTACTTGATGGTCCCAGTGGCGGAGACATCCAGGGACTTATTACGTTTCCTCTGGAAAGGCGACACCTGGCGCATACAAAACATGCCTTTTGGACTCTCGTCGACACCTTGGTGCGTCACAAAATTGATGCGCCCAGCCATGGCTTGGTTGCGCAGTTGAGGAGTTCGACTGATTGTCTACATGGACGACATCCTTACCATGGCACAGGATTGCTCCGTCCTCCTGCGGCACCTGCAATGGACGATGGATCTCCTCTCTCGCCTGGGTTTCCTCTTAAACTGGGAGAAGTTCTGCCTGTCTCCTTCGCGATGCATGGAGTTCCTCGGGTTCACCGTAGACTCCGGAGCGGAGTCACTGAGCCTTCCTCCATCCAAGATTCTTACCATCCGCAAGGAATTATTCCGCGCACTGGCACGCCCCCAGATACCGCTACGCCATCTGGCACGGATTATTTGACTCCTGGCATCCTCAATCCAAGCGGTGTTCCTAGCACCTCTCCATTACCGTGCCCTCCAGCGCCTGAAGATTGCACACCTCTGCAATGGAGCATCCTATGTGGACATGGTCTCTCTGGACACAGAGACTCGAGACAAATTGACCTGGTGGATCCACAATCTCTCAGCTTGGAATGGCAAGGCCATCTTCGGTTCCATACCGGAGTTCACTGCTGATTCGGACGCAAGTCTCCACGGTAGGGGTGCCCACTGCAACGGTGTTACTACCGGAGGACGGCGAATCTCGACTTCACATCAATGCTCTTGAACTCCTAGCCGGCTCCTTTTGCAATCCGCAGCATTGCGAACGGGACTGCCAGCGCATGCATCCAGCTGCGCATGGACAACATCTCAGTGGTCCGTTATGTCAATCACATGGGCGGCACGCAGTCAGCAGTTCTGGCCCGCCTGGTGAAGGATTTTTGGGCTTATTGCTTGGCCAGGGATCTGGTTGTCCAGGTAGAATACCTCCCGGGACTCCACAACATTCATGCGGACTGGAGTTCACGCTATCTGTTGGACAGCAGCGACTGGAGATTGGAAGTAGGGGTGTTCTCCACTATCTCGTCTCTCTGGGGTCCTTTTGCCATCGACGTCTTAGCATCCCGGCTCAATACCCAGTTACCACGGTTCTACAGCTGGCGCCACAGATCCGGCCGTGGAGTCAGTGGACGCCTTCCTGCAAGATTGGACCGGCTCGCGTCTGTTTGCCATGATCCCTCAGGTCCTGCTCCAAGTTTGCCGCCAACTGGCCGACCTGATTCTGCTGACCACATTTTGGGGAACTAAAGCATGGTTCCCACAACTCCTAGAACTGGCAATGGATGTGCCAAGGCTACTACCTTCTTCTGGACCCATCGGCTGGCGACACCCTCTCCTGCTGGACAGGTCATTGCTGCTGCTCGCGTGGAGAATTTCCAGGGTCCCTTGGAAGTCCAAGGGGTTTCGGACGCAACTCAATGCCTCCTGGCGGACGCATGGGCTTGGAGAGCTTGGGCTGGCTGGTACAGTAGAGACTGCGCGAGACTGCATGGGACAAACATACCATACCATGCCAGGCGGTGAGGGAGCAAAGTACTTACTGCGCTCTTGCAGCACAGCTGTCTCGCACGTCCTTCAGGGTCCACTGGCAGCCGCAATGTGACGCGTACAGGATATGATATCATTCCACAAAAGGAATTAGCTTATTGGTCAAGATTCCTGTCATCATTAACGTAATTTTCCCTCCCTCTCTCTTGTTTTGCCACTTTTCAGAAATCCAAATCACTTCGGAACTTCGGCAGTTCCAAACTACCGAACTTTGTCACTTCGAAACTTCTGCGCTTCGGGACTTCGACACTTCGGACATTCGTAAGCATCTGAATGTCCAAATGGCATGAAATTTGTACGAATATTAATTTGGGAAGAAATGAATCGCACATGTCTAAACTGGATAGACTCTCCAGTGGATCAGGTATTGTATATGACGACCTCACCTTTTACAGTGAACATCTAAGACACCTCATACTCATACAGTCCATTAACAAGAAGAGGAGGAGGTGGCCAATGCACCCAGGAGTAATGATTGAAGATGGCCTTCTTGAGGAGAGAAAAATGAAAGACCGGATGTATCTGAAGAGATGTCGACAGTTTGAAGCGATAAAAGACTGGTCCAACTCGAAAAACGATTCTGTTGGAATTAGTTAATTGGGACTCAACTTGGCTAATGGTGGCTTCAGTCTAATATACTTGCCAGACAACCAAACAGTATAAGGAGGTATGTAGTATCTTGGTCTATTGACAAAAATCTTCTATTTGCCTACAGCCTTCTGTAAAAGGAAACATATCTTCTTCTAATGAAATAATAAATCAGCTGCTGGTACACCACAAGAAGGTTGTGGTACGGGAAAAGAAGTAGGTAGTAGCCCAAAGCTCTGTACAATAGAGTTTTATGAAGAGCACTGTGCCAATGGGAGTTTATTGTAAATTTAGCCATAGGTAAAAGATCAGACCAATTGGAATTTAATGAGTTGGCATAATGGTGAAAGCTGGTCTCAAGGGTCTTGTTCATGTGCTCAGTTTGTCCATCAATCTGCGGGTGGTGAGTAGGGAGAGACGCAGTTTGCCCCAACTTCTTGCATAAGGCTATGCAAAATTGGGATATGAAGTGGGAACCACGGTTTGTCACAAGGTTGTCAAGTAAGTGGTATAATATGAGGCATTTTAGAAAATGAGCCATTCACCCCTAACATGCCCTACCCATGGGCCGATATTGACTCCACCTGTGTTGCTAACGCATACCATCAAAGAGTTTATTCTAACCCCACAGGAGTCACTGACAGGCATTGTCACTATGTCTAATTTAACCCCACGAGAATCACTCACACGTTTGGCCAATAGGCTCATGTTTATCCCACTAGAGATGCCAACCTGTGCTGCCAGGGTACTTGCCTTACCCCACGTGAGTTGTAGTAGAGCTCTGCCACAGTCTGCATTATGACCCCGTAAGAGTCACTAGCGGGCCCCACCAATGCATATACCTTAACAATACACGAGCCACTAAAATGCCCTACCAATGGGGATGACCTTAAGCTCCACGAGGGTTGCTAGAGAGTGATCCAACGGGACGCTTACTTATATTCTAAACCCGCAAGAACAGCCAGAGGGCTTAGATGCCACACGAGCCACTAGCGAGACAAATCATAGGGGCTGCCCCACGCCTGGCTACACGGTTGATAGGCTGCACTAACATATCAATCTCAAACCCTCAGGAGCTGTCAACGCGCTCAACCACATGGTACACTATAAGCCGATAGCCCTGTCAACACACTGAACCAGGCTATAAAGCTTAAGCACCTATGAGCGGATAGCAGGTTATCCCATATTAAAGATACATGCCCGGATGAGCGGCCAACACATTCTACTAATTTTTCCCCTTTTTTTCTTTTTTCTTTTTGTATATACATTGTTGCACCTCAATTTTTATCCCTTCCCCCTATTCTCTACTTCAATGCAATACTACTATTCCTTATAATAAGCAGGGGGTAATAATTGTATTTATTCGGAATACATATCTTAGGGATCTTTACAATTCAAACAGTTGAATAATGAATAACCCTCTCAAAGATTTTCTTGCACTATAAACGTATATGCATATCTAGTAGAATAGAGATGCAGTCCGTTCACCGAAGAGAATCCTGTCAGTTATCTGATTCAAACGGACTTCTAACTCCGCCCACTTTAAGCAGATATACTGACGACATCAGGACCTTACCTGTGATTGGTCCATCTACATTTAAATACCGGGGGAGGTTTGGGCGGCAAATTTTAGCCCCTGACGAAGGAGTTTTGTACTCCGAAACGCGCGTCGGGTCTCAACGTGGTTCCCATTCACCTCACTCTGGCACTTCAACGTGCACATCACCACGCACGAATGGGAACCTTTCTCTTCTTTTTATTTTCACCTTTGGTTACTATAACTTGATCATTTATGTCGTCTTAGCTTAGAGTCTAACCATAGAGGAACAACAGTTTAGGCAGCCTTCTTAGTGCAGAACACCCACGAAGGTGTTTATTAGCAGAATACAGGGCATTATTTAGACCAGTTGTGCATATAGCAGCTTTTCACTAGATCATTGCGATCAGATATTATTAGCTCACTGTCCACTGGTCCCTCTCGTATTTACACAATACTTTCTTCCCACTACTGCTTTTTTAGTAGCACTTGCAACATTTTTCCTACAACTCAAGCTGTTTCCTCTACTATTCTGTGTGTGTTGCTTTGATAGATAGATTTGTACAATTTGATTTTGTGGAGATTACTGCATTTATTTGCACAATAGCAACTTTATTGCAACATTGGTCCCATATGTATCCCATCTATACAACAGTGAATAAAGTTCATATGTAGCACTGTTGATGTAGGGTTTTGGCACTGTGTTCATATCGGCTAGCATTAATCACCAGTATCCTTGTATTTATTTTTGTACTCAATTGACTCTAACTAAGTACCAAGACGAAGGGAAATTTCTCTCCTCTTTTTTATTTCACATTCTACTAATGTTTTAACATCGAACCCACACAGGCTGTTAGAGGGCTACACCACATAGTACACTTTAAGTCCACAGCAGCGGCTAGAGTGAGATACCGACTCGGGAGCTACCTATACACTCTTCTTACACATTCACCTGAGCTGCTAGGACGCTTAACCAAGAATGATGTATGTATGATATAAATGCACGTTCTTTTTAAACTGTTTAATTCTTATATGGATAGCGGGTTATCCCATATTATAAATATATGCCCAGATGAGCGGCCAACACCCACACGGGCTGCTAGAGGGCTACACCCTGTGGCGTACTAAGGGAGGGGCGGGGGGGGGGGCGGCCCGCCCCGGGTGCCACTGACTAGGGGGGTGCCATGACTTCCAGTGTCATGTGTCACCCCCCATCATTACGCTGCGCACAGCCGCAGCACCTTTGCGGCCAAACACCGGCGGGACTTCCTTCTTTATGAGGAGGAGGGGGAGGAGCGTTGCGGGCCGCGGCATCGCGCAACGTGATGACGACGTGCGGAGCGCCGTCAGTCCGCCTTCACGGATCTTCAGTGGAAGGATCCATTTCCGGGCGGTGAGGCACCCAGTGGTCGGACTCGGCGGGCAAGAAAGGCATCATCAAAATGTAAGTAGAAAGTAGTTATTTTATGTCTGGGGCTGAATTAATTATAAGGGGGGTGGATTAATTAGAGGGGGGTGCATTAGAGGGGGGTGGATTAATAAGAGGGGGTGGACTAATTAGAGGGGGGTGGATTAATTAGAGGGGGGTGGATTAAAGGGGGGTGGATTAATTAGAGGGATGTGGATTAATTAGAGGGGGTGGATTAATTAGAGGGGGTGGATTGCTTAGAGGGGGGGTGGATTAGAGGGGAGGTGGATTAATTAGAGGGGGGTGGATTAATTAGAGGGGGGTGGATTAATTAAAGGGGGGTGGATTAATTAGAGGGGGGTGGATTCATTAAAGGGGGGTGGATTAATTAGAGGGGGTGGATTAATTAGAGGGGGGTGGATTAATTAGAGGGGGTGGATTAAAGGGGGGTGTATTCATTAGAGGGAGGTGGATTAGAGGGAGGTGGATTAATTAGAGGGGGTGGATTAATTAGAGGGGGTGGATTAATTAGAGGGGGTGGATTAAAGGGGGGTGGATTAATTAGAGGGAGGTGGATTAATTAGAGGGGGTGGATTAATTAGAGGGGGTGGATTAATTAGAGGGGGTGGATTAATTAAAGGGGGGTGGATTAATTAAAGGGGGGTGGATTAATTAGAGGGAGGGTGGATTAATTAGAGGGGGGTGGATTAATTAGAAGGGGTGGATTAATTAGAGGGGGGTGGATTAATTAGAGGGGGGGTGGATTAATTAGAGGGAGGTGGATTAATTAGAGGGGGTGCATTAATTAGAGGGGGTGGATTAATTAGAGGGGGTGGATTAAAGGGGGTGGATCCCATTTAGTTACATAATTCTTCAGCCTGACTATGATAGGTTGACGACTTCTGACGTTTTCCTGAACTCCACCAATGAAAATTCGTCACTTACCTTCAAATATCGGTCCAGTTCCCGCACATCAGCTCCCCTCTGATCAGGGGCTTCGCGACGATCCTCAGCTACTGCTATCAGCTGGTGCACAAGATCAATTTCTCACTACGGCTTATGTGGCATTACGGATCTCGAGCTGACTTCCAGCTTTCTTTTGGAAGGGTGAGGCCCAACGGCTGAGTTCTTACTGCTATGAACTAGCCGCATAACTTTACCATTTATTGGCTACCCTGCCGGTTCTCTGTACACCGACCTTCCAAATTTAGCTGTCAGTCTTTTACTTATTTATGTATATAATTTTTGGGGCTTCCTGCTGACCGTGACTGAACCCTTTCATCTACATATAAGGCTCTTACTGGGCACCATACAAGGCTTCCTATTATATACTATGTTAGCATTGCTACATTGTTAATTGGGTGTTACACTGTTTATTGGGCGTATTAGCGATCTCTATTCAGGAGGTCTCAGCCTTTCACTATCACCCATTCACTAATATTGAAGGCTGTATTTGTGCACTACATTAGCCTATATGTTAATATGGACAAGTGATTGTATTGCTGCCTTTACCCAGGAGGCTTTAGCATACATTAATACTTATGTCTCTTGAATGTGCAAAAAATAGTTTTTTGCACAATAATTTTCTGTATTGAGGACGCTGAAAACTTTTGAACAGGTCCTCTCTATTCATCCTACTAGGGAAACTTTCCATTTTTTGACGTTTTAGTGGTCTATAGATATGGGTTTTACCTTTAAACGCCAGAATATCTAACAGATACTATATGGGAAGTTTATTAACCTTTATATGTTAATAACTATTTACCTTCTCAGTCATTTGTTTTCTACTAGATTAATATCAGTGTCAGCTTTTATACTATTCTCTTGTGGTTATTCCCACATTAATTTTAAGTGTATTATTAAAGGTTATGTATTAACTATTTAGGGCACTCACCCCTCTTTCTCTATTTCTCACTACTTTGGTAGTTCCCCTAGGGTTACCCCCTTTGTTTTTGAGTGCTCTCTCCAGGCTTCCAGCTCTCTTCTTTTTGTTCGTTCTATGTTATGGTCATACCATCAGATTTAGGTGGGTCAGTGATAAAATCCATATTCGGATGGGTCCATGAGGTGTACTCAGAGGTTGGAGCAATCCAGAGGGAAATATTCATGGAACTTTATCAGCAGCACTAATTGGGCATTCAGCCACATAGTCTGCAACATCTCTTTTCATAACAGGCCTCCAAACATGACGTTGTAAAGTCTTTACAGTGATATTGACACCATGATGACCTGACAATACTCTATTGTGTGCCCAAAGAAATACTGCTTTCCTGAGTCTAGTGGCTACAAACGGATGGTCTGGCAGTACTTTCATAGCTCGAGGTATAGAATTCTTTGTTCCTTGTTGCAATAGAGCTGTAGAGATCTGTGCCACAATTTTGTGTGGTGGAAATATATACTGTTCGGTGGGGTGATGTAGATCAGAGGACATAAACTAATGGAAAAACCTTCTTGTCCTTGTGTACTGGAACCAGGGTCGGCCCGTCCATAGGATGGTGTGGGCCGGGGCAATGGCCCGGGGCAGCACTTGGACATTTTGCAAGACTCCTAAAGGTAAGGAGGCCTAATGGCCTACAAAATTAATAAATAAATACAAAATACAATTAATTTGTGAGTGTGTCTGCAAGATTGAGTAAATGTGTGAGTTTGTCTGTCAGTAAGAGTAAGTGTGTCTGTCAGTGAGAGTATGTGTCAGTAAGAGTAAGTGTGTCTGTCATTGTGTGTCTGTCAGTGAGAGTGTGTCAGTGACTGAATCTGTCTGTGTGTACAGGGAGTGCAGAATTATTAGGCAAGTTGTATTTTTGAGGATTAATTTTATTATTGAACAACAACCATGTTCTCAATGAACCCAAAAAACTCATTAATATCAAAGCTGAATATTTTTGGAAGTAGTTTTTAGTTTCTTTTTAGTTTTAGCTATTTTAGGGGGATATCTGTGTGTGCAGGTGACTATTACTGTGCATAATTATTAGGCAACTTAACAAAAAACAAATATATACCCATTTCAATTATTTATTTTTACCAGTGAAACCAATATAACATCTCAACATTCACAAATATACATTTCTGACATTCAAAAACAAAACAAAAACAAATCAGTGACCAATATAGCCACCTTTCTTTGCAAGGACACTCAAAAGCCTGCCATCCATGGATTCTGTCAGTGTTTTGATCTGTTCACCATCAACATTGCGTGCAGAAGCAACCACATCCTCCCAGACACTGTTCAGAGAGGTGTACTCTTTTCCCTCCTTGTAAATCTCACATTTGATGATGGACCACAGGTTCTCAATGGGGTTCAGATCAGGTGAACAAGGAGGCCATGTCATTAGATTTTCTTCTTTTATACCCTTTCTTGCCAGCCACGCTGTGGAGTACTTGGACGCGTGTGATGGAGCATTGTCCTGCATGAAAATCATGTTTTTCTTGAAGGATGCAGACTTCTTCCTGTACCACTGCTTGAAGAAGGTGTCTTCCAGAAACTGGCAGTAGGACTGGGAGTTGAGCTTGACTCCATCCTCAACCCGAAAAAGCCCCACAAGCTCATCTTTGATGATACCAGCCCAAACCAGTACTCCACCTCCACCTTGCTGGCGTCTGAGTCGGACTGGAGCTCTCTGCCCTTTACCAATCCAGCCACGGGCCCATCCATCTGGCCCATCAAGACTCACTCTCATTTCATCAGTCCATAAAACCTTAGAAAAATCAGTCTTGAGATATTTCTTGGCCCAGTCTTGACGTTTCAGCTTGTGTGTCTTGTTCAGTGGTGGTCGTCTTTCAGCCTTCAGGAGTATTGCACACCTTGTGCTTTTGGGCACTCCAGTGATGTTGCAGCTCTGAAATATGGCCAAACTGGTGGCAAGTGGCATCTTGCCAGCTGCACGCTTGACTTTTCTCAGTTCATGGGCAGTTATTTTGCCCCTTGCTTTTTCCACACGCTTCTTGCGACCCTGTTGACTATTTTGAATGAAACGCTTGATTGTTCGATGATCACGCTTCAGAAGCTTTGCAATTTTAAGAGTGCTGCATCCCTCTGCAAGATATCTCACTATTTTTGACTTTTCTGAGCCTGTCAAGTCCTTCTTTTGACCCATTTTGCCAAAGGAAAGGAAGTCGCCTAATAATTATGCACACCTGATATAGGGTGTTGATGTCATTAGACCACACCCCTTCTCATTACAGAGATGCACATCACCTAATATGCTTAATTGGTAGTAGGCTTTCGAGCCTATACAGCTTGGAGTAAGACAACATGCATAAAGAGGATGATGTGGTCAAAATACTCATTTGCCTAATAATTCTGCACTCCCTGTATGTCTGTCAGTGACCGTGTCTGTCTGTCTGCCTGTGTGTGTGTGTGTGTGTGACTGTCTGTGACAGTGTCTGTCAGTAAGAGTAAGTGTATCTGCCAGTGACAGTGTGTATCTGTCAGTTTGTGTGTGTGTCTGTGTATGTGTCTATCTGTATGTGTCTGTCTGTGACAGTGTCTGTCAGTAAGAGTAAGTGTATCTGCCAGTGACAGTGTTTATCTGTCAGTGTGTGTGTCTGTCTGTCTGTGTATGTGTCTGTCTGTCTGTATGTGTGTGTCTGTCTAATTGTGTCTATCTGTGACTGTGTCTGTCAGTAAGAGTAAGTGCATGGGTGTCTGCCAGTGCATGTGTGTCCGCCAGTGCGTGTGTTAGCCAAGAGTAAGTGTGTCTGCCAGTGCATGTGTGCTGTTTGTCTGTCAGTGTGTAAAATCAATAAGTGTGTGTCTGTCAATGAATGTGTGTCAAGTCAGTAAGTGTGCCTCTGTCAGTATGTGTGTGTCTGTCAGTGTGTGTGTTTAGGTACTGGTTCCCCTCCGATCGCATGGGTAACCTTTTTACCCAGGCCGTGCCAGTCTTGTCGTGGCTGGCCCTGCCTTCATGGCTAAGCTCATCAACCTTCATGATCTTAGCATAGCCAATGCTTTCCCAAAGGAAAGCATTGGGAGTCTATTGCGCATGCGTGGAAAAACGCCCGCTGCACCAATCAGCATCTCCTTATAGAGATGCATTGAATCAATGTATCTCTATGGGGAATGTTCAGCGTCTCCATGCAGAGCGTGGAGACAGTGAATGTAGGTGATGCACACTGTAGCACTGGACTAGGAAGCATATCTAATGGCCGTCTGAGTGACTGCCACTAGAGGTGTTACCAGGTAGTAATGTAAACACTGCCTTTTCTCTGACAAGGCAGTGTTTATATTGAAAAGCCTTCAGAAACAGGCTATAGACAACAGAACCACTGCATTAAGCTATAATGGGTCTGACTAGAGTGTCCCTTTAAACTAGGGAAGCCAAATATTGTGAAACTACAGCCCCCAGATGCTTTGCCAACATAAGGCTGCCATATTGACATTTAGCCTCCCTTGGCTTTAAAACAGTTCCATACATATAACAGTTTCCACTTGGAAGCACTTGACTTGTTTATTTTTTTTTCATTATTGTGATCAAACACAGGGGTTGTCGACCTGGTCCCTACTGCACACTAGCGGGCGATTCAGGCTTTCAGGTAGGCGGTGGTGGGTTCTGCGTAAAATGCCAGGTGGGCTGAGATGCAGAGGCCAGCAGGGGAGATTGTTTTATCTCACCTGCCAGCTCAGACAGAGCCAATCTTGCTGTGAGCCCTCTCGGGCTGGTGAGGAGATCAAACATCTTCTTAGGCCTTAGTTCCAGCAGAGGGAGGAAGGGCCGGGTAGGATCTTTGTTCCTCCCACGAGCAGGCTAGTTACCATGGCAATGCTCCCATACAGTGCTGTGCTTGCGGGAGAACAGGAGAGTCAGCCTGCAGCCGGAGGAGCTGCAGGCTAAAGTGAAAGTGCCACCACTGGATCACCAGGGATTGCAACGTTATGTGCCTCCTCCCTGACAAAGGTAAGAAGAAGGGAGGGGGAGACATTAAGCTGGATTTGCACATCTATCACACCTACACACTGCCCCCTCACACACTGCCCCACACACACACTGCCACACTCACACAAACACACACTGCCCAACACATACACACACTGCCCCCTCACACACACACACACACACACTGTCCAACACATACACACACTTCCCCCTCACACACCCACTGCACCCCACCCCTCACCCATTGCCCCCTCTCACACACTACCCCCTTCTCACACACTATCCCTGTCTCACACACACTCACAGCACCCCTTACACACACACAGCACCCCTCACACACAGCACCTCTCACACATACTGAACCCTTCAGACACATACAATGCACCTGTCACACACAGACACAGCACCTCACAGACACACACACACACAGCACCACACACACACATAGAATAAAATAGAACAGAAAATAGAAAAAAATCAATAAATTTAAGTACATATTTTTAAAAAATCCTCCTTTATAAAAAAGAATTTGCACTTGCGCTAAACAATCGAGTTACCGCAGCACCGGTGGGCGGTAGGGAAATGTTATCATTAACAAAGATACAAAAGTGGGAGGTAGGTATTAAAAGGTTGACTATTCTCATGATTTTGGTGATTTTCATGTAGACAATGTAACACTTGCTTTGAATGTGTAATTTTTTAACAGATTAGGATGTCATCAAGGTAGATTATGACAAATCTGAAGTCATGATGAAGACACATCAGATTGGAGACTGACGTGGAGAGGGCTAAACGTTAAGTAAAACTCACCCTTCAAGCCCTCACATGGCATGGGGGACATTAGTACAGTTAGATAAAAAAAAAAAAACTATAGCGTAAGGAATACTTGTTTGTATTCCTAACACTATTGTGTTCATTTAAAGGATTTCTCCAACCATTTTTCACTGATGATAGAACAATGCCCTATTGGCATAATTCTACTGGTTCTCCACTGCAAAAACGCTCAAAGAGTGTTTTAAATTAAGTTTAGTTACCTTAATCCAGAGCTGGGCGAACCTCCCTGGTGCTCCTCGGCACACTTCCTTTTGACATCATCTGAGCCGCACCAAGGCCCATTCTGCAGGCTCAGGGCACATGTGCACGCTATAAGCTAGTGAAGGAATGGCAATATGGAAGGAGGAAGGCAGGGACTTTTAAAAAAAAAATGGGTATGCATTGGGAGGTGGAAGGGCTTCCTGCAGTGTAGGAGGGAAAAGCAGTTTTGTCTGTCGGCAACATGCAATGCACACTGATGGCAACAGAGTTTATACTAGGCAGCCCGGAAGAGAGCTATCTAAATGACTTGTGCTGGGGGTGCAACCTGCCCCCAGCACACATATACTTATTACTCTGCATGTGCAATGGTTCAAGCAGAAACACTGCATATCCAGACATCTACCACCACCATGACTACGCCAATAAGCATACGTGGTCATAGTGGTTGGAGTAACTTTTTAAAATAACCTAAAAATAAACATAAAACAATAACATAGTACAAAAGAGAAATATAAAAAAAAAAAACATTAAAGTGATGCTCAAAGTGTAGTGCTCTGTGAGGATCGGGTCCTTGGTAAAAGTCGTTCCTAACGCACATGACGCTAATCCTCATCCATGAATGGATGTCATCAACCACCAATAGCAGGCTCGAAATATGATTATTGATATCTTTTTTAAAAACATAAATTATAAATAATAAGCCATCACTGTACTGAGAACTAAATGTCCACTGCGATATAGTAATCAGTTTATCTTGTTCACAGGTTATTGGTATATAGCTTTTTGCTCGTTCTAGCCTAGCCGGCATTTGACGTCACACAACACATTTCGTCCTGCCTCCCTGGGCTTCGTCAAGTGTCACACTTGAGGACCGAGACAAACATTTTAGCAAGAGGAAGTTGGCCGGTAAAAAGTAGCAATAACATTTTTAATAAATCTAATAAGTATATCAGTCACCAAATCCAGAAATGCTACAGAAAACAAAAGTATATATTTGTAGAAATTAGAACATCCCAGGGTATTTCTCAAAGAAAATTTTGAAACATATCCTTTTTTATGACAATCTTTATTTATTCATTTTGAAATTATCAGCGTTAAAACTTGCAATTTTGACTGATTTACTATGCCGATGTCAATTCTGGGACAAAATAGCAGTACCCAAGAGACCTTTACCCCTATAATGGCATACCAGTAGAAGACAACTCAGATTATCTCATGTGTACATTTTAAGTCTTTTTACATGGCGGTTTCATCAGCAATGTTTGTCAATGTTTGAGATATTAAAAAAAAATACAATTTCAAAATACATATTAAATTTGCATACTGAATCTCACTGGTCTTTGGTGTTCAACTAGTTCTAAGACCCATGATTTGTATTATGCCTCATTTCATCAGTACAGCAATACACATATATAACTGTGCCAGTTTTTAAGGTGTAGTTAGAGACATGCCCTAATTTCAACATGCCACTTTGCTTATTCAAAATAGTATTTTCATGAAGTGATACTATCTGTGCTACTATTTCTTCTAACCCTAAACATGGATAACACTAATCTAGCTAAGCTATCATAGCTAAGACTAATCTTAAAGCTAACTAACCCTAACCTTAGTAAATACTTGGCTGAGAGCCTTTATTACTGGACTTCCTAACTGTGAGGCTGCCAGCAAATAGTGGCAAAAGAAAGCAGCATCCAATCATTTTAGAATTGTGCCAAAGCAATGGGATGCCTGCCAGAGCCCTGGGGGGCATTGCTGGATACAATTGGTAGTTAGTAGTCCACCTATTGCCGCATCTCCCTGTTGGCAATTTTGGGGCCTGTACCGCTATGTCCTCCGTTACGAACTATGAAAGTAACGGCATCATACATGGGTATGTCTGCTTCACAATGCAGTCCACTGAAATATCCATCATTCACTTAAACACACAGTTTGTTTTGTTCCAAAGACGGTAAAGGCACAATAAATTTTGAAAGAATTTCCCGCTCTTTCTCAATTAGCGTATAGTGTATAGTTTTTTTTTGTTTAAAACATACAGAGCTTTCTTGTAATGTCCTACATATAAAACATGTACACATTTAGTGCCTCTCCAGGAGAAATAATGCAAAACAATTATTTGTTAGTCCTGGTTTAAGTCTCTCTCCTAAGATGTTCATTTAATTTTGGCATTTATAAATCACATATTGCAAAGAGCACATTAATGTTTCAGTTCTAGAAGTTTACAAAGTTCACTATACAGGTATTGTAACGTTAGTAGCAGTCACCACTACCACACAAAGTCAAATATATTTTCAAAGAAGACACCACAGAGGATTTACCATGTGGCATTTTGACTTTTTGTAATTCATCTTTTATCAGCTTCTACCACATTGTCTTGTCATAGTTAACTTTTTGTGTTATTCTCACACACATACATAACCCTGCAGGGTACAAAGTCGGAACAATGGAACATGACTTGAAAATCGGGGCTTTCCTGCTGAAATCTGGACGATTGGTAGGCTTTATATAAACTTTGACATCCATCTTGTAAGGGGTTCAATTGAGCCTCAAATAGCAATGTCTTCATCTCTTTATTTATCTATACATTATATAAATATTTCCTTAGTAAAATGTATAACACAAACTAATACCTGATCAAGAGAATCTTGCCAAACACAAATAACCAAGTTTTGCACTAACCAATATACAACTTTCACATACATATTCAAATCTAGTAAAATGTATTTGTGGTTTTCTATATATAACTGGCAGGCGACTATATGTATTACTCACCCTGACATCTATTTTATGAAAATAAACTGGAACTAATCCACAACTTTTTTAATTGTATGCTTTGTGATCAATTTGCTCACAAAGCGGGTTTTAATTACTTTACAGGCGTAAATTCATGCTTTAGCAAATCCAGGCCTGCATATAATTTCTTTACAATAGAAACAACGAGAAATATGATGTTATGAAAAGGCACCTCTGGAACGTCCTTTCTAGACTAACCATAACAAATTTCTACATGTTATGCATGTTGCCCCCACATGGATTCAGATTTTTAGCCCCTGATTTACAAACCTTAGATCACTAAAACGGCTACATGAAACGAAAAAACACAAATAGCACGTTTTATGTTTACACATCACATGGCTCCATCTGGGAACAATGATGGGTCAGTGTCCCAGAAATCTTGTTTTTTACTTTTCCTAGAAATATTGTGGTTAAGGGAGAAAGGGGCATGTAATCAGTACAAACGTAGCTTAGGTGGGCTACACAAAGTAGGTAGAGCTAAATGTCACTCCCCTTTATCTGGAGGTGAAGTGTGCTCCCTCGAAAATTTAGGGCTCTAAGAAATATCTAGGCATTTTTAGTTATGCTGGTGGCACTAATACGTGCATCTTAGAAAATGTGCTTTAAACAACAGTTGACACGTTTTTCAAATCTTCGTTACTTTGTATTTGATGTACTGATAACACTTCAAGCAGCTCTGTCACCACCCTGTCGGTTTTCAGTCTTTCATAAAGATAAAATCTTCATAAACTTCTCATATTGACAGCATTCGAATTTCATTGAAATTCCAAGGCAATCAAGGATATCACAAGATTTCTTGTAGTCAAAAAAGAAGTAGGAACCTCTTTGTCTTATGGTCAAAGCCTAAGTTGTCCCACAGGTTTGGGATACGAGTTTCTTCTTGCTCTATGAAATATTCTGCAATGTTGAGACATCCTCCATTGTCCTATGTATTATACACCATTGCATTCACAAGGGTATAAAATTGACGTGGCGCCTAATGAATGAAAGGCCAGGAGTTTCTTGAGACAAAAAAGAAGATTATTATTAGCATTTATATAGCGCCAACGTATGTGGCAGCACTTTACAATCATGGAATGAGGATATATTGGACAAGTAATTTATATAGAGAATATAAGAGAGACAAGAGATGAAGAAGGCACTGCACAGACGAGCTTACAATCTATGAGGAAAGGCTATTGTCACACAAGAGAGGTGGAGGGACTAGCGGATAAGAAGTGTGTGTTGAAACAAGCTAGTAAAAGTTGTGTGTGGAACAAGCAAACAGTAGAAAGAGAGAGATTTAGGTAAAGAAAATGAGGAAGGTGCCAAGATAGGTTGTCACCTAGCGCGGAGAAAAGTCAAATAGGACAATGAAAAATACACAATTACATATTATCGTCCCTATAGTGGCCAGGCTTAAAGCAGCACTCTCACTGCTTGGGGACTCTGCCGAATTTGCAAGGTTCACTGATGGTGACACGGCCGCTGTTGTTCCGGTGGCTGAGTCAGGGGGGTAGGTAAAGTTGAGTTTACTTACCTGAACTTCACGGCATCACCATCTTGGTCCAGCACGGTCCTCCTCGGTGCTGACGTCACTGCTGTACTCTCACACAAGCACAAGAGTACCATATTGAGTTCTATTGGGGATCCCATGAATTCGCCATAGACACAGCCAATTCCCTGCAGCCATCACTGGTGACGCTGCAATGATTGACTGCCCTGTATCAAGTAAGGTGAAGTGGAGGAGAAATACAGAGGCAAATTAGTCCCTATTTTGTCGCAGTATATCTCTTGACTGGGTTGGAATTTCAGTGAAATTCCAACACATTCAATATGAGTATTTCATAAAGATTCTATCCTTATGAAATACAATTTTTTAAGTGGGGGTTTACTATAGCGCTTTAACTTACAAAGTACAGAGAAGAAGCAACATCAAGATCAAGAGGTGGCAATGCAGAAATGAGCACTTGTCATATGAAGGTTATTTGGAGAGTGAAAGGAACACAAAGTGGTGTATTTGTTGAGTGAAGAGGCAATGTAGTGAGCTGTGGGTTTGTAAGGGTTTTGTAGGATAGTGTAATCCCGAAGGGTACAGGAAACCAATGTATTGATTGGCAAAAGGGTGAGGTATGAAAGTAGCAGTCAGGAAGATGAGCCTGGTGGCAGCAATAGTCAAGTTGAGAAATGATGAGTGCATGAGCAAGTGCCTGAGTTGTATCTTGGGTTAGAAAAGGATAAATGTGGGCAATATTTTTGAGGTTGAAATGACAAGACTTAGAGACAGACTGGATTTGAGGCACCTACTAGATTTCAGATAAGTATTTATAACTTTAGTCTCTCCCCCCCCCCCCCCTCGGCTGTGTCAACACAAGTGAGCTTATCATATTTGGGGGTCTTTGCAAAATATGCAAAGACCCCCAAAGGTGATAGGGTCAACGTAACTCTTTGATTGCCAAGGCTGAAAATGTAATGAACACTCTGCAATACTTCAAAAGGTTAAAGTTTTTCTAGTGGCAATTTCTAACTCCAATAGGAATGAACCACAAATAGCAGGGTTGGAATGAGCCATCTATGTAGGGAATGCAAAACGTTATATTAGTCTCAAGTATGTCATATTTGCAGTCAAAATAAATAAGCACTACGTAACAGAGAAATTTTAATTCCAGAACAAAAAAAAAAATGGCAGACAATTAAAAGGTCAGTAATATTTTATTACATGGCTATAATATAGAAAATAAATAGAGCCAATACAGACAGATCCAATCAAAATCAAGCTATCATTCTAATTTTGGTCAGTGACAAAAAATGCAGAGATAAAATTAGACTAGTGAAAGTCCCCCCATCAGGTATAAAAAGATTACTTCCTAGAGCAATAAAAATATATTGTAAGAAAACACCATACATTAAAAATAGAAATACTTGAAGACAAATATTAAAGCAGGATGTGCTGCTCCTTGACAACTGCCTGGTTTAGTTCACATTTTTTAATCAATGATTTAATAAGAATGAATCATCTAATGTCTGTTAAATGTAATAGATTAAAAACAAATACTTTTCTATTTCTATCAAGACTTCCAAAGTACGCAACCGTATGTAGTGTTTTGAGTACTGAATTACGAAAGCTACTTGTGACTACGGCTACTAAACCAGGGCCGGATTAAGAGTCAATTGAGCCTGGTGCTGGCATTTGTAATGAGCCTAGTTACAGAATTTTATCGACACTAAAAGTGAGAAATTAGCTTACCTCCCATACATCATGCATCTGGTGGAGGCGGTGCTGGTGGGAATCTGACATGACGCAGCTATAAGAGAATGTACCCTATGCTGATCTCTCACTTACTCTCATGCAAATCCATGCCCCGTAACAGCAGCATGTGGTGAAGCAGGATGTCGGTGGGCAAGGTAAAAGGGTGGCCACAAACGCTAATCACCATCACCATGCCCAGAAAGGGGGCAAGTCTGCCCGAAGAATTTGAGGGTCAGCCTGGTGTGAATGCATGTCAGGCTGCCTGCCAATCATGCAGGCTGGCCAACTAAGGGCGTACTATACTGACCGTGCCCTCTGCTGGGTGCAAATGCATCTAATGATGCACTCGCTGTATGCTTTCTGGGGACTGTCCCCTAGCACTCACTTGTCTACTTCTCTCCTTACCTTATCAGGCAGAAGCTCTTGGTATGCAGTCTGGCAGTGAGAAATGGTGGATGTAGTGAGTGTAGATGAAAAGGGACATGCCGTAGTATTAGAGAGACCGAAGCAGCAAGAGTATTTGCACAGTGTGCAAAGTCAGCTTTACCTTAACTAATTTCATTGTCAGCCAGTCCACAGAAGGTTTGTTCCCCTATATCCCTCTTAAGTTACTATACTTAAGTCTCTCTGCACAAAGCAAGAATATGTGAAGAGTGGTAAAAAAATTGTTAAAATAAAATAAATACTGTATTTACTCGAATCTAATGCACACCTTTTTTGGAAAATAAAGTTTCCAAAATTTGAATTAGCATTTGATTCGATGACGCATTACATTCGGGGCAAAATTAGACATTTTCTGGTGAATCCACACAGGCAAATTTACACAGGGAAATTTTATTCCAGCGAATTCACACAGGCAAATTTTGTTCCTTAAAAGGGGTTTAAGAAAGAACAGACTTGTAACATGTAACACTAAGATTGAAATACCATCAATGTTACTATGGTATATGTCAATAAATATTTTCATTGCAGCACAATGTTGTATAGTAACATCTTCTTGTATAAATGCGCATTACATTCGCCAGCAAAAACATTTTTTCCGCTTCCAGGTTTAAAAAATGTAGGTGCGCATTAAATTCAATGGTGTATTAGATTCGAGTAAATACGGGTATATAATTTTTTATATTATTATTAATATTATTTTTTTTTGTGTGTGTTACTATTCCATGGTCATGAGTCTGGATCTTCAGCTCCATCAGCCCCTCTGTTAACCTTGCCCTTACTACAACCAGTGGTCATATGTATTAAACGGCCATGGGTAAAGTTAGTTCTCCTCCATCCTTGTCACCTTGCCAAGTTGATTCCATTTGTTCAACAATTTTAACACATAACAATTACTGTTTAACAGACTTATTCTACCAACTCTCAATTATCCCTGAGGCTTTTACTAAGTATTTCTACAGAACATCTTAAAGGACCAGTGGCGTACACACAACCCATGGTGCCCCGGTGCGAAAACTGATCCGTGGGCCCCCGCGCGCTTACTCTGCGACCGCGGTATGTACGCCAGTGCATGCATAAACACATACACTTAAAGGACCACTACAGACACCCAGATCAAATCCGCTCAATGAAGTGGTCTGGGTGCCAGGTCTCTCTAGTTTTAACCCTGCAGCTGAAAACATAGCAGTTTCAGAGAAACTGCTATGTTTCACTGAGGGTTAATCCAGCCTCTAGTGGCTGTCTCATTGACAGCCGCTGGAGGATTTTCTGCGATTCTCACTGTGAAAATCACAGTGAGAAGACGCTGAACGTCCATAGGAAAGCATTGAGTAATGCTTTCCTATGGGCGGTTTGAATGCGTGCGTGGCTCTTGCCACGCATGTGCATTCGGAGCTGAGAGGCGGATCGGGACGGAGAGATCCACCGCGCCAAGGGAGTCCGGCGCTGGAGAAAGGTAAGTGCTTAAGACACACACACACACACTCTCATGAACAGACACACACATTTACTGACAGACACACACTCAGTGACAGACGCACACAAACATACTCAGTAACAGACACACACACACACTCTAACACTAACACACACTCTAACACTAACACACACTCTAACACTAACACACACACTAACACTAACACACACTCTAACACTAACACACACACTAACACTAACACACTCACTAACACACACTAACACTAACACACACACTAACACACACTCTAACACTAACACACACACTAACACTAACACACACACTAACACACACACTAACACACACATTAAAACTAACAAACACTAATACACACACACTCTAACACTAACACACACACTAAAACTAACAAACAATAACACACACACACACTAACACACTCACTAACACACACACTCACTAAAACTAACACACACACTAACAAACACTAACACACACTAACACACACACAGTCACTAAAACTAACACACACACACACACTAACACGTTTTTTTTTTGTTTTAAATTTAATCCCCCCAGCCTCCTTACCTGTGGGAGAGCTGGGGGGATTCCCTGGGGTCCAGTGGTGTTGCTGGCCCTGCTGTCACCCGGCTGGCTGGCGGGCGCACGAGGGAGCACTGTCCCCTGGGTGCTCCCTCTTCAGCTCCCTCGCGCGCCGCGTACTGATGCCGGAGCCGGAAGATGACGTCATCTTCCGGCTCCGGTTTCAGTGCGGTGCGCGAGGGAGCAGAAGAGGGAGCACCCAGGGGACAGTGCTCCCTCGTGCGCCCGCCAGCCAGCCAGCCGGGTGACAGCAGGGCCAGCCTCAGGGGGCTCCTGGGCCCCCCAGCAGAAGAGGCTGGCCCTGTGGGTACATACCTGGGTCGCAGGGCGGCCGGGCCCCCTGGTGGTCCGGGCCCGGCCGCGACCCCTGCGACCCCGGTATGTACGCCACTGTAAAGGACCACTTAATGCACTTCATCTCAATTAAGGGGTCTGGGTGCAGGGGCTGTGTAGCTTTACCCTGCAATGTAAAAGACTGCAGTTTTGTAGACACTACAATGTATCCACTGTAGGGTTAAACAGACAGCCACTAGAGGCACTTCTGTGAAACTTGGTCATGTGACCAATTGCTGGGCAAGGGAAAGCATTGAATTAATGCTTTACTATGAGGAGCATCTGTTCAGACGCCGCTCCCCACGTGTACCTCCTACCTAATGCCCGTCTGTGAAGAGATTTGATATAGACATCCAGTGTGGAAGAGACACCTCTACAATGTAGTTGCGGGAGAAGGATTGGGCAGCAACACCTCAGGAGTTTCAGTTCTAAAACCCTTTTTTTTTAATATTTCAAGTTTGCAAAAGAGTTTAACCTTCTGCTCATTAGATCTTGTCTTAAAGGACCACTATAGTGCCAGGAAAACACTTGTTTTCCTGGCACTATAGTGCCCTGAGGGTGCCCCCACCCTCAGGGACCCCCTCCCGCCGGGCTCTGGAGAGAGGAAGGGGTTAAACACTTACCTTTCTCCAGCGCCGGGCGGGGAGCTTTCCTCCTCCTCTCCTCCTTCCTCGTGATGTCATCGGCTGAATGCGCATGCGCGGCAGGAGCCGCGCGCGCATTCAGCCAGTCGCATAGGAAAGCATTTACAATGGTTTCCTATGGACGCTGGCGTCTTCTCACTGTGATTTTCACAGTGAGAAGCACGCAAGCGCCTCTAGTGGCTGTCAATGAGACAGCCACTAGAGGCTATGGAGGCTGGATTAACCCTCAGTATAAACATAGCAGTTTCTCTGAAACTGCTATGTTTATAAAACAAAGGGTTAATCCTAGAGGGACCAGGCACCCAGACCACTTCATTAAGTGGTCTGGGTGCCTAGAGTGGTCCTTTAAAGACATGGGTAGAGACAGGAATTACAAAGGTTGCACATATGGTAGATAAGGCTGAGATTACGAGCGCTTCAGACCTTAAAAAAACCAAAACATGTTCTCCCACTCAAAAAATTATTTACCTATTTACGTTTAAAACTAATTTTAGAGAAGGTGTAAGCAAGCTATATAGACGAAAAGAAAATTAACCCATTTGCAAAGATTTGCATGGGTTTAAGCTGTAATTTGAAAGCTTTATCATTATGTTATCATAATGTTATAAAGAACCTACCATTCTGAGATGGGAAATATATTTAAATCTACATTTTCCAATACTACAATGGCATACGGCTGTTACCCAATTAAAACAACCCATGCATTGTCAGGAGCATATTGAAATCACACCTAAAGACCCCAAAAGAATTAGCCCATATATACCCTAGAGCAAGGGTCCTCAAACTCCGGCCCCCCAGATGTTGCTAAACTACAATTCCCATGATTCTCTGGCTATCTATGTAATTCAAAGAATCATGGGAGTTGTAGTTCAGCAACATCTGGGGGGCCGGAGTTTGAGGCCCCCTGCCCTAGAGCTTCGGTGTATGGTTGGAGATGCCATGAAGCAGTAGTTCCATAAGCCATATCGTTTGGTTTTGTGTCAAATTGAATCCATATTGGCATCAAATTTAACAATAAATTTTCATCTCCAACGGACACAAACTACCGCTCAGTCCAGAGATTTATATCTTAAATATTTTGCCAGAATTTATTTCTAAATGGGATAAAATGGCAGTACTGCATATTTTAACTGCAGCTAAAAGCACTAGATCAGGTGCATGGAAATCGTCATTTCCCCCAAGCATGGTTCAAGAAAGATTGCACAATCAAAATTTATGAAGACATGGCTAGCAGGCTGTTGTGATTGGGGAAAGAGTTTGAGAAGATTTAGTCTCGTTGGAATTTTGGTTTTAAAAACTAAAGCTAGTGAATGTAACGATTACAGTGCACGATGAGGGCCAAAACAGCTCCTGTCATCATATGTAATATTGGATCTACAGTAATGATTATTCTATACATATACAGATAGGTTTATGATTCTTAATTGTCCACATGGATTCGTATTTATATGTATTAACATTTTTTAGTTTCCTTTTGGCTGTGTATAAATATCCTGATCCTGATGCCTAACTGTATTAGAATAGTGGCACAGTCTGAATCTGTATCAGGCATTTGTTTTCAACAAATGTCATCTTCTAAATAACAATGAATTTTACAATGAGACTTCAGAACCATGATCTATACACTAAAACTGCTTTATTAAAGGGACACTATAGTCACCAGAACAACTACAGCTTATTGAATTTTTCTGGTGAGTATAATGATTCCCTTCAGGCTTTTTGCAGTAACCACTATCTTTTCAGATAAAATACAGTGCTTACATTACAGCCCAGGGATAACTTCACTGACCACTACTCAGATGGCACACTGTGCAGCACTGCCATTCAGTGTCTCCTCCCTCTACATGGAGACACTGAACTTTTCTCATAGAGATGCATTGATTCAATGTGTCTCTATGAAGAGATGCTGATTGGCCAGGGCTGTGTTTGGCTCTGTACCTGATCACCTCCTTGACGGTCTCAGCCAATTCTATGGGAAAGCATTGTGATTGGCTCAGAACAACACTTCTGATGATGTCAGCCAAGAGGTAGCAGCTGCAGACTTGAACAAAAGTAAGTTTTTACTATATTTAGGAGGGTAAGGGGGACAGGGGGGCTAGATAGTGTTTTTTAAGCTATAGGGTCAGGAATACATGTTTATGTTCCTGACCCTATAGTGTTCCTTTAAGCCAGTGGTTCCTAACCCAGTCCTCAAGTACCCCCTACCAGTCCAGGATTTGCGGATTACCCAAGAGTTTTTTTACTTTCTAAAACACCTTAAAAACAACTGGGTAATCCCTAAATCCTGGACTGTTAGGGTGTACTTGGGGACTGGGTTGGGAATAAAAATGTATTGTTTATTTTTTTTATGTTATTTTGATTGTAACAAACTTTTCTTTTCTCTCAATAAAAATTTAAACAATTAAAAAAGTTTGCAAAAGAGAGGGGCTTGGATCTAAATATAGACTAGGGCAGGATAGAGTTTGAAATACAGGTTTGTATAGTGTTCCTTTAACACTGCGATGCACTACAATATTGCAGGCTAAATATACCTTTGGTGGTCATCTTCTGACAGCTACTAGTGACAATTCCTACTTCAGAACCGAGTGAAACTCTGTCCTGTGATAAAATTTTGCTCATATGCAGCGTTTGCTTAGGTAAGTGCAGCGTTTAGCTGCGCATGCGTATCTTCAATCCAATGCTTCTCTATGAAGAGCATTTGATTGAAGGAGATTGTGGAAGATGTCAGTAGGTATGCTGATGTCTGCCAAGACGACGTGGGCAGGGACAGCAGATGAGTCTCAGCGCTGAAAATGAGGTAAAAAATCGTTCTTTAACTTTCATTGTACTTAGCAAAGGGGGTGAAGGATAGGCACAACGATAGACGCAAACCTTACACTCTGCAACCTCCAATCATCTTACCAATTAGCAGTGGCGACTGGTGCCATTTAAGTTGATGGGGTGCCAGACTGGAAACATTGATTTGACTAAACATTCTTAATCATGTCTATAGGGCTCTATTACCTAGACAATATGAGGAATATCCCATATATAGGGAATAAACTTTATACCTGGTTCTTATTAATGAGTTAAAGAAGTTGGCCATTTTGAGGCTTTCCAATTAGAAGTGTAATAGAGAAATTAGCCACTAGATGTCCCCAAAGGATTACCTTTAAAAAAAATTTACAGTAAAATGCTAAATAGAGTTTCTCTAGCAAAAATAAATTACGTTGAGATTTTGAATTATAAAATTCCTCAGAAGAAAATTTTATAACAAAAAAACAAACATTAAATAAATAAAATAAATGAGCAGCTTATATGTACAAAATCATTTTGGGTTTTCCTTTACTGAAGTCGAAAGTTTGTAGAAAATGTTTGTCAGTTAGGGAGTTATTCCAAATCAGGTCAAATAGTGCAGTGCAGTTAATTTATCTTTGCAGTCCTTACTTTTCTTTAAAATTATAGGAGATTATGTTCCCTCTGATCACCAAGATTTCCAACATCAGTGGGGAGCATCCATATGTTGCAGAATCTTTTCAACAAATTAATTTTACAATGAGACTTCAGAACCATGATATATGCACTAAAACTGCTTTATTAAAGGGACACTATAGTCACCAGAACAACTACAGCTTATTGAATTTGTTCTGGTTAGTATAATGATTCCCTTCAGGCTTTTTGCTGTAAACACGGTCTTTTCAGAGAAAATGCAGTGCTTACATTACAGCCCAGGGATAACTTCACTGGTCACTCCTCAGATGGCACACTGTGCAACACTGCCATTCAGTGTCTCCTCCCTCTACATGGAGACACTGAACATTTCTCATAGAGATGCATTGATTCAATGTGTCTCTATGAAGAGATGCTGATTGGCCAGGGCTGTGTTTGGCTCTGTACCTGATCGCCTCCTTGACAGTCTCAGTCAATCCTATGGGAAAGCATTGTGATTGGCTCAGAACAACACTTCTGATCATGTCAGCCAAGAGGTAGCAGCTGCAGACTTGTTCAAAAGTAAGTTTTTTACTATATTTAGGAGGGCAAGGGGGGCTAGATAGTGTTTTTTAAGCTATAGGGTCAGGAATACATGTTTGTGTTCCTGACCCTATAGTGTTCCTTTAAGCCAGTGGTTCCCAACCCAGTCCTCAAGTACCCCATACCAGTCAAGGATTTGGGGATTACCCAAGTTTTTTTTTCTTTCTAAAAACAACTTTAAAAAAACTGGGCAATCCCTAAATCCTGGACTGTTAGGGTGTACTTGGGGACTGGGTTGGGAACCACTGCTTTAAGCTGAAGTTGTTTTGGTTACTATAGTGTCCCTTTAACAAGGTTTTGAGTGTATATCTAGGTATAGATGACTGGTGTTTCTTTTTTGTAATAAGATTATGTGGGTTACGTCGTGCCAGGAGATTAAGGAAACTGGTGTGCTTGATTGGGTATTGAGATACATAGTCTAAGAATTTTTGTGATAGACAATTAAAATGTGTTTTACCCACATATTTGAGAATTTGCACCATAACAGATCTTGAATTGGCATATGTGCAATAGAAATTTCACATTTGCAAAATCAAGAAATGCAAATTTGCCAAATGATGAAATGCAGATTTTGATCTAATGTAAAAAGAAATTACCAATCCAAATTATACCATACTCATTTTCCAAGAATTCTTGGACCTATATATTATGCACACCAGAATCCTTAATTGCCTGAAACAATTTTACTATAAAACAATATGCCCACACTCAGCGGCGGATCCAGAATCTGATCTCGGGAGGGGCACTTGTAGATTATTTAAAGAAATAATCCAGGCACAATAACCACTACAGCTCAGTGTAGTAGTTATGGCGCCAGTAGTGCCAGGATCCCATCCCAGAGTAAGTAGTCAAACCGTTTAAGAACAGTTTGACAACTTACCTGAGGTCTGCTGGGATATTGGGCATAGGAGCAGTGGTATGTGTTAGGGGTAAAGTGTGTGTTAAAGGTGCAGTGTGTGTGTGAGTGGGGAAGTGCGAGTGCGTGAGGGTGGCAGTGTATGTCAGGGTTGCAGTGTGTGTGTTAGGGGGCAGTGTAAGTGTTGGGCAGTGTGTGTGTGAGAGAGCTGCAGTGTGTGTGTGTGTGTGTGTGTGTGAGGGTGGCAATGTGTGTGAGAGTTGCAGTGTGTGTGTGTTTGGGGCGGTGTGTGTATGGGGGGCAGTGTTTGTGGGGCAGTGTGTGTAGTGTGTGTATGGGGGCAGTGTTTGTGGGGCAGTGTGTGCAGTGTGTGTATGGGGGCAGTGTTGTGGGGCAGTGTGTATACTGTGTGTATGGGGGCAGTGTTTGTGGGGCAGTGTGTGCAGTGTGTGTATGGGGCAGTGTGTGTAGTGTGTGTATGGGGCAGTGTTTGTGGGGCGGTGTGTGTATGGGGGCAGTGTTTGTGGGGCGGTGTGTGTATGGGGGCAGTGTTTGTGGGGCTGTGTGTGTAGTGTGTGTATGGGGCAGTGTTTGTGGGGCAGTGTGTGTAGTGTGTGTATGGGGGCAGTGTGTGTATGGGGGCAGTGTTTGTGGGTCAGTGTGTGTAGTGTGTGTATGGGGGCAGTGTTTGTGGAGCAGTGTGTGTAGTGTGTGTTTGAGGGCAGTGTTTGTGGGGCAGTGTGTGTAGTGTGTGTTTGTGGGGCAGTGTGTGTAGTGTGTGTATGGAGGCAGTGTGTGTAGTGTGTGCATGGGGGCCGTGTGTATGGAGGCAGTGTGTGTAGTGTGTGCATGGGGGCAGTGTTTGGGGGGCAGTGTGTGTATGGGGGCAGTGTTTGTGGGGCAATGTGTGTAGTGTGTGTATGGGGCAATGTGTGTAGTGTGTGTATGGGGGGCAGTGTTTGTAGTGTGTGTATGGGGGCCAGTGTTTGTGGGGCAGTGTGTGTAGTGTGTGTATGGGGGCAGTGTTTGTGGGGCAGTGTGTGTAGTGTGTGTATGGGGCAGTGTTTGTGGGGCAGTGTGTGTAGTGTGTGTATGGGGCCAGTGTTTGTGGGGCAGTGTGTGTATGGGGGCAGTGTTTGTGGGGCAGTGTGTGTGGTGTGTGTATGGGGGCAGTGTTTGTGGGGCAGTGTGTGTGGTGTGTGTATGGGGGGCAGTGTTTGTAGCGTGTGTATGGGGGCCAGTGTTTCTGGGGCAGTGTGTGTATGGGGGCAGTGTGTGTAGTGTGTATGGGGGTAGTGTGTGCATGGGGGCAGTGTTTATGGGGCAGTGTGTGTATGGGGGCAGTGTTTGTGGGGCAGTGTGTGTATGGGGGAAGTGTTTGTGGGGCAATGTGTGTAGTGTGTATATGGGGGGCAGTGTTTGTAGTGTGTGTATGGGGGCCAGTGTTTGTGGGGCAGTGTGTGTATGGGGGCCAGTGTTTGTGGGGCAGTGTGTGTATGGGGGCAGTGTTTGTGGGCCAGTGTGTGTAGTGTGTGTATGGGGGGCAGTGTTTGTAGTGTGTGTATGGGGGCCAGTGTTTCTGGGGCAGTGTGTGTAGTGTGTGTATGGGGGCAGTGTGCATGAGGGCAGTGTGTGTATGGGGGCAGTGTTTGTGGGGCAGTGTGTGTAGTGTGTGTATGGGGGCAGTGTTTGTGGGGCAGTGTGTGTAGTGTGTGTATGGGGGCAGTGTTTGTGGGGCAGTGTGTGTAGTGTGTGTATGGGGCAGTGTTTGTGGGGCAATGTTTGTAATGTGTGTATGGGGGGCAGTGTTTGTAGTGTGTATATGGGGGCCAGTGTTTGTGGGGCAGTGTGTGTATGGGGGCCAGTGTTTCTGGGGCAGTGTGTGTATGGGGGCAGTGTGTGTGGGCCAGTGTGTGTAGTGTGTGTATGGGGGCAGTGTTTGTGGGGCAGTGTGTGTAGTGTGTGTATGGGGGCAGTGTGTGTAGTGTGTGTATGGGGGGCAGTGTTTGTAGTGTGTGTATGGGGGGCAGTGTGTGTAGTGTGTGTATGGGGGGCAGTGTTTGTAGTGTGTGTATGGGGGGCAGTGTGTGTAGTGTGTGTGTATGGGGGGCAGTGTTTCTGGGGCAGTGTGTGGTAGTGTGTGTATGGGGGGTAAGGAGGGTAGGGAGGCTTTTTTAAAAAAATTTTTTTAATTAAAATTATTATATTTATGTCCCCCCTCCATTCTTACCTTTATTGATGAGGAGGGGGGACATATTTCGTTCCCTGGTGGTCCGGTGGTGGTGAGGTTAACTCTAGCCCAGCTACAGGGCTAGAGTTCACTCTTGCGAGATTTGGAGCGTTGCCGTGGTTACCGCAAATCTCGCGAGTAGAGGACCCGGAGGAGCTGCAGGTAAGAGCTCCTGGGTCCTCTCTCACTCCCTCCCCTGCCGGCTGTCAGCAATGTGCCTGCGGACCGGGGAGGGAGATCAGAGATCTCCCTCCCCGGTCCGCAGGCACATTGCAGGGCTGGCACTTGGGCAATGCCAGCCCTGCATTAGGAATCTCGGGGGGGGGGGCAATTGCCTCGTTGCCCCCCCCTGGATCCGCCACTGCCCACACTTAACTGTGGGCCTACACATTGAACCTTTACTATGACCAAGAGCAAAGAAAGCTTCCTAAGGAGATTTTAAACTGCGGGAAGCCAGTTTTGTAAGAAATACATCATGTTCTGCAGCTTTAAGGATTCAGGCCAACCAACAATCATAAAGAAACTTGTTTTCTAAATTGTCCATTTTGAACGGAAGAGAGGAAGTAAGTAAGATACTACAATGGCAGTATCGATGTTCAAACTGTGCAGTCTTTCACTTTGATACGCCAATGTCAAACTTTATATCTAACAATTAATACAAAACCCATTAACTATATCACTGTATTTTGTTCCTGTAGCCTGTAGGTTCTTACTTGTACTGTAAAAAAAAGGCACTTTCTTATGTCTAAGTGTGAAGAATAGAACACTACATACATGTTCTGTAAGTGGCAAATGATTGTTCGTTTTCTTTCTGCGTTTTCTAGTAACAGATTTGACAGATGACAGATTAGACAAATTTGTGGCTCATATGAAGAAATGATTCATATGGAATGTAGCCTACATACACAATGGCAAGCACTGGTATTCTGAAACATAATAGTTTACTTTTTCAGCTCACTTAAATTGCAAACATACCTTGTCCAGTCCGGGTGAACAGAAACCTATTGTAGAATTGACATTTTTTTTTAACATCAGTTCTGTAGAATGATTTTCTTACATCTCTTTTTCCCTCATGGTATAGTTATTATATTTATTAATGCCTATTAATGTCTATTTATCGAACTGCTAATTCTATCTGGACATTATTTTTGACAAACAGCTACTATATGGTTAGACAAAGAGTTATTTAACCTAGACAGAGCTCCTTGATACAGAAAAAAGTATAATGTGATATGCTTTCGAAAGAAGTCCATGCCAGGCATTGGTGGATGCTTTGCTAATTATTTGGGCATATTGGTGAAGATGTATTTGCACTGTTTCTCCTGTCTCCTGGAGGCTGCAGTGTAAGGTGCATACACCTCTTTTCAGTGCTTCATAGGATATTATTATTATTATTATTACTGGGTATTTATATAGTGCCAGCATATTCCATAGCGCTTTACAATATTATCAAAGGGGGAGATTTAACAATAAATGAGACAATTACAAAAACTTACAGGAACAGTAGGTTGAAGAGGGCCCTGCTCAAACAAGCTTACAGTCTATAGGAGATGGGGCATAAAACAGGACAGGAGGTAGCAATCAAACAAGGTGGAGTGAGGCAGAGCTGGAGGAGAAAATAGAGTGCTGCCATTTAGGAGAGCACAAGGGACAGGTACGTGAGGTAGAAGTTACTCTGGGAGGCCATAAGCTTTCCTAAAGAGATGGGTTTTGAGGCACTTTTTAAGTGATTGAAGACTAGGGGAGAGCTTGATGGTCGTAGGCAGCCTATTCCAAAGGAAAGGAGCCACCCGCGAGAAGTCCTGCAAGCGTAAGATGGCCATACAGCTGCGAGCAGCGGACAGGAGAAGGTCATGGCGGAGAGACCGAGAAGGGGCATACCTGCAGATCAGTGAAGAGATATAGGAGGGGCCAGAGATGGTCAGTGCTTTATAGGTGTGGATTAGTACTTTGAATTGACTCCTATAGGATACAGGAAGCCAATTTAAGGACTGACAGAGGGGAGAGGTGTGAGAGGAGCGACAGGAGAGGAAAATCAGTCTAGCTGCAGTATTCATTACAGACTGTAGCGGGCAATACAACTTGTGGGAAGACCTATTAGGAGAGAGTTACAATAATCCATGCGGGAAATTACTAGATCATGGACAAGCTCCTTAGTAGCATCTTGCGTAAGAAAGGGCCGGATGCGGGCTATGTTTTCAAGGTGGAATCTACAGGATTTGTTAACAGACTGGATGTGAGGCTCAAAGGTGAGGCCAGAATCAAGTATAACGCCAAGACAGCGAGCTTGCAAGGATGGACTGATGTGGGTACCACTAACTTGAAGGGAGAGTGAAGGATGAGGATCAGTATTAGGAGGAGGAAAGACAAGGAGATCAGTTTTAGAGAGATTGAGTTTCAAAAAGCTGGAGGACATTCAGTCAGAGATGGAAGAAAGGTAAGCAGTGACATGTTGCAGGATGGCAGGGGAGAGGTGCGAGAGGTGCATGCATGTATATACACACTTAACAGTAAGCACCGGAATGATATTGGGTACAGAGTGATGACATGATCTTTTTTTAATGGTTAATTGCTTACCAGGGTCCTTCGGATACCCACTTCAGTGATACACAAATATTGCTAATAGAGATTAGTAGTATATCTTTTTCTGAAGCAGAACTTCCATTTAAGCTATATCTGTGAAGATGACAGAATGACATCACATAGAGAACCACCTTAGAGCATGCACACTTAGACACACCCAGTAGCTTTATATGTTGTCCATTGAACATCACTATTCTCAAACCTAGCCCCAGCTAGCTCAATACTGCATGAAATTGGACAAGGCTCGCTGTGCGGCCTCCGTATGGGGGTGGGTGCGGTGGGGTAGCACCTGGGGGATGGGAGAATCAGCGGGCCCCCTGTTCTTTACGAATCCGTCAGCTACCCCTTATGGGAGTTACGCCAACCCACATCCAACTAATGTAAGTGGCAGTTCTCACGCCCATACACTAATGTACATTTGTGCAAGTATTTGACGAATCATACGGTGGCCTGATGGTTTATTACTGTTGAACTATCACATTTAACCTGGTGTCTGCGCCTTCCATGCTGGTAGTGTCTCGTCGGACTGGACCTTATGCCCCATATATACTTATGTGAATAACCACTTCCTGCAGGCAGTCGGTGACTGGACACTGGAGGACTTGATCCGGCGGGTTAAGGCGCTGTCTGCTGCCATGGTCACACAAACTCCCCCTCTTAGGAGGTGTCTTCGTCCCCTCTCTTGGGTGACGCTCTCAGGCGCTGACTGCTGCCATGGTCACACGAACTCCCCCTCTTAGGAGGTGTCTTCGTCCCCTCTCTTGGGTGACGCTCTCGTCTCTCCCTTGAGACGTATACTTCACTTCTCTAAACTATCCTCTACTTCCGCACCCCCCCTTTTTTCTTCTCCCCCCTCCCTTTTTCATTCTCTTTGCCCTCTAATTCACTTACCCCAATTTCCCCCTCTCCTCTAGACCCTCCCCCTCTGTCGACCTGCTTGCTGGATGATCCGTTCTGGATTGGGAGTATTCGCTACGTTGTGTGGCCCATTCACCTGGCTGCCTCCTTTAACAGCTGGGAGGTTGTCGGGAATTCACTATTGGGGACACCTCTCTTAAATCACTATCGCAGGGGTAGACACAATGGTGGCGGCTGCAGACTCTCACATGGCGCACGTACCAGACCCGTATCGTATCCTCACTGTGAACTGTCGCAACCTAAACTTCCTGAAACACAGATAACAGCTGCTGCAGGACCTCCGCAAGCATTGCATTTCCATAGCCTTCCTGCAGGTAACGCATTTTAAGGAACGGGCAGCGCCACTGTTGAAAAGTTAACAATATCCCAATGCAGTCTGCAGCAATCCCCCTTCAGCACGTAAAGCTGGAGTGGCTATACTCTTGGAGGCAAAACTACAATGCCAAGAGATAGAAAGATTGACAGATCAGGGTGGCAGATACCACTTGAAGGGCATATTCAAGATCGCAGATACACATTTGCAACACTATATGTACCTAATAATAATCAATCCCAATACGTTCACAAAATACACTACAAGCTTTCGTATTTCACTGAGGCAACATTGATTCTTGGAGGGGACTTTAATGGTCCCTTGCACTCTATCGTCCCTTGCACTCTATCATGGACTCATCCACGGGTCATAGCAGCATCATGCAAGGTGCTCTACAAGTCCCTGCAAAATCCTTGCAAAAGCAATGCACCCCGAGGATAAAAAATATACCCACTACTCAGCATTTCACAAGCAATACTCGGGGATCGACTACATATTTCTACAATAAGAACAGCTAGCAACCATACAAGCAGTGGAGATGGGGGTGGCTCTTGGGTCAGACCATGGCCCGGTGACTCTGGAGATGGACTCACTGAGAAAATGTCCGGTCGCCTGGAACTGACAATTCAACGACTTCCTCCTAATAGACTTGGAAGTCAGAGGACAAGTGTGTGATGCTCTCACCTCTTACTTCGAGATAAACACGCCGGCGACCACCATCTGGAAAGCTCACGAGCGGAATCAGGGAAACACTGATGCGCTTTGCTTCCAAAAAAAGAGAGAATCACAGTGCCAGACCGTCAAACTGGTAGAGAAAATAATGTTTCTTGAAGCTCAGCACAAGCGTTCCCAACTGGTGGCGACATACAATGAATTGCTGGAAGCATGCTGGCAATTACACACACATATAACCCACAGATACTTCCGATCTCTGCAAAGGTCGAAAGCCTTCTTCTACCAACACGCTAATATGGGAGGGAAGTTATTGGCGAAGATGCTCAAAGGCCCCCAAGCTCTCGCTCAAATACATAAGTTACGTATCTCTGATGGCACGGTCACCCAGTTCCCAGACAAGACTGATGCGGAATTCCACTACTTCTACTTATCCTTTTCCAAATCTCCCAACTGACTCGACAAGAAGACATAGATAGAGAAGATACAATACCATGATACCTTGATGACTTCATGGCTAAGAGATTGCGACCTGAGGAGGCAGAAGCTTTGGGTGTACTGATCACAGAGGAAGAAGTGGCGGGAGCAATCAGCGCCGCTAAAACCGGGCGAGCGACAGGACTGAATGGCTTCACCTTAGACTACTATAAAAAGTTCCAGCATATCCTGCTTCCTAAGCATACCCAGGCCCTTAACACCCTCATAACGGACACTCACTTCCACCCTGAGTCACTCACGGACACTATTACTGTCCTCCCGAAGACAGGTAAGGACCCCGAACTGTGTGGCAGCTATAGGCCGATATCCCTACTCAATGTGGACGACGTCAAATTACTAACAAATACTTAAAAATGTGCAGAATTATCGCATGCCATGTACAGAATCAACTGTTTGTATTACCAGGCTTATCGTTGCTGTCGTGGCACTACAAGTTAAAATGTATTCTCCTAAATGCACAACAAAAATAAAGTATTACAAAAAAAAAAAAATTACTAACAAAATTATTATCCAACAGGATTGCCGAGGATTGTCAATCCAACACCTAGCGAGGAAATCAAAAGACCGGATCCTCTTTTTATCAACCGATGCGGAGAAAGCATATGACCAGGTAAATTGGTCCTTCCTCATGGTCATGCTACGGGAGATGGGATTCAGTAGAAATATGCTGAAATGGATAGGTGTGCTCTATAGCTGTCCCAGCGCCAAGGTGCGAGGGAATGTGGCGCTTACAGATGCCTTTCAGATACGGAATGGAAAGAGGCAGGGGTGCCCACTTTCCCCAATGCTGTTTGCACTCATCCTCGAGCCACCTCTGAAGGCAGTACGACAGTCGCATAGGATCCCGATACCCATAAGGTGGCTGCATAAATGGACAGGACATCTTGTTTTTCATAAAAGACCCCGAGACTACAATGCCCCAATTGGTGGAAATGTTCGAGACTTATGGCAATGTCTCTGGATTTTAATAGAACATATCCAAATGTGAAGTACTTAACAACACAGTCCCAGCAATAGAGAATGAAGCTCTAAGGCACCAGTTGCCGTTCCGAGGGTGCACGTCCCATATGCAATATCTACGAACAGCTCTCTCTAAGGACTCGGGGGACATGTACCAGATGAATTCTATACCTCTCTTACAGCGTATACAGCATGATCTGAAGAAGTGGTCTTACCCTCATATATCATGGTTTGGTAGGATTGCAATACTCAAAATGAACGTGCTACCCTGGATCCTATATCTACACCAAACACTACCCATAGCCCTACCTACGGCTTATTTCGCATTATTATGATAGTCTATGATACGCTTCGTATGGGGATGAGGCCAGGCAAGACTCCATCACAAAATACTCTGCCTACCAAGAGAATGGGGGGGGGGGGAGGTTTGGCACTCCCTCGCCTTCATAAATACCACCACACAACTGTCTTACAGAGGATACTGGAATGGCATACCCACCTGACACACAAACAACGGGTTAAACTCGATAAAGGTCACCTGCGACCAGGGCCGGTGCTTGGATTTTTAGGTACATAGACGAAGATGCATTTTTCCGCCCCCCCCCCAAAAAAAATCTTCACCTATGTGCATCTTAACCAGCCCCTCTCCCCTCCCCGACCATTAGTGGTCCCTTCCCTGTCCCTTAGTGTTCTTCTTCCCTCCCCCCTCTGTGACGAGAACAATCTCGCCACATGGCATTGGAGAAGCCTGGTTGCCCGCCTGCTGCCTTTGGACTATGGACCAGACTTTTAAACGACGTATTTTTCCCTGCAGAAAGGCTTATTCGTGCCTTTCTGCCGGGGTGTTCGGTAGACTTTATCTACCGAACAAACTACCGAAGGAGCGACCACCCGGGAGCTGGAGTGTGCCGCCAATTGACCACCCTGAAGCTGCGGTTAACCGCAGCTTAATTGACGAATGCAGGGTGGTCTTTGTTCGTTTACCGAACACGTGGCGGCAGCCATTTTAAAAGTCCCGTACGGCCAGCGGTGTTCGGCACTTAAACTATGGAACTAAAAACTGACACTTTTCGAGACATCGAGACCCTATGGGTAACAAGACTGCGTTTCTTAAGAATTTTTAATAAATAAATAATAAATAAATAAATTTGCACGAACACCGCTGAGCCGTCCGCTGCCTGGTTCCTGTTCGTACAGTTTAATGAATACATGTCGATTCGGTATGTTATTTTATGTGAATGTGTTAACCCAGATAGCTATGCCATGGAGCCCATTCGTGTAGTTAAAGACTTTGGCTCTATGGCAATTGAACTGTGTGAATAGGATCTGAGCGCTATTCGGTAGTTTTGTGCGGCTCAGATCCCAGCTATCTGGGGATATGTGAAATGTTTGTGTTTTATGTATTTTAAAGTGTTTTACTGTCTTTGTGTCCCCATGTGTATAATGGAGTCTTGCCTCTGTCCTGGGAGATAATTGAATTACTTCTCAATTATCTCCAGGATAGAGGGAGGGAATTAGGATGCATTGTGGGGATGTTTTACTGCTGTGTGTCTGTAATTGGTGTATGTCTGTTCCTTGTCACAGTCTTCCATCTAGTCCCCTAGGGGAGTGTCCACCAGGTGGGAGACTTGCATAAATACTGGGCGGGTAGCCCATAATAAACCAGACCACTGCTTGACCCTCAACACGGAGCTTTGTCTCATTCTTGGGGGGATTCACTGTATGCTGTTAGAGACTGATTGCCATGAGTGTAAGCCGCTTGGGAGCTTTTCCTGTTCGTCTGCTAGCAGCTATTCGTGAGGTTCTGGTTCTGGAGTTTGGAGTGCTCCCTTGTATGCAGTTCGGGAGTTTGGTGCATTCCCTTGTATTCAGTTCGAGATTTTGGTGTTCTACAGTAGCTGCCTTTATATCTGAAAGGGGAAGATCGCCTAAACAGATTTTAACCCCTTGTCTGCTGACACGGTCCGTTACACCCTCTTTTCCCTGTCTCTTGGTGTTTCTCTCCCATTCCCTCCCTGTCCCTTGGTGAACCCCACACCCCTTCAGTGGTCACACTCCCCTTCCTGGTGTGCCTCCTACCTCTATTGTTGCATTGCCAAGCGGAGCAGATCCCCTAAAGGAGCTTCAGTTTTCTGTACCCGGCCGGACTGACAGGGAGTGCTCTCTCGGTGAGCACCTCCTATCAGTCTGGCCAGGTACAGGAAACAGAAGCTCCTGTACCGCGCTCCGCTCCGCTACACTCTGTACACACTGACAGTCACACACTCAATGACAAACACACAGATGTCACTGACAGACAGACTCATTGATCTGACACACACTCATTCATTGACACTGAGAGACCCACACTGATTGACACTCATTGACAGACACACTGATAGTCACACACAGACTCAATGACAAACATACTCTCACTGATTTGACAGACACACACTCATCATACACTGACAGACACACTCATACACTCACATGCACACACACTCATACAATCACTCACAGACACACACACGCGCTCACTCACACACACACTCAGTCACTCACAGACAGATGCTGTCACTCACAGACAGATGCTGTCACTCACAGACACACACGCTGTCACTCACAGACACACGCTGTCACTCACAGACAAACGCTGTCACTCACAGACACACACACTGTCACTCACAGACACAGACACTCACATACAGACACATGACATACAGCTGAAGGGTGCCTAGATATCTTCTGGTCTCACCCTCTGCCAGATGCAGAAGCCCTCCACACTGGACCACCAGGGATAGACATATTCCTCCTTCCTGGCCCAATGTAATAATAGGGAGGGAGAGTAAACATTGCTTACAAACTAAACAGCTTGTCCCTTGCCCATTTACTTTGTTTCTTGATAAATCCATATTGTATTTTGTAATTGCAGAATTCAGACCAATTGCCTTTTGCACTTATAGCTATTGGAGACACTTATTGTTTGTACAATTTTATTTTATTTTGTTACAATAAATATATTTTAAACCAAAAAGCTGGTGCTCTCCATCAAATTCCACGAAGATCTGGTATTCCTGAAATGGGACCTGCATTATCTGATTATGCTTTACTACCTGAGCCAGTTTGCTAACAGGCTCATTAAAATGTGAGTTGAACACCTAAAGAATACACTAAGTGACAAATCTGGGATATTACTATACTACTCTATGAGAGTGTTGTTTTTGTTTATTATTCCAGGAAGAAGTAACATCACTGTATTAATTTCTAGGTATACCTACACTCACTTTTTTACACATTGGTTGGTGTGAACCCTGGGAGCTAGATTATTAAATACTGCTCTTACATACTTTGCGCTGAACACTTTACTTTTTATTGTATAACTTTAAAAAACACAACCACTACAGCTCCCTAGTGTGCTCTGGTGCCTTCCCCTAGGTTACTAACAAAAATGGATTTTGTTTGATAAATCTTCTCTGGGCCCCGTCCCAGCCTCATCGATAATACATAATTAAAACATTCACACTGTCAATGTTATTTTATTCAACCTGAAAGACATTGTTCAGCTGAGAGTGCTGGGGATTGGTTAGTGTCATTTAGGTTGTATGAAATGGGCATTGATAATTGAAGATTATGCTAGCGTTAGTGTACTTATAATCTTAATTTTAGTAATGACAGGAGGCGAGTATTTTGCATTAACTCTCTTTACTAACTCACATAGCAGTAAAGAAAAAGGTGAAAACATTAACCAATCAAAAGAAAGTAGGAGGTATAGTATTCACAGTAATGAGGCTCCTCCCCCTCTTTCGAGAGCGACATCAAATACAATATTTTTTTTTTAAAAGAACAGATAAAGTCTTGCAACATGCACCAACGGGTGACTTTTCAAATACGAAGTCCTAGGGTGATCCAAACATGCACCAACAGATGACTTGTCCAATTGCGAAGTCCTGGTTTCTGAAGGAAGGTCCAAACATGTCCATCCTGAGTGTAAGCTGTAATGTCTTGAAGTTATGCTGAAAGAGAGTGTGGAAAAGGTTAGGAACCGGTCTGGCAACTGTTTGCAGTAATGTAATAAACCCAGCACAAACTCTAACGAAATGTACCTAGTCTAAGTATGACAAATAACAGTAACGAAGCTGTAGTTAAATAAGGTACACGTATTATATATACCAGGTAGTACACGTCTTATATATACCAGGTAGAAAAATATGAAGGAAAATATAGAGTATAGGTATACTTACATGAGATTTCATCCCTCGAGGGTGCGGAGGGTGGGAAAATACTCGCCTCCTGTCATTACTAAAATTAAGATTATAAGTACACTAACGCTAGCATAATCTTCAATTTTACCACATGACAGGAGGCTTCATATTTTGCATTTTTAACGCTGATGAAGGAGAGACGTGGCTGCCCCCGAGTTTGGGCGGAAATAGAAGGTCCGAAAGGTCGCTTCGCGTGACCAATCCGCGGCTCGTAGGATGTCTGTCAGTGATGCTCCCGCGGAGAAAGCCGACGAGGCCGCCGCTCCGCGAACGGAGTGGGCACCGAAGGTGTCTTCCACACCTGCTAGAGACAGGATCCAGCGAACCCATCTGGCAAGGGTGGTAGTAGAGACGGGAACGTGAGGTCTAACATAAGACACCAATAGTTGTCCCGAAGATGAAACCCGAAGGAGGGAAGTGACCTGAACATAACGACGCAGAGCAGAGACCACGCAAAGCAGCGGTTCGGTAGGAAAAAAGGGGTAGAAAACCGACGATGAGTCCGATTTAGTACGACGAGACACTTGGAAGGTAACTCCCTCTGGGGAGACCGAAAAGGCGTCGATGTCGAAAGCCCGCACGTCTGAAACTCTGCGGAACGATACCAGACAAAGTAGGAGTGTTAGTTTGGCCGACAGTTGTCGGAGTGAGAGTCTGTCGTTATCTGGCCAGTCTCGCAGAAACTGTAGGACGACTTCCACGTCCCATAACCGAGTGTACTTGGGTCTGGGGGGGCCTTTGAAGTCTGATGCCCCTGAGGAGGCGGCATACCAGAGGGTGTTTCCCGACGGGTGAACCCAGGACCGGAACGTGAGCCGCTGAGATCGCGGAGCGCACGACGTTGAGGGATCGGTAAGACCTGCCCGCGGAGTATAGGTGGGAGAGAAAATTCAAGATGGCCGTTACAGGTGCCGTAAAGGGATCAAAGTTCCGTTCACTGCACCAAGTGGACCAGGAATTCCATGCTGCGAGATAGCATCGTCTGGTTCCTGGTGCCCACGAATCCCATAAGAGGTCTCTAGCTGTCTGCGATAAGTCCTCGGTCTGCCAGGCACCCCTGAAAGAGTCCAGGCTACTAGAGAGAGGCGGTCTTCCAGAATGAGAGGATGGGGGTTCCCTCTCGGGTCTGTGAGGAGTGTCCGGTAGGACGGTATGAGGAGAGGGTCCCTGTAGGATGAAGCTAGAAGTTCCGGGAACCAGGGTTGGCTCAGCCATAGGGGAGTGATGAGGAGCAGAGACCCGCGTTGCGTCTTTAAGTATTGTATCGTCCTTGCCACCATGGCAAATGGGGGAAAGGCGTAAGCGCCCCTGGGTGGCCATGGTTGGAGAAAGGCATCTACTGCTTTGCTCTCCGGGTCTGGTAGCCAGCTGAAGTACTCGTCCGTCTGCCTGTTGTTCCGAGATGCGAAGAGGTCCAGGTGGAGGGGGCCTCTCCTGACCGAGAGGCGATGGAAGATTGTAGGGTCCAGTCTCCAGTCGCTGCTGTCCCGCCAATGGCGAGAGAACCAGTCCGCTGTCAGGTTCGTTTCGCCCGGGAGATATTCTGCCATGAGGGAGATTTTCCAGGGAAGGCAAAACTCAAATATTTCTTTCGTAATCTCTGAGAGGAGTCTGGACCGGGCCCCTCCTAGTCTGTTGATGTAACGGACCGCTGACACATTGTCCATCCGGAGGAGGATGCAGCAGTTGGTCCGGTTTCTCGCTAGGCTGCGAATTGCAAACGACCCTGCTAGAAGTTCTAGGCAGTTGATGTGGAGTTTGAGTTCTTGGGAAGTCCAAGTGCCTCCCGTCGAACTGCCTTCGCAGGTGGCGCCCCATCCCCAGAGGCTGGCGTCTGATTCCAGGACCATGTCGGGCGTGTTCCCGAAGATGGCTCGGCCATTCCACGCTTCCATGCTGTCCAGCCACCATCCCAGTTCTTCTTTGACTTCCTCCGTCACCGGAACCGTTTGGTCGTACGAAGGGTTCTGGCGGAGAAAGGAAGCCTTCAAGCGCTGCATCGCTCTGTAGTGGAGTGGACCCGGGAATATCGCCTGGATGGATGCGGATAGCAAGCCCACGATCCGAGCCAGGTTGCGGAGTGGAATGGAGTGGCTGCGAATGGCTCTGCGTATTTCCTTCTTGATGGCTGTGATCTTTGAGGTTGGGAGCCGTAGAGTGCTGGTCTTGGAATCTATCTCGAAGCCCAGGAATTGTATCTTCTGGGCTGGGGATACTTCCGATTTTTGAAAGTTCACCACGAAACCTAGGGACGTGAGGAGTCGGGTGGTATATTGTGTGTGTTGCGTTAGACTGTACCTGTCTGAGGAAAACAGTAGCAGGTCGTCCAGGTAAATAATGCACCGAATTCCTTGAGTGCGTAGTCGAGACACTACTGGCTTCAGGAGTTTGGTGAAGCACCACGGTGCTGAGCTGAGGCCGAAGGGGAGGCATGTAAACTGCCAGGGGCGGCCTTGCCATCGGAATCTGAGGAACTGTCGGCAGGATGTATGGACGGGTACCGATAGGTAGGCGTCCTTGAGGTCCAGTCTTGTGAACCAGTCCCCTTCTTGGAGCAGATCTCTTAGGAGATGGATGCCTTCCATCTTGAAATGTCTGTATGTTACGAAAGCATTGAGCTTCCTTAGGTTTATAACCGGCCGTAAGTCTCCAGATTTCTTTTTCACTAGGAAAATGTTGCTGAAGAAGCCGTTTTGGTCGTGAGCGGGTTCTATCGCTCCTTTGGCCCTGAGTTCCCGTAGTTCGCCATCGATTAGAAGGCGATCTTCCTTGGAGCACTGAATGGGGTACGGAGGGGCGGTCTGGGACGGGGTTTCCACAAAATCTATGATGTAGCCTTGGACCGTCTGGAGGATCCATGCGTCCGTGGAGATGGCTGTCCAGTTCTGAAAAGACAGAGCGATACGACCTGCAGTATACGGGGTTAGTGGACATTGAGGCATAATGATGCTTACCTGTGGGGAAGCGTGCTCTGCCACGGCTACGAGGTCCTCTGCCTCTGTCTGCTCCACGGGTGTAGGAGAAGGGCTGCCTGAAACCCACTTCCGGGTAGAAGGGTTGGGGTCTGTGTGAGCGGGGGCCAGAGGGCCAAAAACGGCTGGCTGCTCGGCCCCTGTAGCGGCCAGCCCGTCCAAAAACACCCCGACTGGGGTAGCCCCTGAATACTCGCTTCATTGAAGTTTGAGCCTTATTGAGCGAGGTGAAAATGTTTACGTGCTTATTAAGCTCTTTGAGGAAGGCTTCCCCAAACAATTTGCCCTGTGCAAGCGGTCCCAACTCCTTGGTGCCCAATTCCACCAGCTTTCCGTCAATACGGAGCAGCGCTGCTTTTCGCCTCTCAGAGGAGAGGGCTACGTTGGTGTTACCAACAAAACAAAAGCACCTCTGTGCCCATTCTCTTATATCGTGTGCCCACTCTTTAACCATACTGGCATCAAATTCGTCAGCCCTTGTAAAAGCATCGTCCGCCAAAAACATGATGCGGGAAAGTGGGCCAATAGAGTCTAGGAGTTTGTCTTGAACTCTGTGAAAGCCCTTCTCCACTCCTCTCCTGGGGTCGCGGCCACCCCTAGACATGAATGTGTTCATGACCTGGTCGAATTCGGGGGTTTGGGCCACGTTGTCGGGAAGGGAAGGGCTAGGGCATTCCGAACGTAGTCGGTTGCGCACCGTTTTGTCCAGGGGTTTGCGGAGCCAACGGTGCATAAATTTGGAGAGATGGTCGGGGGGGGTCCAGTCCCCCGAACGCGGGTGCCGTATGTTGCGGGGGTCGAATAGACGTTGCCCCGTGGGGTCCAGAATGGCTTCCCCTTCTTCTTGGCCCGGTGTGGGGTCGTCCGGCAGTTGGATGTCGTCCAAGAAGGTGCCTTTTAGGAGACCCGTATGGGATCCCGTGTCCGAACCCCAGTCATTATCTGGATCGGAATCTGCGGCCTGCCACTCATCTAACACAGCCATGGAGCGTGTTTGTTCTTCCCCCTCGTCCGAGGAGTAATGGGCGGGGGTGGGTGGTGCTGGCCTGTGGCGTTTGGCAGGTGCCTTGCCTTTGCCCAGGTTGTCATTCCTTTCCTTGCCCTTCCAGTGGCGTTTGCTGGGCCGAGAGTCGGCCTGGGCATGGGATTCTGAAGCCTCAGAATCATAGTCATGGGCTTGGGCTGTTGTGACTTTTTTAGTCTGATCGGCAGTCGCCGTCATAACCCTGGATAATGCTTTCTCCATAGAGGCGGAGATGGCTTCCGCAATCATGGTTTGGAAGTCTGCAGGGTTTTGAGGTGTATCCATGGTAATAGGAGTTGGGCCGCTGTAATAGCTTGAGGCACAGAAAATGTTGGGCTAGGGGTCTGTCCCAGTTAGTGATAAAAAAGGGGGGGGGGTACCTGCAGTACCCAGTTAACCCCAGCAGGGTAGGTATAGGTATATATATATAAACCGTGAAATGTAAAAAGGCAAAACCCCAGCAGGGTGAATATGACAATTCTGGCAGTAATAAAGCAACAGTTTCCCCAGCAGGGAATATTGGGATTTTCTTCTGGGCCACACCCAGGTATAAATGCTCAAATATATATAGGTGGCACGAAATCCACCTGATAGCAGCGGTATTAAATATAGGGCTTCACCCTGTAAGTGTGCAAAAGCACCAGTAGGCAGTAAATATTTTTCGATTATGGGGCCACACCCCAAGCACAGGTAAATAATTTGACTGACCTGGGGACCCCTGCCTGGTTGTGTCCGGTTACTGTGTGTACGGGCGCCGGAATGAGGAGACCGCAATGCTCCCAAGATGGCGGCCGTGGATCTCGCGAGGCGCGAGATCCAAGATGGCCGCCGGAGGAGCGGGAAAAAACGGTTTCCCGCCGTGCGGCTACAGTGAAAACGGCTGTGAAGCCGTGTGGAGGAAAAAAGGGGGGTTGGAGGGTGAGCGTTACCCTCAGGGAAGTGAGAGACAGTCGGTCCGACGGCGGAGAAGCCGGCGGACCGAGAGGTGAAGGAAAGAAGAGAGACCCTGTGAAGAAAACAGGGAGGGGGAAAAGACTCCCCCAAGAGCGAAACCCCAAGAGGGGAGATGAAATAAAGGTAGAAAACAACAATAGTAGTCAACATAAAACTACATATATAAGATAAAATACAGTATAATATAAAAAATTACATATACAATAGTGAAAAAAAGGGAAGAGCCAAAACTCTGACCTGTCTGCTGATGGAGCAGTAAAGAAAGAGGAGGAGGAGCCTCATTACTGTGAATACTATACCTCCTACTTTCTTTTGATTGGTTAATGTTTTCACCTTTTTCTTTACTGCTATGTGAGTTAGTAAAGAGAGTTAATGCAAAATATGAAGCCTCCTGTCATGTGGTAAAATTAATACAGAACTGTTAATTGTGCAGTATTTCTGTGATAGTGATGAGAGGTCCAAGTTAAAATGGTATCAAATTGTTTAATAGTAAACATAGGGACAATGCCAGGGTGATCCAGAGTAACCTATTATGGTTATGTTGCTTTGAGTGTTCCTTTAAGACTAGGTTTGTGAAGATAATTTGTAAACCTGTCAATAAAAGGAGAAAATAATATAACAATACTAATACTTAAAAAGCACACGAAAAATCACGTACTTCTGGGGTTTGCTCACTAATTATGAAATTGTAGTGATATGAAAATTGCAAAATTCAGACTAACATAGCCAAGCTGATATAATTGAGTAGGAGACTTTTTCAAAATCAGCATAAAAATTGCAATCTATTGTTCACTCTACAACAAGCATGTCAAACTCGCGGGCCCGGTGAGCTGCCAGTACATGCATAGTGTTCCAAGCAGAGTAGGCCCGTGCTTTCCCCACATTGCAGCTGCCTACTCTGCTAACATTTACCCGGCCGGAGGAGAGGAAGGTGGATGCAGCGAGGGAGCTCAGCCTTCCTGCTCCTCACTGCTGTAGTGATGTAATATTCCGGCACCTGGCATCACTAAACTGTGAATAGAAGATCCCAACTGGACACCAAGGATAAATACAATAATGTGAGTGTGTGCAAGAATGTGTAAATGTGTGTGTGAGTGTGTGTCTGTCAGAGTGTGTGTGTGTCTGTCATAGTGAATGTGTGTGAGTGTCTGTCAGAGTGAGTGTGTGTCTGTCTGTCTGTGTGTCAGTGAGTGTGTGTGTTTGTGTCTGTCTGTGTGTGTGTGTGTCTGTGAGTGTCTGTGTGTGTCTGTCAGTGTGTCTGTGTGTGTCTGTCAGTGCGTGTGTGTGTCGGTCAGTGTTGCGATGGCCGCGGTTAGACAGTGAAGGACCTGGAGGTACACGGAGGCACTCAAAGCAACGTCACATTCCAATGTGACGTCGACGTGCTCCACCTTCACAGGGTTTCAAGAAGTAGCGGGAGGATCCGTTTTGGCACAGGATGCGGACGGTGCCATTTGGAGTATACCAGAGGCCAGACTCCGGAGTCACATACTGGCAGCGGCAATGTGAGTAGAGTCTGCTTGTTGGCTAGAGGGGGGTGCTGGGATTTAGTATTGGGGGACGACAACTAGGATTTAGTAGAGGGGAGACAGGGATTTAGTAGACAGGGGTGCTGGGATTTAGCAGAGGGGGATGCTGTTTTTTTTTTTTTTTTTAATACTGTACTTTTCAAAATAAACCTACGTTTCTATGAAAATGTAAGTATTTTTTTTTTTGGCGGCCCACTTAAACCTTGATTATTTGGCCGTTGCTAGACTTTGAGTTTGACATGCTTGCTCTACAACTATTCAACATACAGTTAAATCTGTTTTTATTCATATAGGCATCCATTTATTTTAGAGAGACTTTAAATGACTAGGCACTGGCTAATACTGCCTCCTAGTGGCAGAATTATGATATTAAATGAATATACCTCAAGCAGAAAAAAGACAGTCCAGGGAAATAACATGAATTTAATATGCTTTGCCATGATATAATAAAGCATTAAAATAATATCTGTAGAAAAAAAGGGATATGTTTGGTTAGCTAGATAAACTGAGTGATACACAAAACCAATCCCAGTGTAAGGTGGAGCGCTTAAAACAATGTATAACTTACCCCCCTTGGAACTTTCAGTAACCTAAGGGGGGAATAGAAAGCAAATAGTGTAGGATGTTTTATAAAGAATAGAGTGAAATAGCTTGATAAGGATTCACTCACGGGGTTCTGAGCCTAAAGGGACAGGCTCAGATCACTCTAGTAGACTTGTATATAAGGAAACACGGATCCTTTAGATGTTGGTAACTTTGATTCACTCTCTGGAAAAATGACAAATGCCAACTTCTAGTATAGTAAGTTTGAGGTACCAATGTATATAGGTGAATAAATGGAACTGCTATTTCACTCTATTCTTTATAAAACATCCTACACTATTTGCTTTCTATTCCCCCCTTAGGTTACTGAAAGTTCCAAGGGGGGTAAGTTATACATTGTTTTAAGCGCTCCACCTTACACTGGGATTGGTTTTGTGTATCACTCAGTTTATCTAACATGCAGAGGTATTCTTTGCAGCATGAGATGGTGAACTGTCATGCATGAAGATGATTTCATTACGGAAAGCATAGTTCTTCCTTCTGTACCAGGGAAGAAAGTAGTCAGTCAAAAACTCCACATACTCTGCAGAGGTCATCTTTACACCTTCGGTGACCCTAAAGGGGCCGACCAGCTCTCTTCCCATGATTCCGGCCTAAAACATGACTCCACCACCGCCTTGCTGACGTCGCAGCCTTGTTGGAACAGGGTGGCCGTCCACCAACCATCCACTACGCCATCCATCTGGACTATCCAGGGTTGCACGGCACTTATCAGTGAACAGGACTGTTTGAAAATTAGTCTTCATGTATTTTTCTGCCCAATGCAGGCGTTTCTGCTTGTGAGCATTGGTTTGTGGTGGCCGAATAGAAGGTTTATGCACAGTTGCAAGACTCTGGAGGACTCTACACCTGGATGTCCGTGGGACTCCAGAGGCACCAGCATAGTTTGCTGCTATGTAATGGTATTTTAGTAGCTGCTCTCTTGATCCGATGCATGGATCTGGCAGAAATCTTCCTCAATGTGCCTTTATCTGCATGAACCCATCTGTGCTCTGAATCAGCCACAAATCTCTTAATAGTGCAATGATCACACTTAAGTTTTCATGAAATATCTAATGTTTTCATACCTCGTCCAAGGCATTGAACTATTTCACTCTTTTCGGCAGCAGAGAGATCCTTTTTCTTCCCCATATTGCATGAAAATGGTGCTCTGCTTAATAATGTGGAACACCCTCCTTTAGTAGTTTTTCATTAAATTGGGCTCACCTGGGAATCACTTGTCACCTCAGTCACTAGTCACCCTCCCTCTGTCACTAGTCACCCCCTCCCTCTGTCACTAGTTACTCCCTCCCTGTCACCCCCTCCCTCCCTCTGTCACTATGTCACCCCCACCCGCCCTCTGTCACTAGTCACCCCTGTGTCACCCCCACCCTCTGTCATTAGTCACCCCTCCCTCTGTCACTAGTCTCTCTCTGTCACTAGTCACGTCCTCCCTCTGTCACCATTTCACCCCCTCCCTCTGTCACTGTGTCACGTCCTCCCTCACTCTGTCACTGTGTCACCCCCTCCCTCACTCTGTCACTAGTCATCCCCTCCCTCACTCTGTCACTAGTCACCCACTCACTCTAGTGACAGAGTGAGGGAGGGGATGACTAGTGACAGAGTTAAGGAGGGAGTGACTAGTGACAGAGGGAGGGGGTGACTAGTGACAGAGAAAGGGAGGGAAGGGGTGACTAGCGTGAGGGACACAGAGTGAGGGAGGGAATGGGTGACACAGTTACAGAGGGAGGGGGTGACTAGTGACAGAGTGCGGGAGTGGGTGACTAGTGACAGAGGGAGGGATGGGGTGACTAGTGACAGAGTGCGGGAGTGCGGGAGTGGGTGACTAGTGACAGAGGGAGGGATGGGGTGACTAGTGACAGTCACCACCTCCCTCACTCTGTCACTAGTCACGCACTGCTGCACTCTGTCACTAGTCACCCCCTCCCTCTGTCACTGTGTCACCCATTCCCTCCCTTACTCTGTCACTAATCACCCCCTCACTCTGTCACTAGTCACCCTCTCCCCCACTCTGTCACTAGTCACCCCCTTCCTCACTCTGTCACTAGTCACCCACTCCCTCCCTTACTCTGTCACTAGTCATCCCCTCCCTCACTCTGTCACTAGTCACCCCCTCCCTCACTCTGTCACTAGTCATCCCCTCCCTCACTCTGTCACTAGTCACCCACTCACCTTAGTGACAGAGTGAGGGAGGGGATGACTAGTGACAGAGTTAAGGAGGGAATGACTAGTGACAGAGTAAGGGAGGGAAGGGGTGACTAGCGTGAGGGACACAGAGTGAGGGAGGGAATGGGTGACACAGTGACAGAGGGAGGGGGTGACTAGTGACAGAGTGCGGGAGTGGGTGACTAGTGACAGAGTGAGGGGGTGACTAGTGACAGAGTTAGGGAGGGAGTGACTAGTGACAGAGGGAGGGATGGGGTGACTAGTGACAGTCACCACCTCCCTCACTCTGTCACTAGTCACGCACTGCTGCACTCTGTCACTAGTCACCCCCTCCCTCTGTCACTGTGTCACCCATTCCCTCCCTTACTCTGTCACTAATCACCCCTCACTCTGTCACTAGTCACCCTCTCCCCCACTCTGTCACTAGTCACCCCCTTCCTCACTCTGTCACTAGTCACCCACTCCCTCCCTCACTCTGTCACTAGTCACCCCCTCCCTCACTCTGTCACTAGTCATCCCCTCCCTCACTCTGTCACTAGTCACCCACTCACCTTAGTGACAGAGTGAGGGAGGGGATGACTAGTGACAGAGTTAAGGAGGGAGTGACTAGTGACAGGGAGGGAGGGGGGGACTAGTGACAGAGTAAGGGAGGGAAGGGGTGACTAGCGTGAGGGACACAGAGTGAGGGAGGGAATGGGTGACACAGTGACAGAGTGAGGGGGTGACTAGTGACAGAGTTAGGGAGTGACTAGTGACAGAGGGAGGGATGGGGTGACTAGTGACAGAGTTAAGGAGGGAGTGACTAGTGACAGGGAGGGAGGGGGGGACTAGTGACAGAGTAAGGGAGGGAAGGGGTGACTAGCGTGAGGGACACAGAGTGAGGGAGGGAATGGGTGACACAGTGACAGAGTGAGGGGGTGACTAGTGACAGAGTTAGGGAGTGACTAGTGACAGAGGGAGGGATGGGGTGACTAGTGACAGTCACCACTTCCCTCACTCTGTCACTAGTCACCATCTCCCTCACTCTGTCACTATGTCACCCCCTCCCTCTGTCACTAGTCACCCACTGCCGCACTCTGTCACTAGTCACCCCCTCCCTCTGTCACTGTGTCACCCATTCCCTCCCTCACTCTGTCACTAATCACCCCCTCACTCCACGCGTTAGGGGGCGCAAATTACTTGCCTTGCCCCAGGTGCTGACAACCCACGCTACGCCACTGATCACATCTATTACTATTCAGCTGCTGATTTGGGTAATTCCAAGAGTGTGTGCTGATAAAAGGGCTTTGAGTCCCACTGGGAGAAAGGTGCTATATATGTATGAGTTATTATATGTGACATTTCAAGTTGAACAGGGATATGTGCCTTCTAACAGTCCCAGGTATAGAAGTTGCTTCCCCAGATGCAGAAAATATCCCACACGCATTAGGAAAATGTTCTCTCTTCAGGCAGCACTCAAGCCCTTCTTTGGGCAGCTTTCCCTTCCATTACAACCATTATTCAAATTGTTTAGTTTACTGCTTACAACTGTTCAATATAGATGCATTATATCATAACATTATGCATTATAACTCCACACCAGATTAGGAGGCATTATGGTTGTTTCCGAATGTCCCTTTTTTGTAATTGCCTGTACCCTATGCTGAAATACAAAGAGGAATTATGATGGGGATGGGACAAGGTAGCACACAGTCATTACATTAAAGAGGCACTGTTTTTTTCTATGAAGGAAGAAAATAGGTTACTTTGGGCTGGCAAGGAATTGAGACGCATGAAGACCTTACAAAAGTGACAGAAAAATGTTCCTAGACTAGAGAGAGAGAAGCATCATTCATTTGTAGCTGGAGAAGGACTGGGAGGCAAGTGGCTCAGATGGCTAGCAGACAGAGTGAAATGGTGGCTGGTAAACATTGCAAGGCAAGGATTCTATTAAATAGGTATCATGGCTGTTGACGAAGAAGAAGGGACCTTTAAATATGTAAGATACTTTAAGGTAAATTGCTGGATAAGGAGAGTGAAATCAGATATCAGTGTGTTTGGGCAAATATTCATGAATATGAGGTGAAGCTTAATAGGCAGTCACATTGGGTGCTTGATCAGATCTAGGGATCCCTACTCATCTAACAGCCCGTCATACAATTGAAATAGATCAATTTAAACAAGTTTAATTATGAACCCATCTGTCATAGATTTACAATGTTTATAGGCTCCAACGGAACATGGCTTTGCTGTCTACTTTTAATTTTAAAACTGTTCTGCAGGATGCTTTTCATGTTTTTTTCTTATATTTTAAAGAAAAAAAGATAGATACATATATATAAAGGAAAGTAAGCTATAATAATCTTTACTAAAGCCTACAACTAAGCACTTTGTAACTTTGGCTTACCTTTTCAAAAGAGGCTAGAAAGCATTACTTTGTTATTTTTCAAGATAACATTTGATTTCCCCTTTGATTCCAAGTTTGTGAATTGTACAGGCTGTTCATGCTGATCTGTTTCTAATCTGACTCAACATAATGGTCATTGTAATGAAAACAGTGTGGAACATGAAGACTTATTCTTCAAAAGCAGTCTGAAGTCCCTGCTTGTTTCTTTTTCTTTTAAGCCAAGTGGGAAGATCATTTAATCTGGCCATATGATCTTTTTAGGAGAATACACGCATTTTAATTGGTTGCTTTTTTGTAAACAATGATATCGCCCAACTATAATTAGTATGGATTTAAAAGAACAAAAGACGCTTACAAATATTTAAAAAAAAAAAAAGAAAAAAAACCCAATCCAAAACATTGATTTTATTCAAAGCTGCCTACTGTAGTGTATTTCTAAACTCGCCTTGTAAGAGGGACTGCTGTTCAAGCTCTGTCTTCTCAGAAGAACATTTGAAAAAGGAAGAACTTAAGATGCATTCAGTGCTTTGCTTTACGGAACTTTTAAGCCTCTTCATTTCACTTATTGGCTATATCTGCTGCATTGTGGCTTTGTTCATTCCAAACTGGTTGACTTTCTCATCAGGTCTTCTCGTAAATGAAAGTTATCTGATCGGTTTATGGCAAACCTGTGTCATTCAAAACATAGGTTCAAGCGTTTGTCAAAATTTCGGATCACTCCTTGACCTCCCACTTCAAATCCAAATGGGTCGAGTCCTCGTTTGTCTTTCTTTGTCGAGTGGTACATTGGGATTTTTGATGTCCACACCTGCAATTACCTGTGTTAAGTGCCTTGATGACAGTGAATACTACATAAGAAGAATCTTCATTATATTTGGAGGAGTTCTCTTCACTCTTGCTGGAGCATTAATATTCTCCTATGTGTCCTATTTTGCCTATGACTCATTGACAAAATTTTGGGACATGAACATACCCAAGGATGTACCCCGTTGGGAATATGGGGATGCAATGTTTTTTGCATGGGCTGGTGGATTTTTGTTGCTATCTGGGGGAATTGTTCTCATCGCTTCTCAGATTTACCTCACCGATGAATTAAAAGAGCCTCCACCAATTGGAATAAGTCCGAACAACTCAAGCACAGAATATGTGTAAAATGAGTTTACAAGAGGAGAAAAAAATTTAATAAAAAAGCTATTCTTTGTGTGGAGTAACATTTCAACATACAGCTGTTTATGATTCCATTTTTTTTAATATGTTCAATAAATTGTAGGCCATAAATCATTGCAGCTTTTATAGTGTTATCTGCAGAGACATAAAACGTCAAAAATAATGAAGTGCTTATATTCCACATTTGTTTAATATTTTACAATATAGGATATTCTGAAAATAATACCAGTCTTTGTGCAAGTAGCCTGCTCACATTCTTTTAAAATTAAAAATGTTGTGAATAGCAGACACATAATGTGGGCACATCAATTTCCCATTTAGTTAGACCCATAAATGCCACAAACTACCCACACAAGCAGCGTAGCTGAATCTATAATTCAATGCTTTTAGAATGGGATTTTAGAATCAGTACCTACTCTGCAAATGGTTACATAGTAACTAACACAGTAAGCCGTCTTTCATATATAAAGTCTTGATGCTCAAGATAATCACCTCATAAAGTTTGCACGGAAGTATATAAGTCATAAACTGTGCGTTGCTTTTTGATAATGTTTTTGTGTGCGTAGTATGTATTTTCAACATTGTAAGTCAAACTGTCACAATGTTATATTGACTTCATCTCCTATGAAAATAGTCATTAGGGTTAATATAAAAAATCAGGAATTGTGACGAATCGAAAAGGGATTTGAAAATGTTAGCCTTTCTTTTATGCATTGCCTAACTAGTGTAATCTGTCCATTTGGCAGTAATTGAACTTGCTTGATATAAAGATTCTAGATAAACACTTAAAGGACCACTATAGTGCCAGGAAAACAAACCCTCAAGGTCCCACTCCCGCTGGGCTGAAGGGTGAGGAAGAGGGTTAAACACTCACCTTTCTCCAGCGCCGGGGACTCTCCTCCTCCTTCCGACGTCATCGGCTGAATACGCATGCGCGGCAAGAGCCGCGCGCGCATTCAGCCAGTCCATAGGAAAGCATTCTCAATGCTTTCTTATGGACGCTGGCGTCTTCTCACTGTGAAAACCCACTGTGAAAAAGCCACTCGAGGCTGGATTAACCCATATGTAAACATAGCAGTTTCTCTGAAACTGCTATGTTTACAGCAGGCAGGGTTAATCCTAGATGGACCTGGCACCCAGACCACTTCATTAAGCTGAAGTGGCCTGGGTGCCTCTAGTGGTCCTTTAATAGTGGTCCTTGATATTCACTCATTTTGTAAAGGAGAGGTCTACTTTAAAGCTTATATTGTAAATACCAATATTGTAAATAGCAAAAAAAAACTATTTTTATTGAAGGAAATATATAGTCTTCAAAACAACTTTAATTGAATGAAGCAGTTTTTGTGTATATATCAGTGGTTCCCTAACCAGTCCTCAAGGCAAACCTACCAATCCAGGATTCAAGGGTTACCCAGTTTTTTCTAAGGTGTTTTCAGAAAGAAAAAAAAAAACACCTTAGACACAACTGGGTAATCCCTAAATCCTGGACTGGTAGTGGTGCCTTGAGGACTGGTGTGAGTACCAAGGTCTAGCTCATACCTCTGAAATCTCACTGCTCAATTCCCTGTAGTTTAGGTTAAATCACTTTTTTATCTTCTGCTCTGTAAAGTGAACTTTTATCACACAGAGTAGGTTCCTTCAAGGCCTAGCAATCTATTAACAGAGCAGGAGATAAGGAAATCTAAATTAAACCGACTGTGTAATAAAAGAAAGTGTAAACATTTGATCTCACTTTACAGGAAATGTTTAGAAAGGCTGTGCACGTTACAAGCGCGAAGGTGTGGCTAGGGCTATATAAACAAAGTGATTTTACTCTTAAATGGCAGATAATTGAGCAATGAGACTACAGGGGCATGACCAATACACCAAAACTGCTTCATTAAGCTAAAGTTGTTCTGGTGACTATAGTGTCCCTTTAAGTTTCAAGTAGCACTGGTAATGCATTTACACGGGTATTACATTTCCATCGTGAACAAGATTTTTCAGGATAAATTGGAAAAAGTCTAAAAGTTAAAGTTCTACTTCAAGAGCATCAGCAAATTTCTAGCTTTACAAACCCTCTTCCACCTGCCCTGTACCTCGCTCTCCCCCTTCTTCCCTATTGTGCGTTTATAGCAGCATAATCAGTCTTCACAGACATTATCTGTGGACAATGCCCATTGGGTCCATATTGCCAAATATGTTGGTGTGCACCCCTCTGCACCAAACACCAACTCCTCAATAGAGCAAAGTTCTTCCATTCCGTAGGTCTTTCATTTACTGGTGAAATTAACTAAAAGGTGGGGACACTGTGTTTTTTTTTGTTTTGTTTTTCCAGAAGAGAGGTGTAAGACCTTTAGAAACATTTAATATTAGTATAGTCATGAATTTCTTATGTAATAACTTATGGTTAGTCATATGGTGCAAAAGCATGGGTGCTAGGAAGAGAGAAGAAGTGGCATCTGAAAATTTCTGCAGCAGGTTGTATATCCCACTCAAGAAATGATGAATTGGGAGGCGTGGCCGTGACTTGAACGGCGCTAGACGCATGAAGGATTAGCTCCGTGGGCACACAACACATATAGCCTGATTCCACAGAAAAATACCAGTTACCACACATTCGCTAGCCACCCCGAACCGAGAGAGAGTGAGATGGCAAGCAAACCGGCCCGCAAACAATGGCAGAAGTCTAATTTTCAGATTATGGCCCTGTCACCACCATGCCGCTAGAGCTAGGATGGCAGCGGAGCCGCACACTCACCTACTTCAGAATCTGAAGCCAATGATGTCACCTCGGTATCCCAGCAACCCTGTATTCTGCCAGCTGAAGGGGACATCAAGCTCCTAATAGCGGATCTAAGGCATACTATAAGGCGGATTTTCAGAAACTGACCGCAGATATTAAAAGAGATGTGCAAGCTATAAGCGACCGGACAGCTCACTTGGAGGACAAAATTTATATAGGATACATAATTATTCAAGGACAGGAGCGACTTCCTCTGCCCATTTCCTGACACCTTTCCCCACCTTCAATAGACAGGGGGCTGTCTGATCAGGAGACTCGGCTCAGGTCACAACAAGCAGGCATCAGTTTAGTTTTTCTTTTGACACACAGCTTATATTTCTTTTGACACAAAGCTAATGTACATATACATTTATTAAGCTGAAGTTAAAGGCAGTGACTACCGATGGTAGTTCCTGATGTTATATACTCTATGTATTACGGTGATCTCTGTCATCCCACCCCCCAAGGCCCGTCTAAGGCCACGGTGGTATCTTTGACAGATGCCACTTCTGTGAAATGCCTATTCGGTGGAAACAACACCAGCTTTCCACAGAACTTAGGCAATTGTATATATGTTCTTATTAGTTTATATATGTTTTGTTTTTCTGTCCTCTTTACTTCTCAAATTCCTTACTGGGTGAATTAACTTCAGATTATTCGGAGAGACCTTTCGTTTTTGGTGAGGGTGGCGGGAGGCGTGGAGACAATACAATGTATGGGTTGCCAAGTGTAATTTATAGGGGTTTATCGCCCAATAGAGGTCAGCATGAGAGATTGGCAAGCATTGCAGCTTAGAGGAAACATACCCAAAAATGGTACTAAGGGTCTCAACTCTCCCCACAAGGGGAGACTGGCGCTGCAGGAAGCAAAAAGGCTATGGCCCAAGTTGCTTTTTTTCAAGAAACCCACTTCTAGTGGGTTAAGAGGTCTACATTTAATTCCCTCCTGTATCCAGTAGATTTCCACTCATGATTCGCAAAGAAGAAGAGAGGGGTCTCCATCCTTATTAGCAAGGAAGTGGCATTCAAAATAGATGACAAACATGTATACAAGCTAGGGAGATTTTTAATAATACAATGTTACCTGAATAACGCTCCATACACATTGCTCAATGTTTACGGACCGCACACTAATCAAGTAGCTTTCCTAACCAAGATTTTCCAAAAACTGGACAAATGGAGACTGGGAGAGGTGATAATGAGAGGAGACACCAATTTTCTGTTAGACACCCAGCTAGATACATCGGCAACAGCGACGATACCAACATCCACCGAAACTAGCAGAGCAATTATAGCAAAAGGTATTAACAAAAACCTGTTAGAGCAAGGGTTTACGAATCAATGGAGGGTCACACACCCCCAAGAAAGAGACTTCTCATTCCACTCCCTTATACACAACTCACGGATAGACCGGTTCCTGATACCTACCTCCCTACTAAGCAATGTGGTCAACACTACAATAGACACCATAACGTGGTCAGACCATGCCCCAATAATACTCCACTTAAACAAACACTTCCCAGCTAAATATCAAGGGCTCATGGCAGCTTAACGAACACCTACTTACAGACCCAGTGATTTTGGAGGATGTTCGCACAGAACTCACAAACTATTTCAAATTAAATCAATACCCGGAAACGTCAATAGAAAACTGGTGGCTGGCACACACTGCATATATTAGAGGGGTATTCATTAAACAGAAAAAACAGAGACGATAAGACAAAGGGTACACTCCCATGCGCTCAACCCGAAGGGTGATAGTACCGGGTGCAATCCGAAGTCTTAGGTACCGCAAAGAGACTCCAGGGGTCTCAAGGGGCTTAACCTCAGTTTCTAGAGTATACAAAAGACAAAAAGAACAGATGCTGCTATTCTCAGTGTGGACAAGGCTCTGAGATCAGAAGCATTTCCTGGATATATACATAGTAATGTAAGAATGATAATAATGATGGTATGCTGTCTAGTAAACAAAAATAGAATAAAGAGTATATGAGACCAAAATTAAGTAAAATAAAGTATATACAAGTGATACAAATACTACTATGCATCAAGAGATCAGAAACCGGGTAGGGGTATGGCACATATATATATAGGGGTATGAGGCCCAATCCTAAAATAAAGCTTTATTAGAAAAATGGCTAGAAATGAAAAAGATCAATGCCAATATTATCCCCTAGCCCTGGTATGTATCAAATTCTCCTATCAGTAACACTGTACCCTAAATAGCTTAGCCCAGGCTCTGTGCTTCAAATTAATTAGCACTAGACATGTGCAATTCGTTTCGGTCCGAATATGAATTTGGACGAATTTCGGGCAATTCGGACATTCTGGTACTTTCCAATGTCCGAATTGCCGAAGTACCGGATTGCCTGTGGCTGCTCACTGTAAAAAAAAATAAAAAAAATAAGGTCCCCACCTATTGCCCCCCCCGGCCCCCACCCCTAAATCAGAATAAGGGGGGGACCTAATGTCCTCTCCCCTGGCCCCCACCCCTGAGCGGTGGGTGGGGGCCCTAATGTAAAATAATGGGGGGGACCTATTGTCCTGCCCCCGGGCCCCCACCTCTGAGAGGTGGGTGGGGGCCCTAAATTAGAATAAGGGGGGGACCTAATGTCCTCCCTCCTGGCCCCCATCCCTGAGTGGTGGGTGGGGGCCCTAAATTATAATAAGGGGGGGGACCTAATGTCACCAGGCGAGGACTCCGCGCAGACTGAGCTCTGCAGGGCGGGGGCAAGGCTTAGAAAGCCTTGCCCCACCCTGCAATTAGGCTCAGAGCACTCTGTTTGGTGGGTTTAAGCCATAAATCAGAGTGCTCTGACAGGTAAATGAAGAGACTGACAGGTAAGTCTCTACATTTACCTGTCACTGCACTCTGATTGGTTGGTTTGAAATCCACCAATCAGAGTGCTCTGTGTCATTTTACACAGCGTGGGAAGGTTCTTTTGAATTTTCCCACGCTGTGTAATTTGACTCATAACTCTCTGATTGGTGGATTAAGTAACCAATCAGAGAGTTATGAGTCAAATTACACAGCGTGGGAAAATTCCAAAGAACTTTCCCACGCTGTGTAAAATGACACAGAGCACTCTGATTGGTGGATTTCAAACCAACCAATCAGAGTGCGGTGACAGGTAAATGTAGAGACATACCTGTCAGTCTCTTCATTTACCTGTCAGAGCACTCTGATTGGATGGCTTAAACCCACCAATCAGAGTGCTCTGAGCCTAATTGCAGGGCGGGGCAAGGCTTTATAAGCCTTCCCCCACCCTGCAGAGCTCAGTCTGCGCGGAGCCCTCCATGGGTGAAGATGGATTTTTTTTTGCGCTCGTTTTTTTGTTTGTTTTTTATAATTGCGTCGGTTATTATGGTTTTTTTATTTGGCCTTTTTTTGGGGCTGAAAAAAGAAGATTTTAGAAGAAAGAAAATATCGAATGGAAAGTTTTATTTATTTTTTTACAGGTACTTAGTTAAAGGTCCCCCCCTCATTAGTTTTTAGGGTGAGGGGGGTAGGTAGGGGGGATTACTTTTATTGGGGGGGAGGGGGTGACTAGAGGTTTGGGGACCCCTAGTCACCTGGGGGAACACATTTTTTTAGGGCCCCCACCCGCCGCTCAGGGGTGGGGGCCAGGGAGGAGGACCTTAGGTTCCCCCCCTTATTAGTATTTAGGGCCCCCACCTGCCGCTGAGGGGTGGGGGCCAGGGGGAGGACACTAGGACCCCTCTTATTCCAATTTAGGGCCCCCACCCGCCGCTCAGGGGTGGGGGCCAGGGGGAAGGACATTAAGTCCCCCCCTTATTAGTATTTAGGGCCCCCACCCGCCACTCAGGGGTGGGGCGGGGGGGAGGGCCTTAGGTCCCCCGCTTTATTCTTGTTTAGGGCCCCCACCCACCTCTCAGGGGTGGGGGCCAGGGGGACGGACATAATGTCACCCCCCTTATTCTAGTTTAGGGCCCCCACCCACCGCTCAGGGGTGGGGGCGAGGGGGGAGGACATTAGGTCCCCCCCTTATTCTTGTTTTGGGCCCCCACCCACCGCTCAGGGGTGAGGGCCAGGGGGGAGGACATTAGGTCCCCCCCTTATTAGTATTTAGGGCCCCCACCTGCCACTCAGGGGTGGGGGCCAGAGGAAGGACAATAGGTCCCCCCCATAATTTTACTTTAGGGCCCCCACCCGCCGCTCAGGGGTGGGGGCCGGGGGGGCACTATTTTTTTTATTTTTTTTAAACAGTGAGCAGTCACAGGCTGCTCACTGTTTACTAGACATGCCCCTACTCGCGGTATAGCGAGTAGGGGCAGAATTTACTAATACTAAGTAGTTTTTACTTAGTATTAGTAAATTTGGCTGAAAGACCAATTTAGGTCTTTCAGCCTTTTGGGGGGCACTATTCCTTTATTTTTTTTAAACAGGGTGCAGTCACAGGCTGCTCACTGTTTACTAGACATGCCCCTACTCGCGGTATAGCGAGTAGGGGCAAAATTTACTAATACTAAGCAATTTTTACTTAGTATTAATAAATTTGGCTGAAAGACCAATTTAGGTCTTTCAGCCTTTTAGGGGGCACTATTTTTTGATTTTTTTTTAAACAGTGAGTAGTCACAGGCTGCTCACTGTTTACTAGTAATTTTTACTTAGTATTAGTAAATTTGGCTGAAAGACCAATTTAGGTCTTTCAGCCTTTTGGTAGATAACTCCCTAATACCGTGGGGATTAGGAAGTTATCTACTAAGCAGCTGCAAGAGAAGTGCCGAAGTGGCGAAATGCCGAAGTTCTGAAGTGTCGAAGTGCCGAAGTTCCTGAATTTCCAAAGTGTCGAAGTGCCGAAGTGTCGAAGTGCCGAAGTGCCGAAGTGCTGAATTGCCGAAGTCCCGAATTTCGGAATGCCGAGCCGAACCGAACCGAAAATTTTCCCCATGCACATGCCTACTGGAAAGCACACAATGCTGCTTAAGGTCACAATTTTTTTCCCATTGAGCTGACTGTTGTGAATTTTATTCCCAGCTTATCCGCCCATTTCTCCATAAACTTTGGGGGTGCTGTTCTAGCAGGGGATTGGAGAGTGCTATAAAAGTATGTAATCCTGTGTTCTAGGGCATCTGGGTCCAAACACAATGATTCAAATGAGGGTAAGTCTCTGGCAAGGAGAGGATCCTGTCAGATGTTTCTAAGGAAGGTCAGGAGTTGTTGGAATCAGAATTGAGTAATGAAACACAATGTGTCTTGACCCATCAATCCTGTCAGGGTTTGGATCTTATTATTCACCAGTATATGTTTAATCTGTGGGGTAGGAGTTTTAAAGGGTGTAGTATATGGTAGTGCTTCCAATTTGGTTTAAAGGCTGGATTGTGAACCAGTAGGTACAGTGGGGATCGGAAGGAGGACAGTTCCCATGTGGCAACCACCGCATGCCATACTATTAAAGTGGACAGAATAAGAAAATATTGGGCCACTAGCTGCGTACTCAGTTGCTGCTCCATTCAAGCTAGTACTATAAGTTCCCTGTCCACCATATCAGTTTCTGTCTCCTTCCACAACTTATAAAATCCTGTCTTTGACCACTCTACAGTTCTCAGGAGATGTGTGTCCATATAAGATAATCTAAAGTCTGGCAGAGCTAGACATTGGCAGCGTCAGTCTGGCATTACCAGTACTCAGAGTACTCTTATGCCAAATATATTTGGTGAATAGCAAGCGCAATGAGGCAAAAAAGGCTACTGGAATGTAAATCGGCAGCCTTTGGAACAATAAAATATACTCAGAAATAAATTCATTTTTATAATAACTCTGCCCAGCCAGGAGAGGTGCGGCAGCGTCCACTTCTACAGATTACTAAAGAGATCTATCCAACAGTGGTAGAAAATTTGCCTGATAAATTTTACTGATATCACTTGTCACCCAAACCCCCAAATATTTGCCTCCAGCACTGATCTACAGGTTTTCCAGGCGGCAACTGAGTTACAGGAAGTGCAGATTTCCACTAGGCAGGGGCACCGCAACCATTGGGGTTAAACCGTTTTCGAACAGTATTATCTTTTTAAGGCTAGAGAGAGGCTTTTTAAGGCTTCATTTAGATTAAGTTGTAATGGTGACCGTAATGTTTCTTTAATGTTCCAGTTCCATCTGATTGAGTTTAGGACGGGTTGGAGAGCAAGGACAAAGAGTAATGATGAAAGGGGGCAACCCTGATGGGTACCAAGTGAGAGTCAGGAGTGATTCAGTGAAAACCTTGTTGACACACACCCTGGCTGAGTGTGACTAGTAAATGGCCTGAATCCATTCCATTAGTTATGGGCATAGTAACAGGTAGTCTAGACTCTAGAGTCTCAAAAAGGAACTCCCATTCCATCCTGTCAAATGCCTTCTTTGCATCTGTGGATAAAAGAAGAAAACCCCCCGATGAGACCTGTAAATGGTGGATAACTGACAACGTCTCAATTGTGCCTGCTCTCGCTTCACATTTAGGGACAAAATCTGTTATTGTAAGCTGTCAGGGTGGCCCGATGTATAAATGGGAGATACTTATGTATGAGGATAGCAGTACCCCTCAATTTGTTCTTGGGGTTGTCACTCTGGAAACATCTTGTGTAAATGTGTTTGTTGAATCTTGGAGAACAGCTATCTTTCAAGTATATTTCTTGTAGGTAGATTATGCATGCTTTTAGTTTCTGAAACTGTCTAGTGCATGGGACCTCTTATGTGAACATTGTGACCTTTAACATTGAGTTAAGTGTGGTTTGGTGAAAGCTATGGAAGTCTAATATGGGATAATGAAGTGGAAAAGTATATTTTCTAGCAAGAGTGACATGGGAGAATCTTCAGTTGTCTTGTTCCCTTAGTGGGAAGGTAACCCCTTTGTCCACTTACCCTTGTAGAAAAACCAAACAAAAATAAAAACTTTAGCCTAACTACAAACTAATTGAGAGCTCACTCGTCAAGAGGCCCTGGAGTCTGGAGAGACCAAGCTCCAATCTTAAAGCATGGGAATGCTATGCAGTTGCCTGGGGGCCTCAAACGCATAAGGGCCCCATAGACTTGCCAACCTTTCAGTGTATTGTTCTGGGAGATTTAGATTCTAGCATGCGAGTGTGGTGGGAGTATGATGCTAGAAGCAAACTAACACACAAACATATACGACGAATACCTTTTTCAACTGCCAAACAACAGGAGTAATCTATTTACTAACCTGCAGCTGCAACCTGAAATATGTAGGAAAGACCTTCAGACCTTTTAAAAAACGAATTCTAGAGCATGTCAACTCTGTGAATCCCTCTAGACACCTCGATACGGTCATTTCTCGACACCTAAAATTAAGACATGATGGCTCAGCACAGGGCCTACGCTTCAATGGCATAGAAAAAATCAAATTAGGTCCTAGAAAGGGTGATATAGATACAAAACTACTTCAACGGGAGAGCTATTGGATCTTCACACTGAAAACTTTATCCCCAAACGGACTAAATGAAGGTTTTTCTTATACTCCTTTTATTTGATATACACATTTATCTGGAGCGGAGTAGCCTCTCCAAGTGACATGTCTAAAAGTACTTTTTCATTCCCATTCTCGTCTATATACCACCTCTCTATGGCAGTACAGAACCAACTTCTTACTTCCATTCTGAGCACGCTCTACTATTAATGTTTATTAGTACAAAAGAGTAATCTGTATATATTGTAAATATGTAAATATGTATTATATGCTCCATTATAATCGCTGTGTCTCTAGGACCTAACTGTCCATGTAGAGTACTTTGTTAACTCCCAATTTTCCCACAACTAGTTCTTCTCCTTAACCATCTAACATTATATATGTTCTTAATAGCACTCCAACCCACTTTCAGCACGACTATAACAGTGTGTATGAGTAATGCACTATACCAACAGAACAGTATAAATGCTAATACATATACGCTTGACTTTGATTCTAAATAATATACACTGACTAACATGGCAAGTCACTAGAGGTGAAGATTGATATCACCTTCTATAAGATTGGTTATGGCCATGAAAATACAGAGTATTTACAGGGCCGGATTAAGAGCACACTGGGCCTGGTGCTGACAATTATGATGGGCCTAATTACGGAATCTTATCGACCAAAAACATTAAAACAATCATACCTCCCAAGCGTCATGTATCTGATGGAGATGGTGCTGGAGGGAAACTCATAGGATGCAGCTATAAGAAAACACATACTCTATGCTAATCTCTCTCTAATTTATATCTTTCATCTTTCAATTAAATCCATAACCCTTAACAGCAGTGTCCAGTGAAGCAGGAAGTCAATGGGCGGGGTAAAAGGGTGGCCACTAGTGCGAATCACGTCACCAGACCTGCCAAAAGGGGAGAACATGCCCAAAAAGGGGGCATGTCTGTCCAAAGAATTTGAAGGACAGCCTGGCATGAATGCATGTCAGGATGCCCGCCAATCATGCAGGCTGTCCAACCAAGGGCATACTATGCAGGCAGCACCCTGAGCTTGACATAAATGCGTCTAATGATGCGCTCACTCAATGCTTTCTAAGGACTGTCCCCTAGCACTTGCTGGTCCACTTGTCTCCTTACCTTCTTACTAGCAGGCAGAAGTTCCTGGTATATAGTCTGAGACAGATAAAAGGTGTATGTAGTGAGTGTAGAAGAAAGGGGACATGCCACAGTGTTAGAGAGACCAACGTCTGCATTACCTAAACTAATTTTATTGTCAGCCAGTCCACACAGGTTTTGTTCCCATACATCACTCTTAAGCTTCCAAACTTAAAGGGACACTATAGTCACCAGAACAACTACAGCTTATTGTATTTGTTCTGGTAAGTAGAATCATTCCATTCAGGCCTTTTGCAGTAAACACTGTCTTTTCAGAGAAAATAACTCCACTGGCCGCTCCTTAGATGGCTGCTAGAGGTGCTTCCTGGGGCAGTACTGCCTAGTGTGCATCACTGCCATTCAGTGTCTCCTCCCTCGGCATGCAGACACTGAACTTTCCTCATAGAGATGCATTGATTCAATTTATCTTTATGTGGAGATGCTTATTGGCCAGGGCTATGACTTGTGCTGGCTCTGCCCCTGATCTGCCTAGTTGACAGTCTCAGACAATCCTATGGGGAAGTATTGTAATTTGCTCAGACCACCACTTCTGATGATGTCAGTAGACAGTCAGTTCAAAGGCAGAGCCAGCAGCTTCAGACTTGAATACAAGTTATATTTTACTATACTTAGGGAGGCAAGAAGGGGGCAGGGTGGTGGTTTTAACATAATAGGGTCAGAAATACATGATTGTGTTCCTGACCCTATAGTGCTACTTTAAGCAAGAGTATGTGAAGAGTAGTTAAGGTTGCCACCTTTCTTGGAACAAAATACCAGCCTTAATCCTTTGTATAATCACAAGGAGTGACATCAGAGAAAATTCTGTAAAATCACCAACAAACTACTCACAGTTTGATTCTGCTGTATAGATGGATTGCTCCCAGTGTCTCAGTCTCCCTATGTATCACAGTGTCAGTGTCCCCATGTCGCCCAGTCCCCTAGTCTCCCAGTGTCTCAGTGTCCCCATTTCTCCCAGTGTCTCAGTGTGTCCACATGTCACTAGGACACTGAGAGACATGGGGACACTGAGACCTGGGGACACTGAGAGACCCGGGGACACTGGGAGACATGGGGACACAGACATTTAGGGAAACTGGGGGAAATGGGGACACAGACACTGGGAGACATGGGGACATTGAAACATTTGGGGACACTAGGGACACAGAGACATGGGAACACAGACACTGGGAGACTATGGGACACTGGGAGACTAGGGGACACTGGCTGGGAGACAGACACTTGGGGACACTGAGAGACATGGGGGCAGTTGTGGACATAGACATGGTGACACTAGGCACACAGAGACATGGGACACAGACACTGGGAGACTTGGGGACACTGAGACACTAGCGACACTGGATGGGGCACACTGGGAGAAACAGTATCCCCATGTGTCTCAGCATCCCCATGTGTCTCAGTGTCCCCAAGTGTCTCAGTGTTCCCAGGTCTCCCAGTGTCTGTGTCCCCATGTGTCCTAGTGTCTGTGTCCCCATGTATCTCCTAGTGTCTCAGTGTCCCCATATGTTCCCTAGTGTCTCAGTGTCCCCTAGTGTCTCAGTGTCCACATGTGTCCCCTAGTGTCTCAGTGTCCCCATATGCTCCCTAGTGTCTCAGTGTCCCCTAGTGTCTCAGTGTCCACATGTGTCCCCTAGTGTCTCAGTGTCCCCATGTGTCCCTGCTGCCTTTCCCCCCCATCCCTCACTTATCTGAGCTGTAGAGCTGCTGTCTGGACTCTGTGCTGTGTTGCTGGTCCCCACGGATCAGTGAGTAGTACAGAGAGGCAAGGATATGCATAGACATAAAATACTAGACGCCGCATTGACTGCTACTTCCTATTGGCGCTGATGAGCCGCGGGGCCGCCATCTTGGATAGGTCACAGTGTGATCTGCAGCATAGACATATTTAGAATATATATGTCTATGATCTGCAGAGCAAGGTCCTCAAAGTAAACATGGTTAGTCTTAAAATCCACCCGGAGGGTGTATAGATCCAGTAGCATGATGTTTAATCCTGGGATATTAAATAAAATGAACTGACATTTGCTGCTTTAAGACCTCTGTGGTTATTTACGTTATCGACTAAGTTTACTCAATACATTGAAATTATTTGAATATCCAGATTGAAACTATGCGTTGCATTTGGATTTAGGTTTGCTAAAATTATAAGTTTAGTGAACTAACCCCACAATCTATCATCTTAATATACATGTTTTAAAGTGGGACTGGATCTTTGCCTGATTTGTAATGTATTTACTTTTCACCTATTTTTAACTAATATGGATTTTGGATCTGTGCAAAATAAAATGTAGATATTTACAACTCTTTATTATTGTGAGCTCTGTCTTTTGCACTTTGAAGTCCGCATGGAGATGGCATAAAGAGAATAGGAGAACAAACAATCACATCACTATTTACTAAAGTGAGATTTGTCACTAAGGCAAAGTAAATTAAAAAAAATTAGGGACAGAAGTCCTAATATATAGACATATAATACCACACCGGGTGACCGGCCCAAAATGGCGCCCGCATTTCATGGCCCCCCGAGATCAATGCGGCGTCTAGGTATTATATGTCTATGGGGATATGCTGTAACTTCCTATCCCTGCCTCTCTCCACACACAGTGACCCCTACTGGCCGGTGCTGGTATTGCAGAGTAATCTCCACTTATTCTGAGAAAAATACCTGCATTTGTATTGCCAGTATTACTGCAATACCGGCACGGCCAGGCAGTCTCAAATACCGGCTGTGCCAGTAAAATACCAGTCAGGTGGCAAACCTAAGAGTGGTGTGTGTGTAAAAAAAAAAAAAAAATTAAAAAAAAAAAAAAAAAAATTTTTTTTTTTTTTTCAATGGGCCTATTCCATGCATTGGCGGATCCAGGGGGGGGGGCAACGGGGCAATTGCCCCCCCCGAGATTCCCCCCGGCCGGCTAGTGCAGGGCTGGCATTGCCCAAGTGCCAGCCCTGCAATGTGCCTGCGGACCGGGAAGAGAGATCAGTGATCTCCCTCCCCGGTCCGCAAGCACTGTGCTGGCAGCCGGCAGGAGAGTGAGAGAGGACCCGGCAGGAGCTCAGCCTGCAGCTCCTCCGGGTCCTCCTCTCACTAGCATGGAGCGTTGCCGCGGTAACCACGGCAACGCTCCAAATCTCGCGAGAGTGAACTCTAGCCCTGGAGCGCGGGCTAGAGTTCACTCTCCCCACCTGACCACCAGGGAATCACACTGGGACCACCAGGGACGGAGAAATGTCCCCCCTCCTCCTCCTCAATAAAGGTAAGAAGGGAGGGGGGACATAAATATATTCATTTTATTAAATACATTTTTTTTTTTATTAAAAAAACCTCCCTTCCCTCCTCCCCCAGTACACACACTGCCCCACAAACACACACTGTCCCCATACACACACTGACCCCTTAAAAACACTGACCCCATAAACACACTGACCCCATACACACACTGACCCCTTAAAAACACTGACCCCATAAACACACTGACCCCATACACACACTGACCCCATAAACACACTGACCCCATAATCACACACTGACCCCATAAACACACTGACCCCATAAACACACTGACCCCATACACACACTGACCCCATAATCACACACTGACCCCATAATCACACTGACCCCATACACACACTGACCCCATACACACACTGACCCCATAAACACACTGACCCCATAATCACACACTGACCCCATACACACACGTCCCCATAATCACACTGACCCCATACACACACTGACCCCATACACACACGTCCCCATAATCACACTGACCCCATACACACACTGACCCCATAAACACACTGACCCATACACACACTGCCCCAAAAACACACACTGACCCCATAAACACACACTGACCCCATAAACACACTGTCCCCATACACACACTGACCCCATAAACACACTGACCCCTTAAAAACACTGACCCCATACACACACTGCCCCACAAACACACACTGTCCCCATACACACACTGTCCCCATAAACACACTGTCCCCATACACACACTGACCCCATAAACACACTGACCCCATAAACACACTGACCCCATAAACACTGTCCCCATACACACACTGTCCCCATACACACACTGTCCCCATACACACACTGCCCCCATACACACACTGCCCCCATACACACACTGCCCCCATACACACACTGTCCCCATACACACACTGCCCCCATACACACACTGCCCCACAAACACTGTCCCCATACACACACTGCACACCCATACACACACTCCACACACACACACACAGACACATACAGTGCCGTACACACACTGCTGCCCCCCATACACGCATTGCCCCACACACACGACCCCCCCATACACACACTGCCCCACACATACATACAGTGCCTCCCCATACATACAGTGCTCCCCATACACACACTGCCCCACAGACATACAGTGCCCCCCATACACACACTGCCACCCTCACACACACACTGCCCCACACATACACTGCCCCCTAACACACACACTGCAACCCTGAAATACACTGCCGCCCTTACGCACTCACACACACTTTACCGCTCACACACACACTGCACCTTTCACACACACCACTTCTCCTATGCCCTATATCCCAGCAGACCCCAGGTAAGTTGTCAAACTGTTCTTAAACGGTATGACTACTTACTCTGGGGTGGGATCCTGGCACTACTGGCACCATAACTACTACACTGAGCTGTAGTGGTTATTGTGCCATGATTATTTATTTAAATAATCTACAAGTGCCCCTCCCGAGATCAGGCTCTGGATCCGCCACTGATTCCATGGGCCTGGGCCTGGAGCTGCAGCTCCATCAGCCCCTATGTTAATCCGGCCCTGAGTATTTATAGCAGTATAGCATTTAATTGAGTGGCTATCATACAGTGCCTAATCTCAAGTTAAACGTCCCTAGCAAGACTCCAATTTGTACGCAGGAGTCCAAGGCAACAAGGCACAACGTAGGAGACTTTAGACACCTATGTAAAAATACAAAGATAACCAGACTCCATACCCTCCCCCTAGAGGACTACATAGTGTAATGCCTAGGGTTACATGTTATATCCTAAGATAGAGGGATTCCTAACAGCTTTTGTCTATTAGGAAAGTTGTTCAATCCTCTAATGTACATGAACGCTTATTCTGGTTGCTTTTTGCTATATAATATATAAATAAATATGACGAATCAATTGTATTCAAGTATAAATGTATAGCAGTATTGCCCCATAACTGTCAGCAACATAAAGTGCAAAATTAACCTCGTTCAATACACTATCACCATAATTGACATACAGTGATAACCATGCCGTTCTGGTAACCTACAATTCTGTAATATATTGCAAGCGTATCCCAACGGCTACATTGTTACGGTTCCTCGCACACACCTAGATGCCGGTGGAATTCACCAGCACTGAGATGGTTAATAGGCTATGGGGACCGGGCAGTGGAATGCCGCTCTAGCCGCAGGTCACATTTGGAGACGGAGAGACCTTTAAAGCCTGGCTTCTCTCTACCATACAACAAAGAGGCAGAGAGAATCAGCTTTAAATCTCGATCGGCACACACAGTGACAACCAGGCCGCTTTTGAGTCTATGTGATGTGATCCGTAACTTTCGGAATTCTCTGTTGCACAGTACAATAGCTAAAGGGATATTGCTCCCTTTAGATACTTAGATGCCTGTGGACGTTTTACGGCACTGAGGTGGTTAATATGTTTAGACAACCACACGGAGTAGAACACCTATGATTGGATGGTTGGACCTGCCCATTTGCATACCACCACGTGGGGGAGTTTTTGGCGCCGGAATACTCAGAATACCGGCTCACGATTGGACAATATCAGAGACACAGTTATCTGACTACGTATAAAAGGAGACATGGGACCAGTCTCCAGTCAGCCCCTGACGAAGGTGCATCTAAGCAAGCACCGAAACGCGCGTCGGGCTCTATGGGCTCATTTTCACTCACTATTTTTTTTCTCACTAGGGCTATCTATCACTATGTGCAGGCAACCAACATCCTAAGTATGGTTATGCACATATAGTCACTTTAACTATTTTTTTTCACCTCCTTTCGTTGGGTCACAGTTCTCTACATATTATAGTCTGTGGAGGAATTTTCCTCAAGTACTATGGGGTTATCTGAATAAGCATGCAGTACACATCCCAGTAGATCAAGTGACTACTTTAAGAGTGTCGCTACAGGGACTTAGCAGCTATTTCTAGTGTCATATTTGTACCTAGATGCTAAGGGCTTATCTACAGTGGTGAAGATGCATGCCACCCCTAACGCCGATACAAGACTCTGATTTAACCAGTCACTTACAACCATACGATCATAGGTGTGGTATAGAGTGGAGTTAATCAGTAACAATTCAGCGTTAACTATTATCCAGACTTTCTTAGTGACCCATTCCAGATACCTAGGTCAGCTGTCTGACAGACACCTATTCTATACGCTCTAACCACTGGACTTGACCTGTACCCAATTGCCTAATAAAGTCAGTACCCAGTGGGTATCTCTGGAGCGAATAGGTACCAAGGTATCACTGGATCTATCTGGAGGTGAGCCATTTAAGGCTGGATTACACTAGGTTGAGTTAATACCTATTACTCAATTCAGATTACTCAGTACCTATATTTTATAGTAAATTATCCATCTACCCATCCAGTACTATACTCAGCTAGTCTGGATTACTCCAGCTTTTTGAGTATTTTTCTCTATGATGCTAGAAGCATTGTCTCATTTTTCACAAGTCTCCAAAATTACTATGATTCTTAGTTGTTTGGTTTACATAAAAAAAAATGATTCTCACAGACAATGCATGCAAAAATATGATATACAACAAATTTCATTATTCTGGAAGATATTAAAGTTTGTGTACGAGACTGGGAGTTTCAATTCAATTTCTGGAGTCGCCCAGCAATTCCAAAAGGATTGGCACGCTTAGGGCTGGCACAGCATGTCAAGCACTGATTTTGTTGGCTGTACAAATAAATATAAGTTTAATTTTATCGATAATTTAAATTGTTATATCTGTGAATGATTGTGTAGGCAGAGCCCCAGTGCCCAGGAGCCTATAATGGTGTTAAGGTGACCATGGAACAAAGAACACTCTACCACACCTGCCCTTTCAAGGTCCCCCCAACCCTCACCACTACCACACAAGCATATATTGTAGTAAACCCAAGTTGAGGAGCAGGCACATATAAGCACAAAAACTGCATAGGTACTAAGTTACAAGATTACTAAAATATGTGATCCTCCATGCCCCTCCCACCCAAGTTCCACTAAAAGCCCCCCATTTCCTGGTTGTCAGGCCCCTATTAGATATTTAAATCTATTCAAGGAGACAAAACATCTAACATAACATGACAGAACCTCCCAGAACTCCCTTTACCCTGATAGTCCTTCCAACCCAGAAGCCAAGGCTCAAATTCTGAAAGTGAGCTTGGTCACTCAAACCTCTCCAAACGCCCCAAATTACCCCACACCCCAATTCACAACAGTGATGATGTGCAGATTCTAGCTTTTAAAAGGTTGCTCCTTAGGTACACCTCAAATTTCCATCCCAGTAGAACAGGTACCATAACGGTGGCTCGTGAAGGCCAGGGAAGGGTAGATCCCCATCTGTCATCCAACTCCAACAATGCTTTGTTAGCTGGGGCTCTACCATTTTCAAATGCTTGCAAGGTTGTATTTAGCACTGAGCAGTGTTTGTGTGTTTGAATGTAAGCATGTTTTTGTATGGCGTATGTTTGCGTGAATTTAGGGGTGTGTTTGTATGTGGTTTTGGCATTTGAATGCTGAGATTTATGCACATATACACATATGCTGCCCCACACACCGTGATACACATACACCCAGATACACACATGCATATACACAGATATTTACACTGACACACATGCAGATATAAAGACACACACACTGAAACACATACAGATACATACACACAGATACACAGACACACATAAAGATGCAGACACACAGATACACACACTGACACACATACAGACACACAGATACACAGACTGGCACACATACAGCCCTATATTTAACCCTGTAACTTTCCACAACATCATAAAACCTGTACATGTGGGGTACTATTGTACTTGTGAGACTTCACTGAACACATATATGACAGTTTTAAAACACTCAAACTTGTAATGATGATGATATCATCAATGAAAATTTAGTTTTTGTGTGAAAAATGCAAAACAAAAATATGAAAACGAACTTTGTCTAGCATTTGTGACTAAGTGGCTACTACAAAAGACTCGACTTACCCAATTCTGAATACCCTGGGTTGTTTACTTTTGTGAATGGTATGCCATAATGGGGGTAATTATTTTTTCTTGGCTTCCATATGGACTCAAAGGCAGCTAGGTTCAGCAAACCAATCTGGCAAACCGAAACGGGAAAGCCCTATATTTGTTCCTGTAACTTTCCAAAACCCCATAAAACCTGTACGTGAGGGGTACTGTTTTACTCATGAGACATCACTGAACACAAATATGAGTGTTTTAGAGCAGTAAAATGTATAATGACGATGATCTAATCAATAAAAGCACTGGCGGAACTACTGTGGGCGCAGGGGTCGGACCTGCGACTGGGTCTGTTATTACAGGGGGCCCGGTCGCCCTGTCCACCCCTGCGACCGGGGTGCCCGACTGCACGGAAAAACCACCAGGGCTTCATTGAAGGAGCCCATCGGGTGGTCCATGCTCTTGGAGCCACCCGATGGCAATTGAATTCCTGGGGCCCGGTCAGCACTGTGGGGCTTTAAGAGCATGACCGGGTCCCCCCTTCCCCCCAGCCAACAGAGCGCCGCACAGGAGGAGATGAGGGAGTCAGAGTGGGAGCTCTGACTCGCATCAGCATGAGGCAGCCACTGGTCCCCAGGTAAGTCACTACATTTTTTTAACAGTTTGTGTGTGTGTGATAGAGAATGTCTGTATCAGTATATGTGTTTGTGAGTCTGTGCGTCTGTGTCTGTATGTATGTGTCTCTGTGTGTATGTGTGTGTCTGTATGTATCTGTGTCTGTATGTATGTGTCTCTGTGTGTATGTGTGTGTCTGTGTGTATGTGTGTCTGTGTCTCTGTGTGTATGTGTGTGTCTGTATGTATGTGTATGTGTGTTTGTATGTCTGTGTCTGTGTGTGTCTGTATGTATGTGTCTCTACCCTGGGTTGTCTACTTTTACAAATGGTATGCCATGCTGGCAGGGCAGGAGTAACATAGGGACTGATGGAGCTGCAGCTCCAGGCCCATGCCCATGGAATAGGCCCATTGATTTAAAAAAAAAAAAAAGGTTGTTTTTTTTAAACTTTTTTTTTTTTAAACACACAACACTTAGGGTTGCCCCTTGGCCGGTATTTATTTGAGGCTGCCTGGCCGGTGCCGATATTGCAGTATTGCCGGCAATACAAATGCCGGTATTTTTTTCAGTATAAACAGAGATTACTCTGCAATACCAGCACCGGCAAGTAGGGGTCGCTGTGTGTGTGGAGAGAGGCAGGGATAGAAAGTTACAGCATATACCTGCATCTCTACTCACTGATCCGTGGGGTAGCGGCTACACAGCAGAGAGAGTCCAGACAGCAGCTTCCAGGCTGCAGAGACAGTCTCCAGCTCAGGAAAGTGAGGGATGGGGTAACTGAGACACTAAGGGACACTGTGAGACATGGGGACACATGGAGACCTCTGGGGACGCTGAGACACTTGGGGACACTTGGAGATACAGGGACACAGGCACACATGGGGACACTGAGACATGGGGACACAGACACACTTGGGGACACTGAGACCTGGGAACACTGAGACACTAGGGGACACTGGGAGACATGGGGACACCAAAACTTGGGAACACAGACACACATGGGGACACTGAGACACTATGTCCCCAAGTGTCTCAATGTCCCCATGTCTCCCAGCCAGTGTCCCTGGTGTCTCAGTGTCCCCATGTCTCCCAGTCTCTCAGTGTCCTAGTGTCTCAGTGTTCCCATGTCTCCCAGTGTCTCAGTGTTCCCATGTCTCCCAGTGTTCCTAGTGTCTGTGAGCCCATGTCTCCCAGTGTTCTAGTGCATGGGTCGTCAACCTGGTCCCTACCGCCCACTAGTGGGCGTTTCAGGATTTCAGGTGGGCGGTAGGGATTTCCTCGTTTTGAGAGACTGGGCGGGCGGGCGGTGCAAGGTACCCCCATCACCATTTGCGGCCCCGGCCCGCGCGGCAAACCTGTCAGGGCCACCCGATGGATGTGGATTGGAGGGGGCCCGGTCAACGCTGGGCACATTAACAGCGCGACCGGGCCCCCTGTGATAACATCACAGAGCTGGGAGGAAGTGACTGCATGTCACTCCTCCTAGCTAACACACAGACCGCGCGGGAACTCTGACTCCCATCCACCTGAGCCACCACTGGACCACTGGGAATGTCACCCTCCTGCACCTAAAAGGTAGGAAACAGGAGGGTGACTAAAATATTTTGTGTGTTTTTGTTTGTATGTATGTGTCTTTGTATGTATGTCTTGTGTGTGTGTCTTTGTATGTCTTGTGTGTGTCTGTCTGTATGTGTGTGTATGTGTCTTTGTATGTATGTATGTCTTGTGTGTGTGTGTGTGTGTCTGTCTGTATATATGTGTGTATGTATGTGTGTCTTGTCTTTGTATGTATGTGTTGTGTGTGTATCTCTTTGTATGTATGTGTGTCGCATGTGTGTTTTGTGTCTGTCTGTATGTGTGTATGTGTCTATGTATGTCTTATGTGTGTGTCTTTGTATGTGTGTGTGTGTCTGTATGTGTGCGTGTATGTGTGTCTGTATGTATGTGTGCCTGTGTGTTTGTTTGTATGTATGTGTATTGTGTGTCTTGTGTGTGTGTCTGTATGTGTGCCTGTCTGTGTGTCTGTATGTATGTATGTGTGCCTGTCTGTGTGTCTGTATGTGTCTTTGTATGCGTGTCTTGTGTGTGTGTCTGTATGTGTGTATGTGTGTCTTGTGTGTGTGTCTGCATGTATGTATGTATGTGTGCCTGTCTGTTACAGTGGGCTATAGTAAGTGGGCTACTTAGCTCAGCCTTCCTACTGGGCATTGCTATAAGGAAGGTTAAAATATAGAAAAAAGGGGAAAAAAAGGTGGGGAGGGGAATTGGGGGAGAGAGGAGATGAGCTGACGCACAGATGAGAAATCATATTATGCGTAAACAGAGAAGTCGTCTGAATATCACCGAAAGAGGAGACCTCCGTTTGTTCCTTACAAAAATCAAACCAGATATCAAATATTTAGTCTCGCAGCATCAACCTCAAGGATCTCATTAATCACTAGTAAAGGTAATTTCAATTTACTTCATTGTTTTCTCATTAAACTTTATAAAGTTAAAAACATTATAAACATGCATTAAGTAGAAATAAAAAGATAAATGTACGTACATTTATTTTTTTTTAAAACACCCTCCTTTCTAAAAAATATTCTGCACTTGCGCGAAAACTGGTGGGCGGTAAGGACATTTTTCCATCAAGAAAGATGCATTAGTGTAGCGGTACTTACCCTATCCGGGGGCCGGACGCGGTCCTCTCTTCAAGCCGCGCGCGGTCCTGCGGCTGCACGAGCCGCGCGCGGCTCGTCCGACTGTTCAGACAGGAAGGCGGGCAGTGACCGCGAGAAGCGGTCACGTGTCCCGCCTGCAGCTAAGAGCGCGCCGCGAATCTCGGGCGCGCTCTTAAAGAGACAGTGGGAGCCTAAATTGCAAAAAGGCTCCCATTGGCTCCTGTCATGCCAATCACCCCATACACTTACCTGTTGGGGGAGTGGAAGTGACAGGAGCCAATCATATTAGTTTTAAGGCTACTTATACTTACCCTTTTCCCTTAGTTCCTTGCCCTATCGTGGTTTCTGCTACAGTTCCCTTTAGTGCTTGTTGTGTTCAGTTGTGTTTCTCCGTATTTGACCTTGGCTTTGTATTCTGACTTCGTTTTCGCTTTATCCTATTCTGTACTGTTTGCCGGCTTGCTGATTCCTGTGTACCAGTCCCCGGCTAGTTTTCGTTTACGCTGTCTCTTTGTGCCCTTGACCTCGGATCGTTCCTGACTCTGTCTTATCCTATTACGTCGAGTCCGGCCACTCTAAGGTCCGGTAGACGTATCTCTCCTCTGTACTGTCTTCTGTTAGGCTGGATCCTGCGTGTAGGGGTATATACTCGTTACATTACGATAGGGCCATGGACCCCGCAGATTTAGCTCAACAGATGGCGACCCATGAGGCTAGATTTGTAGAGCAGGATCACCGTATGGATCAAATAGCTCAGGCTCTCCAGACGCTCTTAGCTAGAACCATTCCAGCAACCGCACCTAACCCTCCTGCACCCCTGCTTCCTGAAGTATCGACTATGCCTAACGCTACAGCACATTTAACGCCTCCTCCTAGGTATGGAGGGGATTCTAAGACATGCAGAGGGTTCATTAACCAAATAGAGTTTCATTTCGAAATGTATCCACGTTCATTTCCCACAGAGAGGTCTAAAGTTGGGTTCTTTATGCACCAACTTACCGACAAAGCACTTGAATGGGCAAACCCTATTTGGGAGGCTAATGGACCTATGGTGCATAACTTTCACAGTTTCCTAACAGCTTTTCGCAGAACTTTTGATACTATGAAAAGGTCTAAGAATGCCGCTAGAGCATTAATGAGGGTTAAACAGGGTTCTAGGTCTGTGGCTGATTACGCTATACAGTTTCGTACCCTTGCCTCACAGGTCGATTGGACCAATAATGGGTTAACTACGGCCTTCATGGAAGGTTTATCAGACTCTATATTGGATGAGGTAGCAGCTAAGGAGCTTCCTATTGCCTTAGAGGACCTTATTGACTACCTCATCGATATAGATAATAGGATTCGTGACAGGCTCTATACTAAGAACAGGAATAGACGTTTTGTTACACCTATTCAACCCAGAGTTAATATACCGGAGAGTGTTAAAGTATCTGAAGAGGAACCTATGCAATTAGGGGTTGCCAAACTCTCAGATACTGAGAAATTACATAGGAGAAGGGAGGGACTCTGCCTATATTGTGGTAAGAGAGACCATATGGTAAAGGAGTGTCCTCTGCTCCCGGAAAACTCTCGCACCTAAGACCTTATAGGGGACTGGCCTTGGGTGTGATTTCTAAGTCTCCTACATTGCCTCCTAACCAACTGCTTCTCCCTGTTTCTTTACATATGGGAGAGAGTTGTATAGTTGAAAACATAGACGCCCTGGTTGATTCTGGGGCAGCCGAGAACTTTATAGACTCTGGTTTTGTAAAGAGAAACAATATTCCCATCAGAGAGAAGGAGATACCCTTGGCCGTTGAGGCCATAGATGGTAGACCATTGATATCTCCTGTTGTTACTCACGAGACTACACCGCTACACATGTACACAGGGGTTCTACACTATGAAACCATTCGGTTCCAGGTCATCACCTCTCCCTCTTCACAGTTGGTGTTAGGGTATCCATGGTTACGTGCCCACAATCCCATTTTTGACTGGGAGACAGGGCAGATAAAATCATGGAGTGAAGCCTGCCATGAGTCATGTACTATTGAAGTCACGCCTGTGAATTCTATTAACGTTCCTACTGTTCCTCCTTTATCTACGACAATACCCTCTCAGTATTTAACTTTAAAGACTGTCTTTGATAAAAGAGAGGCTGACAAATTACCGCCTCACAGACCCTACGATTGTGCTATTGATTTGTTGCCTGGTACTATACCTCCTAAGGGCAGGGTGTACCCCCTATCGGTTCAAGAAAACCGTGTCATGGAGGAGTACATTAAAGAGTCATTAGACAAGGGATTTATTAGAAGATCCTCTTCTCCGGCTGGAGCGGGGTTCTTCTTTGTATCAAAGAAAGAAGGTGATTTAAGACCTTGCATTGATTATAGAGGTCTTAACAAGATCACCATCAAAAATGCTTACCCTATACCTCTAATAACAGAATTGTTTGACAGGCTCAAACATGCTACGGTATTCACCAAATTAGATCTTAGAGGAGCATACAATTTGATACGTATTAAAAAGGACCACGAATGGAAGACAGCCTTTAACACTCGGTCAGGTCATTATGAGTATACCGTCATGCCATTTGGGCTTTGCAATGCCCCAGCAGTGTTCCAAGAATTTATTAATGATGTCTTAAGGGACTTTATTCATTCATTTGTTATTGTGTACTTGGATGACATTTTAATATATTCTACTGACATTCACGCTCATCACAGACATGTTACAACAGTTCTGAAGACCCTTCTTGCTAATGGTCTTTATTGCAAATTAGAAAAATGTCTATTCGACCAGTCCGAGGTCCAGTTTCTAGGGTATTTGATTTCCGCCGAGGGTTTTCGGATGGATCCCCAGAAGCTCGCTGCAGTCATAGAATGGCCTCTGCCGCAAGGTCTAAAAGCCATCCAGCGTTTTCTGGGTTTCTCTAATTATTATAGACGTTTTATCAAAGGTTTTTCGTCTATAGTAGCGCCTATTACTCGTATGACTAAAAAGGATGGCAATACACGTGTCTGGTCTACTGAGGCACTTCAGGCTTTTGACTTTCTTAAAACTACGTTCGCCTCTGCCCCTATTTTACAGCATCCTGTCCCCTCATTGCCATATATACTTGAGGTTGATGCTTCCGATATAGGGGTAGGTGCTGTCTTATCCCAAAGAGAGTCTCCTGACAAGCCATTGCATCCTTGTGGATTCTTTTCTAAACAAATGTCCAAGGCAGAGAGGAATTATGATGTGGGTAATCGCGAACTCCTTGCTATCATTTTAGCACTCAAAGAATGGAGACATTTGCTAGAAGGAACTAAGGATCCTATTCTCATATTTACAGATCATAAGAACCTATCCTACCTTAGCGAAGCTAAAAGATTGTCTTCAAGGCAGGCTAGGTGGTCACTGTTCTTGTCTCATTTTAATTATATAATCACTTATAGGCCAGGTGACCGGAACACCAAAGCGGACGCTCTGTCCAGACAATTCGAGACTATTGACAAACAGGAGATTGATGTCACTCCTGTCATTCCCCCAGACAGGATAATAGCAACTACTATATTGTCTATTTCCTCGTCCCTCTTGCAGGCCATACAAGCGAAACAAGGCATGGCACCCAGCGAGAGGCCTAATGATAAATTGTTCGTTGACATTCCCGAGAGACGGGATATTCTGTCACTTTATCACGATACTAAGACTGCTGGACATCCTGGTATTTCCAAAACAGTGTCAGCCGTTTCTCGGTATTTCTGGTGGGATACCTTACGTAAGGATGTTACTGACTATATAAGTGCTTGTACTACTTGTGCATGTATGAAAACTTCTCGTAGAGTTCCTTGTGGGCTGTTGCATCCGTTACCCGTTCCCGAAAGACCTTGGTCTAATCTATCAATGGATTTTATTGTTGAATTACCCCCTTCGAATGGTAACACAGTCATCCTAATGATAGTAGATCGGTTTTCCAAAATGGCTCACTTTGTGTCTCTTCGCAAGTTGCCCACTTCCAAGGAATTGGCTCTTATCTTCGCTAGAGAAGTGTTTCGATTACATGGTATTCCCTTATCTATTGTATCCGATAGGGGTAGCCAATTTGTTTCCAGGTTCTGGAAAGCCTTTTGTTCGGAGATGGGTATTTCCCTCTCATTTTCTTCCGCTTACCATCCCCAGTCTAATGGAGCTGCTGAACGTGCCAACCAGTCTCTTGAGCAGTACCTCCGTTGTTTTGTGTCTCACCATCAGGACAATTGGTCTGACCTGCTTCCTTGGGCTGAATTTGCTCGGAATAATGCCACTCATGATTCTTCCGGCAAGAGCCCTTTTTACGTTGTCTATGGCCAGCATCCCGTTGTTCTTCCGGCTGCATTCTCCTCACAGGGCATGCCAGTTCTGGATGAGCATTTGGCTGGTTTGCGTAATACTTGGGAGCAGGTTCAGCGTTCTTTGGTGGACTCTGCTGCCCGCCAGAAGGCTCAGGCTGACAAGCATCGCAGAGCGGCTCCTTCCTATGTTGTGGGGGACAGGGTTTTGCTTTCCACACGGAATATTCGCCTCCGGGTGCCTTCTATGAAATTGGCTCCCCGCTTCATTGGTCCTTATCGCATTATACATAAGGTTAATCCCGTTTCTTATGCCTTGGGTCTGCCTAAGAATCTGCGTATACCCAATGTATTTCACACCTCTTTGTTGAAGCCTTACGTACGCAACCGCTATACCCGGCATACTCCCCCTCCCCCTCCTGTCTCTGTGGAGGGTCATGAGGAGTTCGAAGTATCTGCTGTTATTGACTCTCGTTTTCTTAGGGGTCGGCTTCAGTACTTGGTACATTGGAAGGGTTATGGGCCTGAGGAGCGCAGTTGGATTTCTGCGGATGCTGTTCATGCTCCCCGCCTTGTACGTTCTTTCCATTCGCGTTTTCCTGCCAGGCCTGGTCCTGCCCGCCCGGAGGGCGTGTCCTCAGGGGGGGGTACTGTAGCGGTACTTACCCTATCCGGGGGCCGGACGCGGTCCTCTCTTCAAGCCGCGCGCGGTCCTGCGGCTGCACGAGCCGCGCGCGGCTCGTCCGACTGTTCAGACAGGAAGGCGGGCAGTGACCGCGAGAAGCGGTCACGTGTCCCGCCTGCAGCTAAGAGCGCGCCGCGAATCTCGGGCGCGCTCTTAAAGAGACAGTGGGAGCCTAAATTGCAAAAAGGCTCCCATTGGCTCCTGTCATGCCAATCACCCCATACACTTACCTGTTGGGGGAGTGGAAGTGACAGGAGCCAATCATATTAGTTTTAAGGCTACTTATACTTACCCTTTTCCCTTAGTTCCTTGCCCTATCGTGGTTTCTGCTACAGTTCCCTTTAGTGCTTGTTGTGTTCAGTTGTGTTTCTCCGTATTTGACCTTGGCTTTGTATTCTGACTTCGTTTTCGCTTTATCCTATTCTGTACTGTTTGCCGGCTTGCTGATTCCTGTGTACCAGTCCCCGGCTAGTTTTCGTTTACGCTGTCTCTTTGTGCCCTTGACCTCGGATCGTTCCTGACTCTGTCTTATCCTATTACGTCGAGTCCGGCCACTCTAAGGTCCGGTAGACGTATCTCTCCTCTGTACTGTCTTCTGTTAGGCTGGATCCTGCGTGTAGGGGTATATACTCGTTACAATTAGTGGGCGGTAGGTAGAAAAAGGTTGACTACCACTGTTCTAGTGTCTCAGTGTCCCCATGTTTCCCAATGTCCCCATGTCTCCCAGTGCCCATATGTCTCCCAGTGTTGGTGTCCCCATGATTCCCAGTGTCCCCATGTCTCCCAGTGTCCCAAAGTGTCTCCGTGTCCCCAAGTGTCTCTCAGTGTCCCCTAGTGACATAAGCACATTGGGAGACATGAGGACACATACACAAGGTGACACTGGGTGACATGGAGACACTGGGCAACATGGGGACACAGAGACATGGGGCACTGAGACACTGTGATATATAGAGACACTGTGATACATAGTTTCAGTTTCCCTGAGTGTCCCCAAGTCTCCTAGTGTCCCCAAGTGTCTCAGTATCCCCATGTATCACAGTATCCCTAGTGACATAGGGACACTGGGAGATATGGGGACACAGACACTTAGGGACACTGGGTAACATGGGGACACTGGGAGACAGGGAGACACTGGGAGCAATGCATCTATACAGCATAATCAAACTGTAAGTAGTTTTTTGGTGATTTTACAGAATATTCTCTTATGTCACTCCTTGTGATTTACATCATGTGACGTCACCCATACATAATTAGTTATGCAAATTATTAAGGCCTGTATTTATTTCCAAGTAGGGTGGCAACCCTAACTACTATTCACATACTCTTGCTTAAGTATATGGAAACAAAACTTATGTGGACTAGCTGAAATAAAATTAGTTAAGGTAATACTTACTTTGGTCTCTCTAACACTGTGGCATGTTCCCTTTCTTCTACACTCACTACATCCACCTTTTCTCAGTCTCAGAATGTATACCAGGAGCTTCTGCCTGCAAGTAAGAAGGTAAGGGGACAAGTGGACATGTGAGTGCTAGGGGACAGTCCTTAGAAACCATGGAGCGAGCGCATCATTAGACGCATTTATGCCAAACTCAGGATGCTGTTTGACAGAATGCATGATTGGCAGGCAGGCTGACATGCATTCATGCCAGGCTCGCATTCCAATTCTTTGGGCAGACATGCCCCCTTTTTGGGCATGTTCATCCCTTTCTGAAGTTCTGGTTACATTATCCGCGTCAGTGGCCCACCCTTTTACCCTGCCTCTTGACTTCCTGCTTCACTGGACACTGCTGTTAGGGGGTATGGATTTACTTGAAAGATGAAAGCATGAATTGTAGAGATTAGCAAATTTTAAGAAAATCTGAGTTTTCTTATAGCTGCATCCTATGAGTTTCCCTCCGGCAACATCTTCACCAGATACATAACGCTTGAGAGGTATGACTGTTTTAGTGTTTTTGGTCGATAAGATTCTGTGCTTGGGCCCCTCATAATTGCCAGCACCAGGCCCACTGTGCTCTTAATCTGGCCCTGCATGCTGGGGTTAATTTTCATTCCTGGACTGCCATACAGTCCCAAAGGCAGCATAGGCCCAGCAAACCAACCTGGCACATTTCAACATGTAAAAATGAAAAGGGGGAAAGCCCTAGATTTGACCCTGTAACTCTCCAAAACGTGCTAAAACCTGTACATAGTGGGTACTTTTGTACTTGTGAGACATCGCTGAATACAAATATGTGTAATTTATTGCAGTACAAACTAATAGTATTATGATATTAACAATTAAAATGCCATGCAGAACTTGAAAAATAACAAAATGTCTTAATTTCTCAAGGTTTTTTAAAATTTTATTCATATTAAATTAAGTTTCATATATGAATATTTGATATAAAATAAAATCCCTGTTTCTCCTGAACAAAATGATATATAATATGTATGGGTGTAGTTAATATGAAAGAGTTGAATCACGGTTGAACAGACATATAGCGCAAATTCCAGGTTTTGTTTACGTTTTGTTTTGATCACAACTTGTACAACTGACTCCATCCTTAAGGGGTTAATCTGGTGATCTATGCATAGCAGTTTTTTGTTTTTTTAACAAAGCAGTTTATGTATGTTTTACTGGAAAGAATGTATTGATAATTTTCTCGTAAACAATGATGTTCTGGGACGGTCAAACAATAAAATCTTGTTACATTAGCATGTTTGGTATTACAAATTATTTAACTATTTAACTACTAGCGTTAGCTATGTTTCGAAAAATCATTTAATCCTTTCTTATCCAAAAGCCTTTGTAATACAGGTTTATTTACCTATGTTTCCTGGATACAAACCAGGGGATAATCAGTGGCACTCTCACCAGTTTAGTGGTAAGTTACTACTGCAATGGCTTGCTGGAAAATGGTCACTTGTTTGGAAACATGCTTGTTGTTGTGAACACTCAGAAATACATCCTTTGTGATATGTGCTATAATCATGACCCGTGATTTTTTCTTTCTGGTGTAAAATGCCTTATTGGGCTCTATAGGGAATTACAGTATAACCCTCAAATAATAGCATTTATTGGCTAATAGGCACTCTGTCTGCAAGGGAGAAGATTTCTACGTCTGTTGTCGGTGTGCTGTGTGCTCTGTGCTGTGTACAAAATATGTACAGAATTGACAATGGCAGCCAAACAGAATTCTGGGCTGCCAATGTCATGCAGACTGGGTGTGCAAATAGCCCCCAACACAAAATTACAAATATCTTAATATTAGCAGTGCTTGAATAACTGAAGTGGTTGTGGTGGTTGGAGTAACCCTTTAACAACATAGTAAACCTTGTACAAAGTCCAGACAATAAATGATGTCTGGTTTGACACTTGAATGTAGATAGTGCATTGTGTTGAGAAATTGCACTACAGTGTGTTCAATGAGTTAATGTTAATTGTGTGAAATAATGTTTTGTCCCTCAGTCTCCTCTTTAACAGGGAGAAGCATGAGTGCTATTATCCAACTAAGGAGGTGCAGACTCTTATTAATTGATTGGTGAAGCTTTGGACCAAGGTTGAATTGAAAAGAAGGATTTTGAACCTTAATCCACCCCCTGTTCATCCTATTGTGTCAGGTTGTGGATCTGTACTGCACACATAGAGACAAAGACACATACAGAGACACACACACATACACAGAGACACAGACACACACACATACACATACAGACACACACACACACACACACACACAGACACAGACACAGACACACACACATACACACAGAGACACACACACATACATACAGAGACACAGACACACACATACAGAGAGACAAAGACACATACAGAGACATAGATATACAAAATGTTTCCTACCTTGTGACTTTCCCTGGGGGCTCATATTGATGGGAGTCAGAGTTCCCACTCTGACTCCCTCCTCCTCCTTCCTCCAGCGCGGGTCCTGATAGCTGGGAGGAGTGACCGGGGAATAACTTCCTCCCAGCTTGTGATATAATCACAGGGGGCCCGATCGCGCTGTTAAAGTGCCCAGCGCAGACCGGGCCCCCTGATAATCCATATCCATCGGGTGGCTCTGACAGCATGGGCCACCCGATGGACCCCTCCATATGCGGTCCCGGCGGTTTGCCGCACAGGCCGGGGCCGCAAAAGGTGGCAGCTGGTACCCGGTCGCGGGGGTCCGCAGGGCCCCCTGGAGTGCCGGGCCCGGTCGCAGCTGCAACTCCTGCGACCGCAGTATGTACGCCGCTGTATGTATGTATATACCTTTATTTACATGTGGTTGTACTAAACCATAGTCGCGGATTATCTCCTCTTTGTTTGTGTCTTGTTCTGTATTTTCACAAGGTTGGGGAAATCTTGTGTGATAATCTGCAGCCCCTATCCATCGTTTAAGATATAGTGAGTACCTATACTCCATTTTTTGTCATTTAGGAGATAACCCTGGGAGGCTGTATACCTATAACTTAAGTCTTTATTCTCATATTGTTCATAATTCACTGGTGTTTCAGGTGGAGTTGTCACATTTATACTTGCTTGTTCCCTGTGTATCTGTATATCTGCATATGTGCAACTTGTACTCTGTAAATGTGACAATGCCAGTGGCTCTTGCTAGCACCATTTGTATCACCTTGATTGTCCTCCGACATGGTACCACAGCAACATCATGTAGGGTATCTAAAACTACTCTGCCATCCCAATTATATGTGTTGTGTTTCTAATTCTATACATTCTATACATACATTGTTCTAGGCAAACTGCTAGCAAATGTTCAGCTTTATTAAAAATGAAAAACTTACATGTACACAAGCTGTGCCTAGAGCAGGATTAACCATAGGGTGAACTTAGACAGCCATCTAGAGCCCAGGGGTTATACAGAGGCCCTAAGACCATGAATTTGCTTGGCCCATTCACCATCCCTATGGTCAGAAGAAATATTGTGGAAGCAGCAGAAATGATTTTCATGTAAGTATGGGCTAGATTCTATAAAATGAGTTGAGCTCATATTTTGTAACGGAGTAGTATTTTACATCTACAAGTCACAGAGAGAACTGCTATTTAATTACAAAAGATATTTTTTTCTCGTCTTATAGAATCTAGCTAGCCCTATATCTTTGAATCTATACTTTGCAGAGCTTGTCTTAAAATGTATGTAATTAACCTGCACAAATGCTTCAATGAGAGCTTATTTCCATTTTTTTTGTGTAGGGAAAATAGACCTTCTTCGGTTGTATTAAGGTGTATAAGAAATATTAACGTCAATAAAGTTTAGTGAAGTTGAGTAATGAATACTTTGTTTGGTAACAGGTATTAAAAATATTTTTTTTTATTAATTGATAGTTAAAATAATTTAAGAAAACTATACTTAAATTAACCTAAAATTCTGGTACAAAAGCAATGCAATATACATAAATTACACCAACGGATTGTACACTGGGAGTGGGGAGGGGGGTAATATTATACAGTATGTATTGTAGAAAGCAGTTATGGTGTATAGATCTTAGCTCTGCCGGCTCAATACTCTGACATTTAGGAGTTAAATCACTTTTGTTTCTATTTATGCAGTCCTAGCCACACATATAGCAGGGGTAGGCAACCTTCAGCACTCCAGATGTTGTGGACTACATCCCCCATAATGCTCTGACACCCATAATGCTGGCACAGCATCATGGGAGGTGTAGTCAAAAACATCTGGAGTGCCGAAGGTTGACTATGCCTGTACTAGAGAGATAAGGGGATAGCAGATGAAAATACATGTACTAAACATCCCAGTATAGCATTAATATATAAGTTTGCAAATTATACTAAAAAATTATATTAAAAATTCCAGATTGCAAAATAGATGCAAAAATAACTGGTTTGTGAAACTCTGTTAGTTAAAATTATATAAACCCTTAAATCGGCTGTATATGTAAAAAAATGTATATATCCACAGTGTAAATCTATAGCAACATGCGTGTCTTGTTTAGAGTACCATCAGTCGATTGGCAAGTATTTGCCTCGACTTACCTATAAAAATATATCATTTATTCGTTAGGTGAGCGTTATTACTTTGTTTAAGCAAATGTTTATTGCTCCTACCACTCTGTGTCACTATTGGCATATACATTGTTATTGCAATTTCCCACAAAGCAGCTATTCTGTAAACATTATGTTTCTTGACACACCATTTTGACAAAATAATAACATCCAATCTACAAAAATATGATTTCTCAGCACAGTATTATATATAATACTTCAATACAGTAAGCAACTTCACACAAAATGAAAATGCTGAATAACAATAAATATCCCAATTAAATGTATTAAAGATGTCTTTGCGTTAAACATTAGATACGGGTCTTTGAAGTTCAAACTGTCACATTATTTCATTTTCCTTGAAGATGAAAACTCTTCATTTGTCCTTGCAGTTATTCTGTGATATTAATTTAAATGGTTTTTATTACAGCACACCATTAAATATCAAAAGGACGCATAAATTCACAGCTTGTCATCGAGCTCTGAATCATAGGCTTTGTTGGAAATCCCATCGCAGTTAAGTATAGGTTCTGCAAAAAAGTTTCGGGATGCAAGGCTTAAAGATCTTGAAGAAAACCCTGAGGATATGCTGAAATTGTCTGAGAATTTGGAAAGTGGATGAACTTTACAATCAAAACTGTCCGGTAACTTGTAAGAGAGAAAAAAAATTCCACTTAGGAATAGGAGGACTGCGGCGACTATTCCGACCGCAATACCAGCTCCAACTTCCTGCATTTCTGGGCTAGATGGCATATCATATGAACTTGGAAAATATATACTAACATTGTTCACAACTGAGTGGAGATTCCAAGCCACTGGAATTATAATACAAAGACTAGAGAGTAAATTCAGGATTCCTCCTAATGTAAACCAGTAACGAATAAAATGCATACGAGATGATCCTTGATAAATGTTTTTTAGTGCCCAAACAGAAAAAGCTTTTCCTGCTGCCCCTAATATAATGGCCACAACCATAAGACCTTGAGCAACAAAGATCTCTTTGGGTACAAAGGCGTCCGTGACACTGAATTCTTGACAGAACATGGTTTCTTGGTTTGAAGAGTCCAGGACCTGACTGAAGAAACATGTTCTCCAGATGCCAATCCATGCAATGCCAGAGGTTATAACAGTGGTATTAGTCACGTGCCACACTCTCCATTGGACAAGTCCAGTAGTTATTGAGTTAAGAATCCAGCCCACGGTGGCAAAAGCAAATCCTGCGAGTTGAAGATTAGCTGTGTGAGCCAGGTATGGCATGACCTGAAGATCTTCACCAGTTTTCACAAGGGGGTCCAAGGTTATTCAACCATACTCCTTAACGGCTGGACACTAGAAAAGCAATAAAATAATCATATATGATTGTTAAGAACGAACTTAGCTCCACAGAAAGCAGCATACACCTTCACCTTTCTATTACTGTTACTGGTTTACAATCCCATGAACAGAATGTACACACATATGGTTTGTAGTTTGACACTTGCAGTTGCCAAGAAACTAGAACAAGTCCATCCTGAACATTTCTGGTTCCTACCCTATGATAATATATAGTACAATGGGACTAGCACAATGTTGTGTCTGACATGGCAACTGTCTTGTGTGTAGAAAAGATTTGTCTGCTTTGCTTTGGGGAGTTACTACTTAGGTGTCTCATTTTTCTTTTCTTATTGACAGCTAATGTAAAGCATGTGGTTATTACAGAATAAACTGTATTATGTGATAGAAGAGTAATAAGAAATATATTTTAAAAAAAACTGCCTTGTTTATTGTTTTCTTGTATGCTATGTTATTTCAGGCTGTGGGGCACTGACAAGGAATGAATATAACATTTTATTATTTATATATATATATATATATATATATATATATATATATATTATTTGTTTTAAGCATAATCGGATCTGGACATTACTTGGTGCTATTCAGAGGTTTACCCACCAGTTTTACATGTTTTAGTCTAATCTGAAATCAGAGCTGTAAAAACTCCAACTCGACTATTTTTCCATTCTGCCTATTTTTACTTTAAATTTGCAAACAAACAATTACCAGTTTAGAAAATAAACCAAAATAATAAATAATATACATCACCAGGTGTGGTACAATTTTAACCACTAGGTCACTAGCAGTCACATTGTGTAGACACACGCACTTCAAAACTGAATAAAAATCATTGCAGCAGCTGGAAAAAATATCCCCCACCTCAAACACACTGGACCAGTTGTGATAAAGCATTATTTGTAAAAGACATATTTTAAAGGCTTCATAGAGCACAAAAATGAGACTCCTCTGCTATAGTGGGGCTGAATACACTGTGTATTAAATATCTTGTATTGCTGTATTTTTAAAGCGTTCGTGTCCCTGTCCCTATTAAAAATCACTTCCCTCCACTTTTGCCATATAAAATAGTAAAAGTAAATAGTGAAAGTAAATGTTTTATCTCATTTCTTCTGTGCTTACCTCTCCGCCTCCTGTGATGTCAAGGAGGAGGCATGTCTTCCTCTGCCAATGTCCAATCCAATGCACCTCATTAAGGGATAACTGGGGATCCAGTGTGCACACACGGCAAGTGTCATCCAAGCTGCCCCATAGAAAAGCATGGAATCAATGCTTTCCTATTGGGGCTTACACGTCACATGAAAGAGATTTACTCAATCAGTGCCACAGAACCCCTCCTGTGGCTGCCGGTATGATTATTGCTACATTTACATTGTTACAAGGACAGGGCCACTGCACCCAGGCCACATCTGGGTGACTTTAGTCCTCCTTTAACAGAATAAATAAGCCCAATGTTCTTTTTTCTATTTACATATATAGTGAGCTTCCAGATAACGGACAGTAACACCCGCTGAACATATAAATAAATATACAAACCTTTTATACAGTACAGTTAGAGTACATTTTATTTCAAGTGATAGGATCTAGCAGAGTGAAGGATATCACTACCATTAGAGGGTGCCAAACTACCAGCTGCCAACACTAAAAGCTGATTGGGATGTATTGCAAAAGATCTCCAATGCAAATTAATAAAAAGGGGCCATGATAATAGAATTATGGCATTTAAATGTGTTTTCATTTTGAGCAAATAGATGTAATAAAAAGTAGGCATATGCATGGGGAACATTTTCGGTTCGGCGATTTTCGCAATTCGGGACTTCGGCAATTCGGCACTTCAAGACTTCGGAACTTCGGCAACTTTGGAACTTCAGCACTTCGGAACTTCGGCACTTCGACGCTTCGGAAATTCAGCAACTTCGGAACTTCGGAAATTCGGCAACTTCGACACGGAATTTCGGTACTTCGGCATTTTGGAATTTCGGGACTGCGGCACCTCGGGACTTCTCTTGCAGCCGTTTGGTAGATAACTCCCTAATTCCCACGGTATTAGGGAGTTATCTACCAAAAGGCTGAAAGACCTAAATTGGTCTTTCAGCCAAATTTACTAATACTAAGTAAAAATTACTTAGTATTAGTAAATTGTGCCCCTACTCGCTATACCGCGAGTAGGGGCATGTCTAGTAAACAGTGAGCAGCCTGTGACTCACTGTTTAAAAAAATAAATAAAAAAATAGTACCCCCAGCCCCCACCCCTGAGCGGCGGGTGGGGGCCTTAACGTAAAATGATGGGGGGGGGACCCATTGTCCTCCCCCTGGCCCCCACCCCAGAGCGGTGGGTGGGGGCCTTAAATCAGAATAAGGGGGGACCCAATGTCCTCCCCCTGGCTCCCACCCCTGAGCGGTGGGTGGGGGCCCTAAATTATAATAAGGGGGGACCTAATGTCCTCCCCCCTGGCCCCCACCCCTGAGCGGTGGGTGGGGGCCCTACAGTAAAATAAGGGGGTACCTAATGTCCCCCCCCTGGCCCCCACCCCTGAGCGGTGGGTGGAGGCCCTAAATACTAATAAGGGGGGGACACCTAATGTCTTCCCCCTGGCCCCCACCCCTGAGTGGTGGATGGGGGACATTAGGTCTCCCCCTTATTAGTATTTAGGGCCCCCACCCACCGCTCAGGGGTGGGGGGCAGGGGGGAGGACCTTAGGTCCCCCCCTTATTTTACTATAGGGCCCCCACCCACCGCTCAGGGGTGGGGGCCGGGGAGAGGACATTAGGTCCCCCCTTATCAGTATTTAGGGCCCCCACCCACCGCTCAGGGGTGGGGGCCAGGGGGAGGACATTAGGCCCCCCTTATTATAATTTAGGGCCCCCACCCACCGCTCAGGGGTGGGGGCCAGGGGGGAGGACATTAGGTCCCCCCCCTTATTCTGATTTAGGGCCCCCACCCACCGCTCAGGGGTGGGGCCCGGGCGGAGGACAATAGGTCCCCCCCATTATTTTACATTAGGGCCCCCACCCACCGCTCAGGGGTGGGGGCCAGGGGCTCGTGAGGGGGGAACTTTTTTTTTTTTTTACAGCGAGCAGCCACAGGCTGCTCACTGTTTAATAGACATGCCCCTACTCGCGGTATAGCGAGTAGGGGCATAATTTACTAATACTAAGTAATCTTTAATCAGCCTTTTAGTAGATAGCTCCCTAATACCGTGGAAATTAGGGAGTTTTCTACTTATTCATTCTGGTCATTACATTGACAGGCTAAGTAACTTACATTTTATATGAATGTATGTTACTTGATTGTTGTAAGTGTTGTAAATGCTTACAGTTGAATCCTGGCTATGTTTGTATACTTTTTATTTAAAATTATTTACAATGTAACATTCTTCTTCTTTCACTGGGTAAGTATATTAGTACTTTGGCAATACTGTGCTTTGGAACCTTCGGCACTTTGACACTTCGGCAACTTCGGAACTTAGGAAATTCGGTACTTTCGGAGCTTCGGGACCTCGGCAATTCGGACATTCGGAAGTGTCTAATAAAAAGTGTAAATCCCTCACTGAAGAACTGAGAAAAATGTATAATATATATGTGGCTGCATGGTTGGTTGCTATGTAATTATTGGCTATTTTGATGATATTGAAGTGTAGCACAGTAAGTCCTAATCTAGAATTATATTTTAAGCAGGATTGTAGGATCACCCTGTTATAATCACAGGAGCCCCAAAAGAACTGCTAGAACCAATTCAAAGATTTAAGTCATGTAGAATATTAATGTTTTTTGCAGCTGACATTGGTTTACCAGACAATATATTTTACTTAGGAATCCCTAACAAAGTGCTCAAGGCTTGTGACTTTTCCTTCAGTGACAGAAAACATGCAATTTATTCAACTCATTCAGAGCACCTTTACCTACTGTAAATTGTCTAGCGTGACAACAACAGTTAGTAGTTACTTTTTTTATTTGCATTTTGGTTTGTGACATTTACCCTAGTAACACCTACACATGCTTTATGTTTTCTGAGCAAAACCCGTAGAAAATGCCCTACATAATGCAAATTCAGGAGTCATTTCTGGTTAAGGAAAGTAATGAACTCATGGGAACACGGGGAAATGAATATGGGACACTTTTGCAGCTTTGCATCACTTTATTGTTCCTGACACTTCTATAAATCTCTCTACCTTGAGGTCAAGAGCTGCTTTTAATGCATGGTAAATCTTGGTAATAACGCCCATCCATACAGTATCCACACATTGTCACAATGTCACTCACTAGACACACATAGCCAAAACTTTAATAAGTCAATAATTACTTCCATTATTTCACTTTGGAATTAGCGAATAGCGCATTTAAAACACATATTTTGGAGGAAAGAAATGTGATGGCATATTATCGTATCTGGCTAAAATTACCGTGCGCACTACAAGGCTTCCCACAGGCCCGGACTGGCCATCGGGCACACCGGGCAAATGCCCGGTGGGCCGCGATGGCAGTGGGGCCGAGGCCGGCAGGGGAAGGTCCCAGGACTTCCCCTGCCGGTTTATGCAGGGCCGGCACTATCCGAGCGCTGGCCCCGCTGTATTCCAGGTCAGGCCGGTGGGGAGATCAAAGATCTCCCTCACCGGCCCACATGCTATCCAATGCGGCCGCCGGCGGGGAGAGAGGGAGGGAGCCAGCCCTCCCGGAGACAGGACCCGGCGGAGCTCTAACTTGCAGCTCCGCCGGGTTCCTCTCGCGAGATCCGGAGCGTTGCCATGGCAACGACCGGATCTCGCGAGAGTGAGCTCTAGCCCGCAGGCTAGAGTTCACTCACCACGAGGACCACCAGGGAACACTGCCACTCTGCCTCCCAGTCCCAGGAACCAGTCCCCCCCTCCCAGGCTAAAGGTAAGAAGGGAGGGGGGGACATAATGCCTGTTATTTTATTTGTTTACCCCCCCCCCCCTACACACAAAATCCATTCTAACATTTATACATCACTCACACCCATCACACTCAGCACTCTCACACCCATCACACTCAGCACTCTCACACCCATCACACTCAGCACTCTCACACCCATCACACTCAGCACTCTCACACCCATCACTCTCACCCCGAGGACTCTCACCCACAGCACTCTCACCCACAGCACTCTCACCCACAGCATACACAGCACTCTCACACCCATCACACACAGCACTCTCACCCAAATCATACACAGCACTCTCACACACAGCACTCTCACACCCATCACACACAGCACTCTCACACCCATCACACACAGCACTCTCACACCCATCACACACAGCACTCTCACATACAGCACTCACACCCATCACACTCAGCACTCACACCCATCACACTCAGCACTCTTACACTCAGCACTCTCACCCACATAACACACAGCACTCTCACACCCATCACACTCAGCGCTCTCACACCCATCACACTCAGCACTCTCACACCCATCACACTCAGCACTCTCACACCCATCACACTCAGCACTCACACACCCATCACACTCAGCACTCACACACCCATCACACTCAGCACTCACACACCCATCACACTCAGCACTCTCACCCACATCACACACAGTACTCTTACACACATCACACTCAGCACTCGCACATTCAGCACTCTCACACACAGCACTATCACACTCGGCACTCTCACACCCATCACACACAGCACTCTCACACCCATCACACACAGCACTCACACCCATCACACTCAGCACTCACACCCATCACACTCAGCACTCTCACCCACATAACACACAGCACTCTCACAACTATCACACACAGCATTCTCACACACAGCACTCTCACACACAGCACTCTCTAACCCATCACACACAGCACTCTCACACCCATCACACAAAGCATTCTCACACACATCACTCTCACACACATCATACACAGCACTCTCACACACAGCACTCTATAACCCATCACACACAGCACTCTCACACACATCGTACACAGTACTCTTACACACATCACACTCAGCACTCTCACACACAGCACTATCACACTCAGCACTCTCACACCCATCATACACAGCACTATCATACACAGCACTCTCACACACATTACAAACAGCACTGTCACACACAGCACTCTCACACACCACATTCTTACACACATCACACACAGCATTCTCACACACACCACTTACCGCACCCTCACATACCACTTACCGCACCCTCACACACAGCACCCCTCACACACAGCATCCATCACGCACACATACTGCACCCCTCACATACACACAGAACCCCCCCAACACACTGCACCACACACATACACAATAGTTCCAAACACACACATATATATACATACACACACACACACACACACACAGCACCCCTCACACATACTGCACCCCTAAACACATTACATTCCAGACACACACTAGATCCCTTACCCAACTCTGGATCATCTACACACATATAAACACTAGATCCCTATATACACTCTGAATCCGTTATAAACACACACTCACTAGATCTCCTACACATTCTGGGTCCTTCAAACACACACTAGACTCCTATACACATACACACACACACACACACACTACACTCTTAACATATACACTCTGAATCCCCTATATACACACACACACACACACACACTAGATTCCTTGTAAGCAAACACATACTACACCCCTAAACACACAATTTCTACAAACACTACATCACCTATACACACACTCTATAGCCTGTTTGCACACATGCTACATCCCCTTTACATACATTCTCTACAGCCCCTAGCCACATATGCATCACATTACACCACAGGCACAACATGTCTAAAACTAACCTTATTACACAATACCACACCACAATCAGCTCACTCTACACACACGCAATGCAAAAGGGTAATAAGCGCTCTCTTCTCAAGGGTGAGCAGCAGTTCACCAACAAGGTGTTCCCTCTACCTTGTGATAAATGGACAGATAAAATAGAAAGGTGAACAGCGCTAGAGATCAGAAATTGTACATACGTTTAGTAGAAATACTGGCCAGCGGAGTAACTTAAAAAAAAAGGAGAAACAAAGATACAAATAATGGTACAGTATGTATGAACGATATAATTCCACAAGAACAAATGGGTTATATTCACACTCACACTTTGAGGAGCTATATCAGCTCGGTGTTAAGAGCTTGGACGGAATAATCCCCGTCTATGGATTTCTTGAGGTTCCAGATCGTTGGTGAGTTTATAGGTGTAAGTATTCGTTATATGAAAAACAAGAGTAAAATACGCCACATGGTCTAGTACGTAAATATAAAATATTGTAGTAAGAGTAGATGATCCTACTTACATATACTAGAGCAACGACCTGCTCTAGTTTGGAGAATTTCAGGTGGAATAATCCCCACCTCGGGATATAGTGGACCCAGGTATAGCAGCAAAGCAGTATTAAATAGGAAGGAGGACAAAAAAAAAAAAAAATGACTGGATAGTTTAAAAATTATATATACTTTAATACAATAAGTAAAAAGTGAATAATACACTATAAAACCAGTCCTGTATAAAAGTCCAAAATTCTTCCTCACTTGACGCGTTTCGCCGAAGCTTTCTCCAAAGTGAATGCATTCTAATACTGCTTTGCTGCTATACCTGGGTCCACTATATCCCGAGGTGGGGATTATTCCACCTGAAATTCTCCAAACTAGAGCAGGTCGTTGCTCTAGTATATGTAAGTAGGATCATCTACTCTTACTACAATATTTTATATTTACGTACTAGACCATGTGGCGTATTTTACTCTTGTTTTTCATATAACGAATACTTACACCTATAAACTCACCAACGATCTGGAACCTCAAGAAATCCATAGACGGGGATTATTCCGTCCAAGCTCTTAACACCGAGCTGATATAGCTCCTCAAAGTGTGAGTGTGAATATAACCCATTTGTTCTTGTGGAATTATATCGTTCATACATACTGTACCATTATTTGTATCTTTGTTTCTCCTTTTTTTTTAAGTTACTCCGCTGGCCAGTATTTCTACTAAACGTATGTACAATTTCTGATCTCTAGCGCTGTTCACCTTTCTATTTTATCTACACACACGCAATACCACAAGCAGACTCCAAACACATGCACAATACTCTTTCCTGGCATTTTTGTCTCCTGGTATCCAGTTATAGAGACACCAGAGACAAGTTGCAAGGAAACACAGTGCAAGCATGTTATTAAATTTGCTTGCACTGTGCAGAACAAATACAGTTTTTTTTTTCTCATGCTAGAGCTCTTCAGCAGAGCTCTGCGCATGGTCTGCCCTGGAAGAGCATTGAACCAACATGCTCACTTTGAGAGGGGGCGTGCTTGTCATTAGTGATGACAAAACATACCTCCTCTGACCCGCCCCCTTCTTAGTGGGCCGCTGGGATAAAAAAATGCCCGGGCCGAATTTTTCTCCCAGTCCGGCCCTGGCTTCCCATGTATAGCTTGCAGGTAATCAAAATGTATCAATACAAAATGCCAATAATAAACATTCCTGTACTAGACACTAGAGCACCAAAACTACTAGATTTTACAAGGTTATTTACTAAAAGGAGGATTCAATGCGAATTCAAAGTGAATTTTAAATTTAAGACCAATATAGCTGAAATGAACACATAGCTAACTTGGAGAATTTTTAGTTTGGCTATTTTAACTTTAAATTTGACATTAACTTAGAATTAACTTAGAATTAACTTAGAATTAACTTAGAATTCTCAGTTTAGTGAATAACTCTGTTAATGTTTTAGTGCAAAGACTTTGACAGATGTAAACATTGCTGTTTGTAAGAAGTTGTAATGTTTACAATGTCTCTAATGGCTGTTAATTACCCATACCATCACCACCACCTTATACCTTTTTTGTGATCTATTTAAAAGTTTCACAAGAATGGGAAGAAGCGTCAGCTCAGTTTTACCACCTATGTGCTCAACCTGAATGATCACAATGTATACATATGAAGAACACTGGTGAGACCTCACTTGGAGTATTGTAACCAGTACTGGAGACCGTATCTCCAGAAGGATATTGATAATTTGGGGAGAGTTCAGAGAAGGGCTACTAAATTGGTTCATGGATTGCGGGATAAAACTTACCAGGAAAGGTTAAAGGATCTTAACATGTATAGCTTGGAGGAAAGACTAGGCAGGGGGGATATGATAGAAACATTTAAATACATAAAGGGAATCAACACAGTAAAGGAGGAGACCATATTTAAAGGAAGAAAAACTACCACAACAAGAGGACATAGTCTTAAATTAGAGGGCAAAGGTTTAAAAATAATACCAGGAAGTATTACTTTACTGAAAGGGTAGTGGATGCATGGAATAGCCTTCCAGCTGAAATAGTAGAGGTTAACACAGTGAGGCATAAGGCTATCCTAGCTGTAAAACAAGGCCAGGGACTAATGAAAGTATTTCGAAAATTGGGCAGACTAGATGGGCCGAATGGTTCTTATCTGCCGTCATATTCTATGTTTCTATGTGCACAACTATACATAGTTTGTATAGTTTTTATTCATTTATGAATTATTATGGGGTACTTGCCAGCATGCCTTTTCAAAAACAGTTGGTATAGGAGAGTACCAGAGTTTTTCTCCTGATGCAAGAGATTACTAGAAGTTTTAATTCTATAAATAAAGGGTCGGGTGATGTAATGGGAAATATCCCACAATGGTGCAACACCATATCAGAGCACAACAATGGTATTACAGGACCAGTAGGAAGATAATGCAAACATTGAATGAGTAAACTATTAGATAAGATATTGAAATGTTGATTTTGAAACCTGGGAAAAACACAGTTACAGACCAGGGCCGTCTTAAATATCAATTGGACCCTGGGCAAGCATTTGTTTGGGCCCCCTGGAATCCCCCCCCCCCCCCCCCACCACCACTCCCAACCCCCAGCTCCCTGGCTTGCAATCACGGCCTCCACCCCAACCTAGTGATGGAACTAATATAGAGAGGGCCTGGTGCAAGAATTTCTTTTGGGTCTCCCCTCTAGTCGTACAACTCCCACAATGCTATGCCAGATGGGGATCTACCATTTGGCCATTCCAGTAGGGTTGTATTTGTGAGTAATGTTTATGAATTTGAATGCAAGCATGTTTTTGTATAGAGTATGTGTGTGCATGTAGGGGTGTATTTGTATGCACTGTTATCATTGAAATGCAGTGGTGTACTTGTGTGTAGTGTTTGCGTTTTAATGCAGGGGCGTGTGTTTATATGTAGTGTTGGCTTTTAAATGCAGGTGTGCTTTTGTGTGTAGAGTTGGTGTTGGTATATAATTTTAGCGTTTTAATAAAGGGGTGTGTTTGCATGTAGCGTTTGTAATTGCATGCAGGGGTGTGTTTGGATGTAGTGTTGTTTTTTTAAATGCAGATGTTCATTTGTGTGTAGCATTGGTGTGAGTTATGGGCGAGTTTGTATATAATTTTGGAGTTTAAATTCAGGGGTGTGTTTGTATATAATGATTGTGTTTGCACCGGTGTCTTTGATTGCCTATGCACATAAATACTAACACAGATATACATACACATTGACATGCAGATACACACATAAACACACTGATACATGCACACACCTGGACACATGCACACACCTTGACACACAGATACACACACCAACACAAATACAATGCCATATACACACACACACTAGCACATACACACACCCAGATACACACTTTGACACACAGGTACACACACTGGCACATCCACACATAGAGATACACACTGACACAAATATGTACACACACTCAGATACACACAGACACACAGGTACATATGCAGGGGTGTATTTGTGTGCGGTGTTGGCATTGGAATCCTGGGATATATGCATTGTCACATACACACACATGCACACTTACACACACTGAGATACGCAAAGGAACACAGACACACATGCAGTGGTGCATTTGTGTTCAATGTTGTTGGAACACAGGAGTGTATTTGTGTGCAGTGTTAGTGTTGGAATGCAGGGGTGTATTTGTGTGCATTGTTAGCATATGTGTGTGCAGTGTTGGCATTGGAATGCTGGGATGAATGCATTGCCACACGCATAGATACGCACTTACACATACATATATATATATATATAAACAAAATACCAAAGCCAGGCACTCCTCCGTGTATGTAGTTTAGGTATTCTGAGCCTAGGTGCAATCCCGCGTTATATATATCAAAAGGTAGTAAAGGGAGCACACTAGGTCTTGAAAATTGTGCAAAAAGTATTTATTGCATTCAAAAGGAATACAACGCTGTGGTACAGCAAATCAACGTTTCGACCCTGCTGGGTCTTTATCAAGATCACAGTGCAAAACATAAAATACTGACAATTTATACATAAACATATGTGGAGCTTACCAATTAGGATGATCGGACAGCCTGTAGACTGAAACCCGGAAGTGAGGAACCACCACGTGATAGTGTGCGTATGACGTGTTGCGTATTGCGTGGATAGCGTAGATGCTAGGTACTTACGTCAAAAGAGTGAAAATTGTGTTACATGTTACGTAAATGGCGTGGTCACCGAGTACCTACGTCCAAGAGTTAAAAACAAATGCCCGGACAGGGCAAATTGAAAATACAGAGGCTACATCAGCCTGCCAGCTTGTATACATGAAGCCCTTAAGCCCCTTTCATGAAAATCCCCTTATGTGCATCTATGTGTGTATTAAAGTAAAGTGCCGTGAATAAGTGAAAAAAATACATAGAAAAGCTTACAGTGCGTCAACCGTGTACATATACTCACACAAGAGGTTGGGAGCGGGGCTGGACCATATAGCAAACAATAAAGTAGTAAGTACTATTGTATCATCTACCCCTATGAGGTATATGGGCTTTGTACTAACTGCCCCTGAAGGGGTATACGAATTAGTCTTAGTTGCTATGCCAAACTGCAGGTATTGAGCTGGGGAAAAGATGGCTACCTAGATATTAGTCTTATCGTATACATAAACGGATAAAGATATATCTACATAAAAAATTGATCAATAAAGAAATTGGTACATAAAAAAATTAATTAATTAATAAATAAATTTATATCTGATCCTCTCTCTAACTATCTAAACTGGCCCTCTGCGTTAGGGGCTGTATTGCCAATGTACATTAGACTCCATTTATATATATATATAACTAATGAGAATCAAGTTCTACTAATTAAGGTGTTTATGGTAAGAAAAAAATTGGGTGGGATCTTTTCTTTATAGACTAATAGGTAGTTCCATCCAATGGGGAGTGGGTAATATCACTTGTTTATCAAGTGGGCACTGTACTATAAGGTTGCAGCGATAATTTTTGACGTACTAAATACTGTAATGTATAAACCTAATACAGATTATAGCAATAGAGGTTCTGTTTCAAAGGAACATGGACAATGCAAGGTGTTCATTCAATCCATTCGGAGTCACTGTGTTGAGATGATAAATCCAGTAGGCCTCGCGTTGTAGAAGTAGCTTGGATCTGTCACCTCCTCTCGGTTGTACCGGGACATGGTCAATGGCGATGAATCGTAGTAAGGGTAGATGATGGTTGTTAGCTAAGAAATGTTTTGCAACGGGTTTTTCGGTCCGTTTGTCTCTAAATGCCGTCATTATTCCTGACCGGTGTCCCCTGATCCGGTCCCTCAGAGTCATATCGGTTTTGCCGACGTACGAGAGTCCACAGGGGCATGTGATCATGTATATGACATGTGTGGTCATGCACGTAATGTAGTGTTTGATTGCCATTCTTTTGCCACTGTGGGGATGAGCGAATGTTGATCCCGTAAGCATATGGCTGCAGGTAACACATCCGCTACATTTAAAGCAGCCTTTTAAACCACACATGTCATATACATGATCACATGCCCCTGTGGACTCTCGTACGTCGGCAAAACCGATATGACTCTGAGGGACCGGATCAGGGGACACCGGTCAGGAATAATGACGGCATTTAGAGACAAACGGACCGAAAAACCCGTTGCAAAACATTTCTTAGCTAACAACCATCATCTACCCTTACTACGATTCATCGCCATTGACCATGTCCCGGTACAACCGAGAGGAGGTGACAGATCCAAGCTACTTCTACAACGCGAGGCCTACTGGATTTATCATCTCAACACAGTGACTCCGAATGGATTGAATGAACACCTTGCATTGTCCATGTTCCTTTGAAACAGAACCTCTATTGCTATAATCTGTATTAGGTTTATACATTACAGTATTTAGTACGTCAAAAATTATCGCTGCAACCTTATAGTACAGTGCCCACTTGATAAACAAGTGATATTACCCACTCCCCATTGGATGGAACTACCTATTAGTCTATAAAGAAAAGATCCCACCCAATTTTTTTCTTACCATAAACACCTTAATTAGTAGAACTTGATTCTCATTAGTTATATATATATATAAATGGAGTCTAATGTACATTGGCAATACAGCCCCTAACGCAGAGGGCCAGTTTAGATAGTTAGAGAGAGGATCAGATATAAATTTATTTATTAATTAATTAATTTTTTTATGTACCAATTTCTTTATTGATCAATTTTTTATGTAGATATATCTTTATCCGTTTATGTATACGATAAGACTAATATCTAGGTAGCCATCTTTTCCCCAGCTCAATACCTGCAGTTTGGCATAGCAACTAAGACTAATTCGTATACCCCTTCAGGGGCAGTTAGTACAAAGCCCATATACCTCATAGGGGTAGATGATACAATAGTACTTACTACTTTATTGTTTGCTATATGGTCCAGCCCCGCTCCCAACCTCTTGTGTGAGTATATGTACACGGTTGACGCACTGTAAGCTTTTCTATGTATTTTTTTCACTTATTCACGGCACTTTACTTTAATACACACATAGATGCACATAAGGGGATTTTCATGAAAGGGGCTTAAGGGCTTCATGTATACAAGCTGGCAGGCTGATGTAGCCTCTGTATTTTCAATTTGCCCTGTCCGGGCATTTGTTTTTAACTCTTGGACGTAGGTACTCGGTGACCACGCCATTTACGTAACATGTAACACAATTTTCACTCTTTTGACGTAAGTACCTAGCATCTACGCTATCCACGCAATATGCAACACGTCATACGCACACTATCACGTGGTGGTTCCTCACTTCCGGGTTTCAGTCTACAGGCTGTCCGATCATCCTAATTGGTAAGCTCCACATATGTTTATGTATAAATTGTCAGTATTTTATGTTTTGCACTGTGATCTTGATAAAGACCCAGCAGGGTCGAAACGTTGATTTGCTGTACCACAGCGTTGTATTCCTTTTGAATGCAATAAATACTTTTTGCACAATTTTCAAGACCTAGTGTGCTCCCTTTACTACCTTTTGATATATATAACGCGGGATTGCACCTAGGCTCAGAATACCTAAACTACATACACGGAGGAGTGCCTGGCTTTGGTATTTTGTTTATATATGGAAGTGCTGGCGGAGCACTTGCTTGAGCACCCCCACGATTGAAATTGGATTTATTATCTAAACGGTGATTTGGACATAGCCATCAAGATCGTTTCAATATGGAGGATTTCTTACAAAGAGCTGGGGCTCTAACAGAGGTAGCAGAAACACTATCTATTACGGATGAAAAGGCTCAATCTGTACTATGGCCACGCAGCTCACAGGATCTACCACATAGACACACAGCAAAAGATCTTTACAATGACCTATCCAGACTTAAAAAACGAGAGGTGGACCTTGACCTGCACGGTGTGTTCCTATCGGACTATTACAGATCCAAGCGGATCCCGAGGGGCTTCCGCATCAAAAATGCTCCCACTATAGGGAGACAAAACCCTGAGTTCTGCAAAAAGTGGATGAACATTTCTAATAAATGTTCCTTAGACTGGCTGGTGATCGTTATTGAAGAGGTTGGAACAGAATTGGTGCAAGTTAAAAAGTCGATACAGGATTTTGAACTTGCACATGTAAGCGCTTTACAGTCCATACCATCTACAGATTTTATGCTAAAACTCCAGGACGATATACAAAGATATCAGGATGAGTTGATTCGCTTCAAGAAAGTAAAACTGGAAAAGGTAAATCATGATTATAAGTTCCACCAGGTGTACCGCTGGCTCAGCGGCTCAGACTCTAACACGCGCAACCCGCCTCCACGATTCCGCACACGCATTAGGAAGCCTTCATTACAAACTGTAGACGTCAGTTCAGGGGAATCTGTCTCCGATGGTGACACTCGTACCGATCAACAATCTGCGAAACAGGTTACTTTTTTAAAAACGGGAGAACATTTAAACGATCCACCACGAGTATACAATACCAACAGACGGGATGGAAGAGACGCAAGAGACACCCCAGACGTGGACAAAAGGGTCACAAGAAATACAGGCAACATGGGAAAACCTCCCAGACAACGGAGATAATACCGATATTTAATTTATCCCAGAAAGTATTGGACCATAACCATCTTTCGGTTCTACAAAAAGGGCTCACATTTATACCGGTTACCCATCCGAAACCATTCGAGATGGCAATCGATTTGTACAAACTTCAAAGAACCCTCTACAGCAATGAGATCATAAAAGAGACACCTACAACCAAAACATATAGGTTCCCTACACGGAACAAAAAAGACATATATACACCGAACCCTTCAATCAAAACCTTCATGCAAACGATACGCCATGAAACCACAACGTCATGTACCATACCACCAGCCCATCGTGATAATCTGTCACCAGAGGAACACACAGCACTCAAAGATCTTATGCAGGATCCCAATATAATAATTAGACCTGCGGACAAGGGTGGTGCTGTGGTAATCCAAGCCTATGATGATTATAGAACCGAAATTTTACAACAACTACAGGAGGAATCAACATACTTAAAACTCACGTTTGATCCAGTTTCAAAATTCCAGAAAAGGATCACATCCGTGATTGAGGAAGGATTAGCACACCGCTACCTGGATGAACGCACTGCTGAATTTTTATTTGTGAAACATCCCAAACATCCGGTGATGTACACCCTACCAAAAATACACAAAGATGCTGATCGTCCACCGGGCAGACCGATTGTGTCAGCAAAAGAAGGGTTAATAGAGCCCATTGCTCAATTCATCGACTTCCACATCAACAGCAGCATAAGGAAGCTACCGACATGTTTACTTGACACCCAGCACTTCATTAGTCAGATAGAAAACATAGAGCTAACCAACACAGATACCATTCTAGCCACTATGGACGTTAAAAGCCTTTATACGATAATACCAAAGAAGGAAGGTATGGAAGCCATCAGTGAAATTTTACAGCAAGATGAAGCATACCAAGGTCCTCCGATCCCATATTTAATGGAATGGCTCGATATTGCTCTAACCTGCAACTACTTTAAATTCGAGGAGCACTTCTATCTGCAGACCTCCGGTACGGCCATGGGGGCGGCCATGGCACCGGCATACGCCAATGGATTCATGTACTGGTTTGAAAATACGTACATTCTCCCTATATACCAACATCAGATAATTAAATACTTAAGATATGTTGACGATATCTTCATGATCTGGAAAGGGACTACGATTACACTTGAGGAAATGGTGGAGAATATCAATAGTCTACCAATACCAGTAACGCTGACACTTAGTTGGCATAATACCAACATTGAATTTTTAGATGTCTCGATCTTTAAGGAAAAGGGTCAGCTGGGGTTCACCCTATACAGAAAGGCGACTGACCGTAACACTCTCCTATCGGCTACCAGTTTCCATCCTCAACACATCAAGGACTCTTTACCCATATCACAGTTTCTAAGAGTGCTACGATTTAATAGCGACCTAAGTAAATGCGAAGAGCAATTGCACGAAGTCCGTGACCGCTTCCTAGCAAGGGGATTCCATCCCAGGATATTGGATATTGCATTGGATAAAGCTCGAAGCAAATCCAAACAAGTTAAAACTACTAAATCCAACACAAAGGACAGACTGTTTCTTCCTCTAACTTACAACACCGCAACTGCATCACTCAAAAAATCTATATTTAAAAACTGGAGCATACTCCACGCGGATCAAAACCTTCCTAAAAAATTTAAACAGAGTCCTATGATCAGCTATAGACGGGGCCGAAACCTAAGGGACCTATTGGTTCGAAACGACCCTCGGCACTGCTATGCGAAACCACCTCTCATTCACAAAAAAGGCTGCTTTAAATGTAGCGGATGTGTTACCTGCAGCCATATGCTTACGGGATCAACATTCGCTCATCCCCACAGTGGCAAAAGAATGGCAATCAAACACTACATTACGTGCATGACCACACATGTCATATACATGATCACATGCCCCTGTGGACTCTCGTACGTCGGCAAAACCGATATGACTCTGAGGGACCGGATCAGGGGACACCGGTCAGGAATAATGACGGCATTTAGAGACAAACGGACCGAAAAACCCGTTGCAAAACATTTCTTAGCTAACAACCATCATCTACCCTTACTACGATTCATCGCCATTGACCATGTCCCGGTACAACCGAGAGGAGGTGACAGATCCAAGCTACTTCTACAACGCGAGGCCTACTGGATTTATCATCTCAACACAGTGACTCCGAATGGATTGAATGAACACCTTGCATTGTCCATGTTCCTTTGAAACAGAACCTCTATTGCTATAATCTGTATTAGGTTTATACATTACAGTATTTAGTACGTCAAAAATTATCGCTGCAACCTTATAGTACAGTGCCCACTTGATAAACAAGTGATATTACCCACTCCCCATTGGATGGAACTACCTATTAGTCTATAAAGAAAAGATCCCACCCAATTTTTTTCTTACCATAAACACCTTAATTAGTAGAACTTGATTCTCATTAGTTATATATATATATAAATGGAGTCTAATGTACATTGGCAATACAGCCCCTAACGCAGAGGGCCAGTTTAGATAGTTAGAGAGAGGATCAGATATAAATTTATTTATTAATTAATTAATTTTTTTATGTACCAATTTCTTTATTGATCAATTTTTTATGTAGATATATCTTTATCCGTTTATGTATACGATAAGACTAATATCTAGGTAGCCATCTTTTCCCCAGCTCAATACCTGCAGTTTGGCATAGCAACTAAGACTAATTCGTATACCCCTTCAGGGGCAGTTAGTACAAAGCCCATATACCTCATAGGGGTAGATGATACAATAGTACTTACTACTTTATTGTTTGCTATATGGTCCAGCCCCGCTCCCAACCTCTTGTGTGAGTATATGTACACGGTTGACGCACTGTAAGCTTTTCTATGTATTTTTTTCACTTATTCACGGCACTTTACTTTAATACACACATAGATGCACATAAGGGGATTTTCATGAAAGGGGCTTAAGGGCTTCATGTATACAAGCTGGCAGGCTGATGTAGCCTCTGTATTTTCAATTTGCCCTGTCCGGGCATTTGTTTTTAACTCTTGGACGTAGGTACTCGGTGACCACGCCATTTACGTAACATGTAACACAATTTTCACTCTTTTGACGTAAGTACCTAGCATCTACGCTATCCACGCAATACGCAACACGTCATACGCACACTATCACGTGGTGGTTCCTCACTTCCGGGTTTCAGTCTACAGGCTGTCCGATCATCCTAATTGGTAAGCTCCACATATGTTTATGTATAAATTGTCAGTATTTTATGTTTTGCACTGTGATCTTGATAAAGACCCAGCAGGGTCGAAACGTTGATTTGCTGTACCACAGCGTTGTATTCCTTTTGAATGCAATAAATACTTTTTGCACAATTTTCAAGACCTAGTGTGCTCCCTTTACTACCTTTTGATATATATATATATATATATACACAGCAGCGTAGATACCGCGGTCGCAGGAGTTGCAGCTGCGACCGGGCCTGTCACTCCAGGAGGCCCGTCCGCCCTGCGGACCCCTGCGACTGGGTACCCGCCACCATCTTTTGCAGCCCCAGTCCACGCGGAAAACCACCGGGGCCGCCGTCCAAGGGGTGCATCAGGTGACCCATGCTGTCAGGGCCACCCGATGGATATGGATTGTCAGGGGGCCCAGTCAGCGCTGGGCACTTTAACAGCGAGACTGGGCCCCCTGTGATTACATCACTGCTGGGAGAAAGTGACTGCAGGTCACTCCTCCCAGCATATAGAGAGCCGCGTGGGAGGAAGGAGGAGGGAGTCAGAGTGGGAACTCTGACTCCCATCAACCTGAGCAAACACTGGACCCCAGGGAATGTCACCCTCGTGCAGCTAAAAGATAGGAAACAGGAGGGTGACTTGTATGTGTCTGTATGTATGTGTCTTTGTATGTATGTCTTGTGTGTGTGTGTCTGTATGTATGTGTGTCTGTGTCTTTGTATGTATGTGTGTCTTGTGTGTGTATGTATGTATGTATGTATGTGTGCCTGTCTGTTTGTATGTGTCTTTGTATGTATGTGTCCAAGAAGAAAAAACTCACAGGCACTCCAACTTCAAGCTGAGCAACCACTGGACCCCAGGGAATGTCACCCTCCTGCAGCTAAAAGGTAGGAAACAGGAGGGTGACTTGTATGTGTCTGTATGTATGTGTCTTTGTATGTATGTCTTGTGTGTGTGTGTCTGTATGTATGTGTGTCTGTGTCTTTGTATGTATGTGTGTCTTGTGTGTGTATGTATGTATGTATGTATGTGTGCCTGTCTGTTTGTATGTGTCTTTGTATGTATGTGTCCAAGAAGAAAAAACTTACAGGCACTCCAACTTCAAGCCGCAGGCAGATTTATTATGACAGAATGCAACGCGTTGCATTCTGTCATAATAAATCTGCCTGCGGCTTGAAGTTGGAGTGCCTGTGAGTTTTTTTCTTCTTGGATTATTGTACTGGGATTGCTGGTCCTGCTCTGGAGCACCCTTGGCCGTTGGGACTGAGTGCGGTTCTCATCAGTTTTGCACCAGGGTCCCATGGGTTGTGTGTACGCCACTGTATATATATATATATATATATATATATATATATATATATATATATACACATATACACACACACGCTCAGAAACACACACACAGGTACACATACACATTGACACACAAGTACACATACACAGGTATACATTCATACAGTAAAAAAAACACAAATGTGCATACACAGACACATATAGCCAGATACACACACACACACACAACCAGATATACACAGACACACACACACAGCTAGATACACAGCCAGATACACACTGACACAAACACAGCCAGATACACACACAGCTAGACACACAGCCAGATACACACACAAAGCCAGATACACACTGACACAAACAGGGCAGGATACACACACAGCCAAATTCACACACCACAGCCAGATACATACGACACAAACTCAGCCAGATAAACACACACACAGCCAAATTCACACGCCAGATACACACACAGCCAGACACACACACAGCCAGATACATACACAGCTAGATACACAGTCAGATACACACACTGACACAAACACAGCCAGATACACACATAGCTAGATACACAACCAGATACACACACAAAGCAAGATACACACACACAGCCAAATTCACACACCATAGCCAGGCACACACACACACAGTCAGATACACACACACACACACACACAGACACATACACATACACACATAAACACACACAGATCCAGATAAACACACCAGATACACTGACTCAGACCCAGGTAGACACATATATATCAATTTACATCATATTTTAGCCACCCTCTTGCCTCCTTACTTTTTGGATACAGAACGGTGGCTTCCCTGGGGTCCAGTGGGAGCTGGATGGCCAAGGGTGATGGGAGTCTGACTTTCTCAGTCCCTCTCCTCCTCCACCTCCTCCACCTTCCCAGCAGCACTCTGTTACTTGGGAGAAAGTGATCTCACCTCACTTCCTCCTAGCAGGCAGCATGAAAGGGCCTGGTCCGGAGCACTCTTAAAGGTCTGGCGGCCCTTGATTACACAAGGTGCCGCAGCACACAGGGTTTGGACGCAGAGAGGGGGCCCACGGGGCAGCTACTTTGGGTCCCCCAGTAAAGACGGCCCTGTTACAGACATAGAATAAGACATTGATCGTTGATTCGAGACAGAATTGGTAAATAAGCAGGAAGGCCAGCAAATTGCTGGCTGGCAAGGGGGACATTACACACTGAGATCTGTGCTTTTTGAGAGCAAAAAAAAAGCCACTCATTTGTATTTGACCCCAGGGCCAAGTAATTTCCTATCTAGGAGGCTAATATATATGTTATAAGGTATTATTTCCACGGAATGTTCCATAGAAAATATATGGCTCAGTTGTGGCGAGTTTATGCAATGTATGATTATATACTGTAACTAAACCCCATTATTTTTCTGCGTAGATTTGGTGTGTTTTTAAAAAAGAAAAAATATTAAATTTTGTGAGCTCTGAAATTGCTGTTTAGTGAATGAGTGAGTGCACCAGATCTTGTATGTTGTGTGTGTGTGTGTATAAGTTGCATTAGCAGTAATTTGTAATACAATTTTGTCTAGTAGATACACGCTTTTGTGGCTTGATAAATGTAGCAGTTCTCTAAAGCTCATTGTTACAACTTCCGTTAGCCCAATAAAATGTCATTTTTTTATATACATTTTACTCTAGTCCAATCAGGTTTGACCAGGGCCAGGGCTCTTGTAATATTCAAGGCCTGCAGTAGATAAGTGTGTCAATATGACTTATTTGGTGGTGGGGGTTGGGGGTGGGGGGCTGAGGGGTTCAGGAACAGAGCATTTTCCCTTAGAGGTCTTTGTTTAGTTGAGATGTGCTAGGTGTTAGGATGGATGATGCTGGGAAATGTCTGATATTATGCCAAGTAAAGTCTAATCTAATCTTAAAGGGACACTCTAGGCCAGGGATAGGCAACCTTTGGCACTCCAGATTTTGTGGACTACATCCCCCATAATGCTCTTACACCCATAATGCTGGCAAAGCTTTATGGGAGGTGTAGTCCAAAACATCTGGAGTGCCGAAGGTTGCCTATGCCTGCTCTAGGCAGTGTAACTGCTTCACCTCATTGAAGTGGTTATAGTATCCGAAGTGCCCTGGCACCTTGCTTCCATTCAGTATTACAATGTTTTAATGATAAATGAAAGTCAAAAGCCCCCCATACCCTCAGTGTGCTGGGCCTAATGAGGCAGCATTAGCCTGAGCAGCCATGGCTGGTTGTAATTGTCTGTGAGTGTCCGCTGATTGCTTTCAGTCTATCACAGCAGCTATTGGTATTATGAATTAGTATGCCCTGGGGCGAATTGTGTACTCCCTGCCTCAGCCATCACTCCAGTAGGGGCCAAGCTGCGTGTGGCCAGGGACACTCATTTAGTGTTAACCTGCTTGAAAATGGTTTAGCACTACAGGTACCCTAGGCACTCTAAACAATTCAATAAGATGAAATGGTTACAGTGCCTATAGTGTCTCCCTTAATTTTAACTGCATTAAAACGAGTCCCCTGCTTTAACTCACTTTTTTGAAGACATTTACTGATTCCATATGTAATTGTCATACTCAGAGCTTTTCTGTGGGTTAAATTATGGAACCATAAGTAATAATGACATCTCTTCTATGTTGTGTTAATGATTAAGCATAAAAATGTAATGCAGACAAAAATTAAGGGAGAGCAGAGGCAAATATGGATTAGAGGGATCTCTCAATACTAGAATAACTTCCATAAGCTGCCAATAGCATCAGTAAAGGTACGCAAGGAACAGACACAAAGGTTAAGAATAACATTGGCACAGAGACATAAAGGTAGTTATGGAAGCTAAGAGACATGCGTAAAGAGAGACAGACGTAAACGGGAAGGTAAATGTAAATTCAAAACCAATGTGGCTTAGTAGAGAAGTAAAACAAGAGATTAAAAATAAGAAAAGTGAATTTAAAGCATTTAAATCGGACAAATCACATGCATCCTATAAAAGATATAAGGAAGCCAATAATGCGTGCAAAAAGGCGATTAGATTTGCTAAACTTCAAAATGAAAAAATGATAGCCAAAGAGAGCAAAACCAATCCTAAAGCATTCTTTAAGTACATAAATTCTTCATAAAAAAAACAAAAAATGAAATTGTAGGTACACTAAAAACTGAAATGGGGAAGTTAGTTAATGAAGACCAGGAAAAGGCATACATTTTAAATAACTATTTCTCCTCCGTATATATTAAGGAAGAACCCATGGCAATAGATGTGCAAATGATACTGAAAAAATACTCTGCTACTAAAAAGGTGCAGAGTAATTGTAATTGGTTAACTCAAGACAAGGTGCTGCAGCAACTAAAGAAAGTTAATATAAACAAAGCTCCAGGGCCTGATGGTATCCATCCACGAGTACTTAAGGAACTAAGTGTAGAAATAAGTGAACCTCTGTTTTTAATCTTTCAAGATTATTTTCTTTCAGGAAGTGTTCCAGAGGATTGGAGGAAGGTAGATGTGGTTCCTATATTCAAAAAGGGTTCAAAATCCTTGCCTGGAAATTATAGACCTATGAGCTTAACTTCTGTGGCTGGGAAAATATTTAAAAGGTTATTAAGGGATAATATTCAAAAATTCATTGAGAAGAACATGATTATCAGCAAAAATCTGCATGGTTTTATGAAGCACAGGTCATGTCAAACTAACTTGATTCCGTTCTACGAAGAATTAAGTAGAAGTATAGATCAGGGGTTTGCAATGGATGTGATCTATTTGGATTTTGCCAAGGCATTTGATACAGTTCCACACAATAGATTAGTGTTCAAACTCACGGTCTAGAAATCGGTCTAGATGAAAATGCATGTTCTTGGGAGAACATTGGCTTAAAACTAGAGTACAAAGAGTTGTCATTAATGGTAAATTTTCAAGCTGGACAGAGGTGGCAAGTGGTGTCCCTCAGGGTTCTGCTCTGGGACCCCTTCTATTTAACATGTTTATAAATGATCTTGAAAAAAGCATTGAAAGTCATGTTTCAGTGTTTGCAGATGACACAAACTTCTGTAAAATAATACAATGTGAGCAAGATCTCTTTTTAGCTATGTAATTATGTAAATATGTAACTATGTAACTATGTAATATATATCTGATAGAGAGTGAGTGACAAAGAAAGAGATTAACTGAAAATACAAATAGATAGGAGAAGGGTAGACAAAGACAAAAGAGGAAGAACAGTCTGATAGCAGAAGAAAACAATTTAAATATGTATTGAGAGAGGGTAGAAAAAGTTAGAAACAGACACAGAGAGGGCCAAACAAAGAGATGGAAAAGCTTGAGACACAGAGCCAGAAAACAAAACAAAAAACTAAACATATAACAGAATTTAAATGGATAGCTAGTCCAAGGATGCGAGACCTGGGCGAGCACAAATACATTGGGCGTGCCACCTCACTATAGGCTGTAATGTTTAGAGAACCCCTAATTTGATTGACATGCAGAATGTGGACTAGATAGCTACTCAGAATCCACCCTCCGGCAGCCTATGGGTGCAACTGACCAGTGAGTGTCTTGGGCAGCTCTGCATCTTCCGTCTCAGCCTTAACACTTCACACAGCACGAATAAGAAATAGGCAGGAGACAGAGATACCTGGGGGACTAGAATGAGTGGGAGTAGATAGGGAAGGATAACTACTGTAAATAAGATAACTAACTAAATAACTCCAATGATATTCAGTCCAGCCATAAGCCTGAATGAGTATTATGCCAAGTGCATGTTACATGTGGAGGACATGACCTTTAAAAATGTGTAATACAGGTTCTAAATGCTCAATTCAAATTTAAGTCTGGTTGACATAATTTTGCCCTTGTACTGTGCACACAGAAACACACACACACACACACACACACACACACACACACACACACTGCAGGCACATTCACACCAACATACACACATACATACAGACATCATAAAAACAACATACAGGACACAGATATACACAAAATTGTGCACATAGAAGAACACTATTCACAGAACATCATACTGCCTATAATTTTAAATGGGCAATGAGGGACACCTTAATTTTCAGGATGGGAATGTGACCTGAGGCAGGGTTGTTCTGAATACATTTTTAGTGACTTACTAATAACAATTTATGCAGCTAAAACACATTTTATCTTATCTATTAATTATTATTTATATATAAGTATCTTATTTACATAGACTGATTTTGAAACACATTTATTGTACTGTGAAGACTCATTACTGTGAATACTATTGCTGTGGAGCTCTGTGATACACTCAGACACACCAATAGAAAATATGAACACTAGGACAGGAGAGGGGGACAGAGCGATTTGGTCCCAATATATGATTATTATTTTATTATTTCTATAGCGCCATCAGATTCCGTAGCACTGTACAGTGGGTATATATATATTTATATAGGGACTGTCCTTTCAAAATAGGGGCACATGGGATTTTTGTAATATATTGTACTATTATCCTGAAAGGTAATCACACAAATTAACAATGATTTCACAGACAAAAAACCCTCACGTTAACCAAGACTGGGACAAAGAGATTGACTGATTTATGTCAAAAGCATTTTTTTACATTTATCTACATTAAATAATGGTGTGCAGTCGGACACTGGAGTCTATCACTCCTAGGTGTCACACAGGGTGCCTGAGGTCATAAGGCCAGCCCTGTGTCAATATACGTATTGCAGTTCTATGACCCCTCATTTACAGTATTTACAGATTTAAGAAATAAGCCGTGAGTTCACCGCTGACTTGGAAAATGTAGGTCGAAATAGCTAAAAATTGTGTCCAATTTAGACAAACTGCAGCTGGTTTTGTCTATTGTCTATTCTGGCCAGGCTTTTCCAAGCTAGTTTACAAAAATCCAATCTTTTGATAAATGAACATAGACAGAGATTTCATGAGCAGGATCTCAGCTGGCCTTAGATTTGCAAGTTTAGTAAATAAGCTCTATAAATCCCTATAAAATCTGTAAATTCTCTCATCTAATACTTAAAACATAAGTTCCTTTAACCCCTTAAGGACACATGACGTGTCTGACATGTCATGATTCCCTTTTCTTCCAGAAGTTTGGTCCTTAAGGGGTTAAACAAATTGGTTTATCTTCTCTTATCTGAATTCAGAAATGCAAAAACATAATATTATCATTCTGTATATAACAGCTCAATTCATGTTTTACCGTAGTGCTGTGAAATTGAACGCAATGAAATGAAAAAAGGATTTTGTAAAATATATAGAAACAAGTTAAAGTTACTTACAGCCTGCTATGTGCACCTCGCATGCTAAGCACAGAGAATGACTGGAAAGGAAAATATTATCATATAATATTGTTCTGTCTCATGTGCCTACAGGAAGTACAGTACAAGTCCTGAGCAAAAAGCACTGCTCCCTCTCACTAGCCCACAAAGTCAATAGAGATGTAATTAGGTTAATCATTAACACAACAGAGAAGAGGTGTCATTATTACTTATGGTTTCATAATTTAACCCACAGAAAAGCTCTGAGCATGACAATTACATATGGAATCAATAAATGTTTTCAGATAAGGGAACTTGTTTTAACGCAGGTAAGTATAACTTCATCTATTAAGGGTCTATTTAAATTAAGCTAGAGGGCAGCGTCACGGGGGAAAAAAGATGATGCCACATTGTGGCTTCTAAGGAAAACAGAGAATAAATCTGGTCAACATTAGTTGTAAATTTTATTCAAGACCATTAATATGTATGAAAAAGGAAACGCGTTGGTACAATTCCGATGTGATTCACATATAACAAAGCTCCCTCCTTCTAATAACATTTCCTTGTCGGTTACAAAATACTCCTTCTCACCTAGGTCTACCGAGGTAGAAAGTTTATAGCAACTATGCGTACTCAGTCAAGGGAGTTGGTCTCTTTGCCTGAGCATATAAGCAGCGAGTTTACCTGATTATTTCATTCCCTATACACCCATACCCCAGATCAGGGCTACAATTCATATAGAAGAACATTAGAATCCTTTTTTGCGTCACTTAATCTTCCCAAATTGCCTGACTCTACTCATCCCTCCTTAGAGAGGCTTAAATTTATGGAGAAATATGTTATATATTATATAAGTTATCACAGTTGACAGCTTAAGTCAAACGGTTCCCCTACCTCCAGCTGACTTTAGGTATATACAGCTCAGAGACTTTGCCCCCCCCCCAGGGTCGATAGGGCTCAAGCTGCGCATAGGGGGCACACCTTTTACGAGTCTCTTTGTGAAATAGGGACTACCCCTAAGAGTTTAATCTCCTCCATATACCACTTTTTTGTTCTATCAATGGAAAGTGGATATTAATGAGGTACTTGGGGTAGGCTGTTGGCGGGACATTTGGGAGATCGCAACTACTATTTCGATGTTGGTGGCTCTTCAATAGCAGATGTACAAATTTATGTACAGGTAATACATCACTCCTGTAAAACTATTCCAAGTGGGCAAGAACACTGATGACCTCTGCTCGCCGCGATCTTATGTCCGTATGTTTAAGATGTCCAGTGCAAAGTAAAGAAAAAACAAACAAAACTGGAATTTTTTTTCCAATGCCCCTTTGTCCTTGACCTGTGACCTTTCCTCCGCTCTTGCCCTCTGGATGACCTTCCTACGTGATCTCAAAAACTTTACAATAGAAGCGCCTTGGCTGACAGAAGAGCAGCAGCAACTAAATGGTTGGAACCTTCCCTCAGGGAATTAAAGCTAAGGTGGCACAGAACTGTCTAATGAATAAACTGACTGCCATTGTGAAAACTACTACAAGCCTATTTCATAAAATATTATTCCCATGTGATTAATTTGTTGACGGTTGCTCATGATGTAACATAAATCAGTCTGTGTAACTAAGATACATTCTTCTTGTCATAAATTTCTCAGCCTCGCCCCTGTCCTTGCCCCCACTCACACAACTACAATGAAAGTGCTCCTCTTTGTCAGTTTTGAAATGTTGGGCGGCATGCTGGAGATTCACATGTCCTTCCACTTGGTTCTCTGCCAAGTTTAGTCGATTTAAGTCCCATACTTTAAGTCCCATACTTGAGTTTGTTTTAAGTTCATTTTTATTTATTTTTTATTACTGGATCCATAATGCCAGTTTATGTAGAAGAGTCTATTCTAAGCTGAACTAGTGATTATTGAAGGAGGTGACTAAGCACATATCACATGCAACAAATTACATTGCCACGTACAATATACTTGCTTTAAAAAGCACCTGGAGGTGTTAGCTCAGCAGCTCAACTATACATCAATTCAAGGAGTGCCACACATTCGTTTCTGAGGAAACCTTGATCCTGGACACCGTACACAATTTTCTGGACTGGTTTACAATATTTCAGTGGTGGTATGCTATACAGTGAGGGGAAAAAAGTATTTGATCCCCTGCTGGTTTTGAACATTTGTCCACTGACAAAGAAATGATCAGTCTATAATTTTAATACATTTTATTTTAAAAGTGAGAGACAGAATAGAAAAAAAAAATCAAGAAAAACTGGGTGTCAAAAAAGCTATAAATTGATTTGCATGTCAATGAGTGAAATAAGTATTTGATCCCCTATCAATCAGCAAGATTTCTGACTCCCAGTTGTCTTTTATACAGGTAATGAGCTGAGATTAGGAGCACTCTCTTAAAGGGAGTGCTCCTAATCTCAGCTCGTTACCTGTATAAAAGACACCTGTCCACAGAAACAATCAATCAGTCAGATTCCAAACTCTCCACCATTGCCAAGACCAAAGAGCGTTCCAAGAATGTCAAGGACAAGATTGTAGACCTACACAAAGCTGGAATGGGCTACAAGACCATCGCCAAGTAGCTTGGTGAGACGGTGCAATTATTTGCAGATGGAAGAAACACAAATAACTGTCAGTCTCCCTCGGTCTGGTGCTCCATGCAAGATCTCACCTCGTGCAGTTTCAATGATTCTGAGAATGGTGAGGAATCAGCCCAGAATTACACGAGAGGATCTTGTTAATCACCAAGAAAACAATTGGTAACACGCTACGCCGTGAAGGACTGAAATCCTACCGTGCCCGCAAGGTCCCCCTCCTCAAGAAAGCACATGTACAGGCACATCTGAAGTTTGTCAATGAACATCTAAATGATTCAGAGGAGAACTGGGTGAAAGTGTTGTGGTCAGATGAGACCAAAATCGAGCTCTTTGGCATCAATTCAACTCGCCGCGTTTGGAGGAGGAATGCTGGCTATGACCACAAAAACACCATCCCACCATCAAACATGGAGGTGGAAACACTATGCTTTGGGGGTGTTTTTCTGCTAAGGGAACAGGACAACTGTACCACATCAAAGGGACGATGAAAAGGGCCATGTACCGTCAAATCTTGGGTGAGAACCTCCTTCCCTCAGCCAGGGCATCGAAAATGTGTCGTGGGTGGGTATTCCAGCATGACAATGACCCAAAACACACATCCAAGGCAAAAAAAGGGTGGCTCAAGAAGAAGCACATTAAGGTCCTGGAGTAGCCTAGCCAGTCTCCAGACCTTAATCCCATAGAAAATCTGTGAAGGGAGCTAAAGGTTCGAGTTGCCAAACGTCAACCTCGAAACCTTAATGACTTTGAGAGAATCTGCAAAGAGATGTGTGCAAGCCTGGTGGCTAACTACAAGAAATGTCTGACCTCTGTGATTGCCAACAAGGGTTTTGCAACCAAGTACTTAGTCAAAGGGGTCAAATACTTTTTCACTCATTGACATGCAAATCAATTTATAACTTTTTTGACATTGGTTTTTCTGGATTTTTTTTACTGTACATAAGAGATGAACAACACTTGTCAAAGAAGCACATACCCGCTGTACCTTCACTGTTCAGGCTAAGCATACCATTATGAATAAAATTGTTTGTTAAAATTATGAATTGCAAGGGCAACAGACAAGAGAACTGCAGTTCTGCAAGCTGATTTTAGATGTAACTCCAATGAAAAAAATGCATAATTAAATAAATACAAATTTTAATTTGGGGTGTATTTGCTAACAAATGAGTTTTATCTATTTTGTATTTGGGCAGTGGAGTGTCCCTTTAAGTACAACCTGGTCCCCTGGTTCTTAACTGTGGGATTTCTATTATTGCTCTTATGGTCATATAGTTTAATAATATTATTGTTTCTTATTATTATTGTTTATCATGATTACTATGTTTTATTGACTTTGTGTATTCCCTAACCTGTTTTTGCATTATCCTTTTGTGTCTTAGATTTTGGAGTTTCCCCTTCGACCTCCCTGGCCTTTACTCTTTGAGTGGGGCTTAGGGAAGTATTGGGCGTCTACCCTTCTTTTGCATTTTTCTCACTATATATTTTCTGTTATTTTACCTCTTGTCCAGATGTTCCTTGTATTTAACTTTCCAATCCATCCTCGACCTCCATTTAAATACTGTTGGTGGTTTTCAAATGTTCTCCAGCAAAATCCCCAACAGTACTTAAACGGAAGTCGTGGAAGAAGGAGTATACATCCCTGAAGAAGTCTACTCAGACGAAACGTGTCTGATTTACACCATAGAGACTCTGGTTGTTATCTTCGGACTCCATCTTTTGTATTACGACTGATCCTGGTCTTATCTACACCATCTAGGCAGATATGCTTGCTTTTACCGTAATCTTGTAAGTGTAATCTAATACATTGTGTTATTTTATATCTACAAGCTACACTATTTTCGCTTTCTGTTTCTTGTCACAAGTAGGAATAAACCACACCAGATGTGGAATTCATCTCCATACATTCTGATGGACCTGACATTATCCAGATTCTTGTGAGTGCAATTTATATATTGTGGGTGAAGTGATTTCTTACAATATTACCCTATGTCAAGTTTATTCTTTCTTTAGATATTTGGACAATAATCAGGGTGGTATCAATTTCCTATTTTTAAGGGATAACTACCTTTTTTATACACATCCTACCTATATGTTGGTTGTTTATCGGTTTTGTTGGTGTATAGAGGACACAATGTTTTAGGTGGGTTTTATGTGCTGTATATATAGTGGTTATATACCTTTTGTGTTTTAATCTTTTCTTGGTCCCCAAAAAAGGTGGAGGTGTCTGATCAGTAATAAATCTGAAATAACACAATAGTTATGTACTTACCACCACTTCAAAAGATCTACTTTGTCTATGCGATTTACTCCAACCATCGGATTAGATGACCAAGTTGGACCTACAGAACGCTTACCTCATAGTGCCTATTGCAGATGGGCATTGTCATGGCAAGGGTGCATAATTCATTGTTGTACTATGGAATATTGTCATATTGTTAATATAGTTTGTGTAGTGCATAGATAAAATGGCTGCTTGGTAGAGGTGGTATTGTCAATTCCAAAAGGGGTTAATTTGATTGTATGGGAGAGCAGAAGGTTTACAACCTAAATTCCTATTTGAAGCTGGGACCCCAACAGAGCTACTCTGTAAGGTGTGAGAAGTCACACATAAGTGGCCTGGAAGTCTGGTTTAAATATAAACTAACAATAATTAAGCCTCATTTTTTTTTCTAATCAAGCCTAAACATGAGTTGCGTAACTTATGCTGTTGGGCGGGATTGGGATGTCCGCTATATTGGGTCACAAGTAAGAAGTTTGACATATCTATGGAATGGTAAAATGCTTACATTCATAGATGCAGTTATTATTTCTATGGAGAGTACAAAGGAGGAGATAGAACCAAGTGTTTCCATTTGGATTGATGTTGGTCTGGAACACAAGGGACTTATTGTCTCTATAGGTATGCCTTTTCCCCACTTCTGGGCCATGCTTGGTAATCCACAGGGTATATTTCTAATGATACTGAAATGTGTATTGTACTTGCTTGGGGCCAAAATCTAATTTTGAGTGAGTCACCATCTCCCTTGCCAGAGACCCCCTAGTCACCATCTCCCTTGCCAGAAACCACTGTGGTACTCCGCAGATGTGGCCAAAATAGTAAAAAACAAAAAGTTAGCATTTAGTAATTATAAAAAAACCCAGAGTGAGGAAGACAGAATGACCTATAAGATTAGGCAGAAAGAGGCTAAGCAAGTTATAAGAGCTTCCAAATCACACACAGAAGAGAAAATAGCACAGTCAGTAAAAAAGGGGGAAAAAACTTTTTTTAGATACATAAATGAGAAAAGAAAAGTAAAACAAGGATTAGTTAGATTAAAAACAAAAGAAGGAAGGTATGTAGATGAGGATAAAGGTCTAGCTGACTGCCTCAATGAATATTTTTGTTCGGTATTTACAGCTGAAAACGAAGGAAAGGGACCTCTGTTAAAAAAAAGGATAAATGAGTAATTTATTACACGTGAGTTTACAGAGAAAGAGGTTCTATTTCAACTGTCAAAAGTAAAGACAAATAAGTCAATGGGACCTGATGGAATACACCCAAAGCTATTAAAAGAGCTTAGTGGTGTACTAGCAAAACCATTAACAGATTTATTTAACCAATCATTGTTAACAGGAGTAGTCCCAGAAGATTGGAAGTTAGCGAATGTTGTGCCCATTCACAAGAAAGGTAATAGGGAGGAGTCGGGCAACTATAGGCCAGTAAGCCTTACTTCAGTAGTGGGGAAAGTGATGGAAACCATGTTAAAGGATAGGATTGTTGAACATCTAAAAACACATGGATTTCAAGATCAGAGACAACATGGGTTTACTTCAGGGAGATCATGCCAAACTAATCTTATTGATTTTTTTGATTGGGTAACTAAAATTATAGATCAGGGTGGTGCAGTAGACATTGCTTACCTAGATTTCAGTAAGGCTTTTGACACTGTTGCACATAGAAGGCTTATCAATAAACTGCAATCTTTGAGTTTGGATTCCAATATTGTTGAATGGGTAAGGCAGTGGCTGAGTGACAGGCAACAGAGGGTTGTAGTCAATGGAGTATATTCGAAGCTTGGGCTTGTCACCAGTGGGGTACCTCAGGGATCTGTACTTGGACCCATTCTCTTTAATATTTTTATTAGTGATATTGCAGAAGGTCTTGATGGTAAGGTGTGTCTTTTTGCGGATGATACTAAGATATGTAACAGGGTTGATGTTCCAGGAGGGATAAGCCAAATGGCAAATGATTTAGGTAAACTAGAAAAATGGTCAGAGTTGTGGCAACTGACATTTAATGTGGATAAGTGCAAGATAATGCATCTTGGACGTAAAAACCCAAGGGCAGAGTACAGAATATTTGATAGAGTCCTAACCTCAACATCTGAGGAAAGGGATTTAGGGTTGATTATTTCTGAGGACTTAAAGGTAGGCAGACAATGTAATAGAGCAGCAGGAAATGCTAGCAGAATGCTTGGTTGTATAGGGAGAGGTATTAGCAGTAGAAAGAGGGAAGTGCTCATGCCATTGTACAGAACACTGGTGAGACCTCACTTGGAGTACTGTACACAGTACTGGAGACCATATCTTCAGAAGGATATTGATACCTTAGAGAGAGTTCAAAGAAGGGCTACTAAACTGGTTCATGGATTGCAGGATAAAACTTACCAGGAAAGGTTAAAGGATCTTAACATGTATAGCTTGGTGGAAAGACGAGACAGGGGGGATATGATAGAAACATTTAAATACATAAAGGGAATCAACACAGTAAAGGAGGAGACTATATTTAAAAGAAGAAAAACTACCACAACCAGAGGACATAGTCTTAAATTAGAGGGACAAAGGTTTAAAAATAATATCAGGAAGTATTACTTTACTGAGAGGGTAGTGGGTGCATGGAATAGCCTTCCAGCTGAAGTGGTAGAGGTTAACACAGTAAAGGAGTTTAAGCATGCGTGGGATAGGCATAAGGCTATCCTAACGATAAGATAATGCCAGGGACTAATGAAAGTATATAGAAAACTGGGCAGACTAGATGGGCCGAATGGTTCTTATCTGCCGTCACATTCTATGTTTCTATGTTTCTAGGCAGAAGTTTTACTTTGAAAACCTAAAGAGTACGTGATTAGGACTTCTGTTATTTTATCCCTTTTGCTTTTATCTGTTGTTGGTGTAAATAATTTCTCATCTATTTTTTGTATACACACTATTTTTTGCTCATGATATATATTCCTAATCAAGTTCTGCCTTTGTCTGGTAAAGAATCACGTTACCTGAAGAGACTAATTAGTGTTTTGCAATAGCTTAAATATTGTGCTAATTTGTATTTGGTGTTTTTTTTTCTTTTATTACGTTACCTGGGGGACCAAGGAACCCCATTTAAAAATTGTCTTGGTGGTGGCAGCGTTAAAATCGTAATATTTATATTATTATGGTTAAGTGTGGGTGGTGTTAAGGGGGATTTTTATAATTATATCCTATCTAGTGCAGACAAATAGGGAACTTTAACCCTTTCACCACCACAACTACGTCACGCACACTCTTGAAGAATGGTGCGTTCGTGACAGGCATCCAGATTTCCTTCAATTCACATGGCAAGGTTGCAAATGGAGGTTTAAGTTCCTCCCATTCGGACTGTCCTCAGCCCCATGGTGCTTCACCAAGCTCAGGAAACCTGCAGTGGCCCTGCTGAGAAGTCATTACTGTTAAAATCAACTGTCTAGAACTTCTCGCAGTCCTTCGACTCAGTCGAAGTCCTTCTGAAGATGGACAACTTGCTGGCTGTCTGATACCTCAACCACCTAGGTACAAAAAGGTTCTGGTGAACATGGCATGGGATTTTTGCTAATTTTATCTCATGCATGGCATTTTGGTGACGACAGAATACACTCCTGATCTTTCCAACACTACGGCAGACTGATAGTCCCATAACCTCAAGGATTCCAGCAACTGTTATCTGGATTCCAGCAACTGTTATCTGGATTCCACGGTTTTCCAAGAGATCTGGGATCTTTGGTGTCATTTGGAAAAAACACTTTTTTCCAAGATTGGTCTTCCTCAAGGAATTATGGGTTCCCTTCCTTTGTGCTCATTCCCTCTGAAGTTTCACAGTCAGCTCTTCGACTTCTCAAAGGCGCATAGGCACCTGGCATGAGACAAGCTTATAGATCTGCTTAGAGCATATGGAATGGCTGGTCCGTGGAATAAAATCTGGATCCCGTATCGGCTTCTTTGGTGTCTATTCTCCCGTTTTTAAGTTTGATGATGGAAAAGCATATTGCACATGAACCTTTATCCCACTCAGCCATTTCTGCCAGACATCACAATACCAATGGGGCCCCTGTCGGACGTCATCCTGCTGTGCGTCGACTCCTCCGCAGAGTTTGGTTTGCTCATCCTCCCTTTCCACATTATTCATTCCTGTGAGACGTTTCTCTTGTCCTCCAAACTTGGACAGATAATGCTCCGTTATCTTTTAAGCAACCTTTGGCCACATTGATCATGCTTTTTTGCTTAATCTCCTGCAAGAGAGTTTCTGACGTTCAAGTTCTTGACAGCATTCATTTATGCCGGAAGGCGACCTTTTTGACATCTCTCAGAGACCTAAGACTTCTTCCAAATCTGTGGTTTACCCAGCTTTTTCTAGTTACATTCTTACGGTCTTTTGCGTAACCCTTTGATGCCTCAGCTTTTCATTTCATTATACTCCTACCATGGTCCATTGGGTCAAATAGGTTATGTCCCTTGTGGGTATTGACTTCTCTGTTTTCTCCCTGCACCTTCGTGGTGCAATGGCTTCTCATGCTTCTGTGGTTGGCTGTTGTTTGGAGAATATATTGCAAGCTACCAATTAGCCTTTGGAGTCCTTGAGATTTTTACTTCAGACCTATTAAACACTTTGCAGGAAACGTGATTTCCCAGATTTAAACTAGCCTAATATGAACCTCTGTGTCTTAAATAAAATTCCCAGATTTTACTATTATCATGACAAACTCTATACTATTAAACATGACAAAAAATGTTAATAAAACAAACATATTTTATTAATGACATGGAGGCAAGTATTATCCCTCCCTGCCATCCATAGAAGATTTTTCTGCTTACTGGTAAGTTGCATTTATGGTAAATCGTTAATTTTTTTCTTCATGGTGAGTTTTCATTATCTTGTTGTGATTTGTCATTCTTAAGTTGTAATTCAACTGGTAGTTATACTGAACATTCATTAATTATGTACAAGTTAATTACTTTCTTGATATTACCATATTGTCCACTGTCTCTTCTAGCTTTTGGTTTATCCGACTATTTGTTCCTATTGCTAGGAAGATATGCTTCTTATGTTATCTACGTGTACGACTGGGTACCTCCACCAAGCACGCTTCCGAGCTATCGCCGGGACACCATCAGCACTTCAGCCCCTTCAGCCCTAAACCTGCCGCAGCAGGGCCACGGTCTCACCATCACTTCCCACCCTGGAACAGGGTCCTGGTCAAATCCATGCAGTGTAGGGGAAATGCCACCGTGTTAAAGTTCTGACCGGCCGCACATGTGGTATTATGCCCAAGACAGTTCCAGGGCATTTGGTGCTTTGACCGGTCAACTTTCAGGAACTCCTGCGTCCAAAATATAGGGTGCTCCGGCTGGCTCTTAGGTAGTGTTTGTGCCCCAGTCTCAGGCACCTTCCCTCCAAAAAGCGCTCTCCTGGAGGGTTGCAGATTTTTAAAACCCCGGATCAAGTTGTCCGGCAGCCGCACAATCACCTCGTGCTGAAAACAGTTCCATAACATTTGCGGCTAAGTCCCGCTGGGGACAATTTGTGGGTTTCTTCATACGAACGGCTGCCAGGGAGCTAGTGCTCGGTTCCATTCGAATGAAGGGAAAGTGCAGAACCAGGGACAACCAGGGAAAGGCTAATGGTGGCTGGGGAGGTTTACCTCCCGAACAGAGCCTTTGGATATGGCCCATAGTCCTTGGACAGGATGCTAGCTAGCAGGCTCCTCCAGGAGCTTGTGGCATAGGCACGTTTGCCACAGTATTGATTTTAAATGTTCACATGCACCCCCCAGTGACAGGGAGTTACTGGCTGCCACTATAATTTACGATTACAGTATAAAAAGAAACGTTGACCACTACCTAGTGACTGGTTTCTGACCCATGTCGCTACTTTTCATCACCCGCTGCTAACAATCAAAACATACTGCCTTTTGCCTGGGGGAAATATATAAAAAAAAAAAAATTAAGTGCAAACCTCCGTACTGATAAAAATTGTAGTAATGGTAATAATGGGGTCCAGGAGATTCCCAGTCTCCTGGGCTCCTGTATGTGTGCCCTAATCTATCTATTAAATATTAGGTTATTAAAAAAAAACATTTAGGCCTTGGAGTGTTCATTTAAGGCAGGGCTAGGCAACCTTTAACACTCCAGATGTTGTGGACTGCAACTCCCATAATGATGTTACAGCCACAATGCTGGCAAAGATGTAGTCAACTATATCTGGAGTGCCAACGGTTGTCTGCCCCTACTTTAAGGCATTGTATAGAGCTGATTTTAGAATGGGCTTAATTCAATGTATGCAGGAAGAGCCATACTATATTTACCATTGGACTGAAGCCCTTTTTGTCTTTATTGGAAGGTATGCCCCTGGGGTACAGAGATCTCTTCTGCCAAATGCACACACATACACACAAATCTCTATTGTCATACACACACAAATCCTTACTCCCTTACACAGAGACATTCAGCTACTCACTCCTTTATACACTAACACATACCTGTTTAGCAGGGACCCGTGCTGCCATCAGGGGGTGACAACCATCACAGGTATTATGGGACCAGCGGTCCTGGGTGGCTGGACTGCATTGGTAATTTTCTGCGTGCCCACGCCCCCGCCCTCCAATATGCATATATTTATATATAGAGTGAGAGAGAGAAAGAGAGAGTACCGCTATACGGGCTGCCATCAGACATTTTGGGGCCCCTGATACAGCTCAAGGTCTGGGCCCCCCGGTGCCTGCACCCGAGTCCGCCCAAAGTGCTGCCCCCCGCCCGAGTCTGCCAACAGGGATGCAGTGTCTGTACTGATTCTGGTGTGTGTATAGTGGATGTAGAATGTGTGTAGTGGATGCAGAGTTTGTGTGTTAAGTGGATGCGGTGTGTGTTTAACGGATGTAGTGTGTATAGTGGGTACAGATTGTACATTTGTGTAATGTATGAGGTGTATATTAGATGCAGAGTGTGTGTTTGTGTAGTGGATGTAGTGGGTGTTTTTAGTGAATGCAGAGTGTGTATGTGTGTTTGTGTAGTGGATGTAGTGTTTGTGTGTATTAAATGTGTTGTGTATAGTGAATGCAGAGTGTGTGTTTGTGTAGTGGATGTAGTGTGTCTGTAGTGAATGTAGAGTGTGTAGTGGATGTAGTGTTTAGTGAATACAGTGCGTGGATGCAGAGTGTGTGTTTGTGTAGTCCAGGGGTAGGCAACCTTTTAGCAGCACTGTGCCGATATAGGATTGTGATGTCCCGTGGCGTGCCGGTCCTATTTTTTTAAATTGAGGTGTGTATGTTGCCGTATTCTGCTTGTGTTATTTATACTGTAAATGCTTTGTATCGTTGTATTTGTGCGTATATGAGCTATTATATTGTATATGTTCAGGAGTAGTTTGTGGTATCGTGTAAGATACATATGAATGTGGGCTGTGTATGGGGGCTGCTTGTGGAATTGTGTGTGTGGATGGAAATGCCACATTGTGTGTTTGGTAGTGTGTGTATGTGTTGGGGCTGTTTGGGGTTGCATGTGGGGTTGTGTGCATGTATGTGTATTGTTAGCGGGTTACGTTTGTGCGGATTGTATGTATGTTTGTTTGTGGGCTGTTCGTATTATTTGTATGAGTAAATCTAGCAGTGTGGGTGGCTTCCCTAGGTTCCAGTGGGAACCAGGCTGGCCAGGTACAGGTCAAGGACAGCAGCTGCAGGTTGCTCTACTACAGTGTGGATTCCCATTCACTTCCTCTATGTGCTGCAATGCATAACTTGAGGATTGTCCTTCACCACCTTTTCGTATTAGCAGATATCTGCAGTTTCACTGGGACTCCTGATAGGCCAGAGCCTGTTTGGCTGTAGCAGCCTTTAGTGCCGTGTAAAGACACCTTGAGTGCCGTGCATGGCACTAGTGCCGTAGGTTGCCTACCCCTGGTGTAGTCAATGTAGTGTGTGTATAGTGACTACATAGTGTGTGTTTGTGTAAGTATTTAACATGTGTATAGTGACTGCAGACTGTGTTTGTGTAGTGGATGTAGTGTGTGTAGTGACTGCAAAGTGTGTGTGTGTGTGTTTGTGTAAGTACTGCATAGTGTGTGTTTGTGTTAGGAAGTAGTATGTGTAGTGACTGCAGAGTGTGTATTTGTGTAAGGATGTAGTGTGTGTAGTGACTGCAGAGTGTGTGTTTGTGTAGTGACTCCAGAGTGTGTGTTTGTGTAAGGATGTAGTGTGTGTAAATGTTAGTGAATAGTGTGTGTATATGTTAGTGTATAGTGTGTGTAAATGTTAGTGAATAGTGTGTGTATATGTTAGTGAATAGTGTGTGTAAATGTTAGTGTATAGTGTGTGTAAATGTTAGTGAATAATGTGTGTAAATGTTAGTGAATAGTGTGTGTATATGTTAGTGTATAGTGTGTGTAAATGTTAGTGAATAGTGTGTGTAAATGTATGGGGCTGCAAAATGTGGGGGGAAAAGCCTACAGGATTGTTTTCCCATTCATTAATAATAATGTTTTATTCCCCCCTCTCTGTATCTCACATGTGGCCATGGAGGGGGGAGATCACATTGGCTGGAGCCCTGGAGCTGGAGGTCCTGAGGCATGGTGCAGCCCCCGCTACCTGTATTCTGCAGGGGGCCCAACACACTTGAAATATACTGCCCATATGCTCTGCTCTGTCGAAGTCAGCTAATGTGGGGCCCGGGACGACCTGAGCAGTCCGGGCCCCCCAGGACCGCCGGGCCCATGACAACCATTATGGTTGTCATGCCCTGATGGCAGCCCTGCCGCTATATATGTATGCTTTTAAGAGGCCTTGCTGGCTTCCAAGAGGGCCCAGGACACACTGACCTCCTCCTCCGTCACTCTTGCGATCCACAGTTGTAAAGCGCTAACGCGGGTTGCCATGACGATGCTCCACAGCACACAATGCATTCCAGGCTTGCGAGAGAAGTAGAGGAACATGGAGACTGCATGGGCCCCTCTTTGTTGGCACAACCAGTTGAGCCACCAGACCACTAGAGAATCCAGTGTGTCCCCCTTCCTGGCTACAGGTTAGAGGCAGGAAGGGAAGAATATATATTTTTTTAAATTAAACAAAAAAAAATAAATACCCCCACAGCATTTGTCCAACATAAAGACACATCCACTACACACACACATCATCCACCACACAAACTGCATCCACTACACAAACACATACACCACATTCACTAAACACAAAGCATGCACTACACAAACACACACACACACATCACACTCACTACACAAACACACACCACTTTCACTATACACAAAGCATTCACTGCACAAACACACACATCATCCACTACACAAACACACTACATCTAATACACACAAACACACACTCTGCATTCACTATACACACTCTGCAGTAACTATACGCACTGCATCTAATAACTACAAACTACATCCACAACACAAACATACACTCGGCATTCACTATACACACACTACATCCACTACACAACACACACACTCCACAGTCACTATATACACACTACATCCACACACACTCTGCATTCACTATACACACAAACACTACATCCACTACACAAACAAAAACACTGTATTCACTATACACACATACTACATCCACTACACAAATACACAATCTGCATTCACTACACACACTACATCCACTATACAAACACACACACTCTATCCACAACACAAACACACTCTGCATCTAATACACACAAACATACAATCTGCATCCACCACAAACACCTCAATTATGACACACACACAGCATCAACTTTACGCACGCACTTTGCATCCTCTACACACATTCTACAGCCACTATACACACACAAATTCAGTACATAATTTATCCTTGTTGGTGGACTCAGGATGGGCCGTGTGGGTGGACTTGGGGACCGGCCATGTGGGCGGACTCAGGGTGGGTCATGTGAGCGGGCTCGGGGGTGGACCCCAGGGGCCTAGACCTTGGGCTGCATCAGGGGCCCCAAAATTTCTGGTGGCAGTTCTGGGAGGGACAGTGCCAGACTTCGGTCCAAATCCCCTTTCTATTCTAATGTTACTCTTTTCTAGGGCTCTAGGGGTTTTCCTTAAATTGCTGGCAGGTCTGGCTGGTGTAAATGCACACAAAGCTGCCTGGCAATCAAGCAAGCCAGCCCACTGAGGGCACACCATACACAGAGCAGTTTCCAATTTAAATGTTAGACAAAGAAAAGGGGGTATAGGATCAGCGCTAGGTGGTCTAAAGGAGAAGAGACAGGAAAGAAGCTGCAACCTATGGGTATGAGGTTCCCTCTAATGTCCTCAATAAAGAATGTACAGAAATAGTACAATTTAAGGATAAAATTTTTTTAGATAAAAAATAAATAAAAATTTACTCACATATAAATATACAATAAAATAAATATAAGGATAAACGTAATAGTCCCAATATATAGTGGATTCCAATAGACTGATGGAAACTTGATACTGTAGTCAAATAAGACGCTGGATCTTCTATGGTATAGAAGGCTAATTTGGCTAATTTTATATATATATTTTATATTTGTACTAATAAAGGAATATTGGCTTTTTTCACAATACATTTGCCATATACCTTTTATTTATATTTATTTTTATTTTATTTTATTTTATTTTATCTTTAATTTTATATTATATTACTTTTCTCTCTCTTAACCTGGTTACACGTCATTTTGGAGATGACTATTGTCTAAAGAATCCTAGGTGGGGATTATACCACCCACGCCATCATAGTGAGCAGTATATCCTGCTCATTCAAATGTGAGTACGTTCTCTATTTTTTAAGCCTTACTCTTATATTTTATATACAGTGAGCACTATATTTTATTTTTCCTTTACTTCGAGGAATTACCCACATCTATGTCCCGCCAGTGGGGGATAAACGCCACTGAATGCTGATTACACTTGAGCAAGTACATGCTCTTGCATGAAATACCTCCCCTACACCCATTTTACTTTATTTTATTTATGCCAATACAGTCTGCACTATTGGAGTCTCCCTGTCTTTCTATTTGCATGGTCATCATTGAGTCAAGATTGCCTATACCATAGAAGATCCAGCGTCTTATTTGACTACAGTATCAAGTTTCCATCAGTCTATTGGAATCCACTATATATTGGGACTATTACGTTTATCCTTATATTTATTTTATTGTATATTTATATGTGAGTAAATTTTTATTTATTTTTTATCTAAAAAATTTTTATCCTTAAATTGTACTATTTCTGTACAGCGCGACCTATTATTTTGTTTTTTTCCAATTTAAATGTGCTTTGTTGATGCACTTTTTATAAAACATGCATTTGAGTTCTACCCCTTTATAGATTTTTGTTGTCGTCAGTTGTGATGGCTGCTGGGAATGGACAAAAAAATGAAGGCAGAGCTATGCCTTTTATCAACCTTAGTCCCAAATTTGTCTTATGATGCTTTTGGATTGTGTTGGAATATAAATTAAATTTGAACGCAGTCTTTATCAGTATTGTACAAGAAATATACCTTTACGAAATACTAAAAAGTGATCCTCATTAGCATAAAATTATTTATCGAAATCTGGATATAAACTATTGTGCGGTCATGTAAGATGGGGCCCCTAAATTTATGAGTGCTTTAGAGGCAACATACCATAATATTTCCTTATTTCTTTTTATCTTATCCCGCACTGCCAATTTATCCTAATCTACTGAAAAAACATTCTATAATAACTAATAATGGCTCCAACTGAATACAAACAAACAAAAAATATATGGGAAAACAACGATGACTGTATGATAAATAAACTTGAATGAGGTGGAGGTTTTAACCTAGGCAATTCACGCCCCTCTTCCAATTAAGGTATTTGGCCACATGTCCTGGTTCACGTCAGTTCAGCATAATTCACTGTTTAGTGAATAAGCTACATGTTTAAAAAAAGAATAAAGCAAGACAAATTATAAAGCAATAAACATCTCATGACCATAAGAATATAATACAGCCATCACTTTCTTATCTTCTTTATGTCAGATTTTCCCATTTGTTCTATGCATTATCTATTATTAGAAGCACCTTGCAAAGGCAAATAGACGTCAGACTTGGTTACCTAAATGGTAAACCGCATTAGCAATCAGACTTAAAGGTGAACAGTCCCGTCTCTCAAAATTACACTATTCAAATCAAACAGTGCAAAACACCCAGGACTTTTCTTAACATTTTTTTTATGAGAAACTCATTATTATTTTATATTTATATTAAAGATTTAGAAAATATACCAAAATTATTTCAAACCAGACACTGCCAGGGCAAGGGAAAGAGCTTATAATAATGATTGATCAGAAGCCGAAATGAAGGTGTGCATTTGCCTGAACAAGAGGTGTGCATTTCTATATTCAATTTTATATCTGAAATCTCACAATTACATACTTGTAAAATGTAGGGGTGATTAAACACAATATAAAAGATCCTAGGAAATCACTTTTCCCCTTTAAATGGATATTCTCAGCACCCTAACAACTTCATCATAATGCACCGTCTTACCTTTAGGGGTCAAATAAAATTATTAACAAATGTTTTACTCCAAAATCTATAAGACTGCACCTAATCGCTATGCAGATCCAAGACTTCAATCAGGAACGTTTAGACAGGGTACCGCTGATAGGCTGAGAGCATCAGCTGATGATAACAGCTAATAATTAGTTCCCTATTTATAAAAGGGAGTGAAAAATATATCTTTTTAATTCACTTTTCTGAATGGGGGAGCTAGTCAGTTGACACTTACATTGCATTTTACAATTATTTATTGCACCAAAATAAACTTGCCCCCTTTGGGTCTTTTGTTTCTTAAGTGCCACTGAAGCATGAAACACGTAAGAGCATCAATCCCCCTTCTTTTTGCTGGATCACATTGTCATTTGTTTTATTATTCCTGTGATCAAGGTATTTTTCTTCATGTGAAGTCCGGCGTTTGTCTCTAGTAAGTGGGAAATACGCAGACGCAGTACATGCAGGGCCGGACTGGAAACGAAAAGCAACCCTATAAAAATATTTTATACCAGCCCAATAATGTGTCACGCCAGCATAGTGTGCAGATATAGAGGGGAAAAATATAACTTAAAATTGAAAACTATTACTCCGTGAAAGGCGGCCTTCGAAATAAACAAAAGAGTGGATTTACTTTTTGCAGACACGCAGTTGTATATATATTTAATGTTTCTGTCAAACTACCTTGACATATTAAGAAAAGTTTGCTAATAGGAATGAAATGGTGAATGTATGCTGTTGCACAGCTCTAATGAAATTAGGTTTTCTTGTTTATTGTGAAGTCCTTTAAATGTGTGCCACTCACTTGATGATCTCAGCCAATTCAATGCTTTCCCATAGAAAAGCATTTGCGAGGCTATTGTGCATGCGTGGCAAAACACTGCATCAATCAGCATCTCCTCATAGTGATGCATTGGATCAATGTATCTCTATGTGGAGCATTCAGTGCCTCCATATAGAGCCTGGAGACGCTGAACGTAGGTACTGCACACTGTGCAGCACAGGACTAGGAAGCGCCTCTAGTGGTCATCTGAGTGACTGCTGCTAGAGGTGTTCTTATGCAGAAATGTAAACACTGCCTTTTCTCTGTCTGCATCTCTTTCACTGCTTTGCTGGTAACAGAGTAGCCACCAGCCTTCTTATAAAGTGGGATAATTCCTCCATTGTAATGGTGTCTGCGACTTATTTTCAGGTTCGGCGCACAGTGAGCGCTTTTGGTGCTCGATTGCAAGAAGAAAGGCATCTGCCTGATGCTCTGAATGCTCCGCTGCTCAATCCAGCTGGTGCCAGGGCAGATGAGAAGTTAGTCTCTTTAATTTGGGCAGTTTTAGGCTGATACTGCAGGGCTCTAGAAATGGCATCTGTGCAGGATCGTTGCTCTGCTCTGCTCCCCAAAGCAGCTGTTTTTACCTAAATTATGTACTGCAATTCAATTCAATTCATTACAGTTCAATGTTTGGTAATAAACAGCTATCCAGTCACTTTTGCTAGTTTACATCGAATAAAATTATGAATCTGATATTACCTTTTCTGATGGAAACTTGTGGCTCCAGTACTGGTATTCAATGTGGAAGTAATAATTAACTTGAATCAATTTAAACACTGTTGATGTGTATATATATTCAATAGTTTCCAATCCTCATGTTAAAAGACATGTAAAAGGGCAGCGAACTTAGCAAACAATAGTATGTGTCCACGTAGTACAGTTAACCTTATCTGATATCAGAAAGTGTTCAATATAAATATAGGTGTAGCTAACACTGAATACATATCACAAGAACGCACAAACAAGTGAAACTAACCCTTTAAAGGGCAATGTTCTATACAGTCACGGAAATCTGGTCCTGAAACTGATCCTGATCCAGACAGCAACATAGAATATCTGACTCATTTGCCCTCAGTAGAGCTCTACAGACCTGCCCTGGCCAAATAAGCATGATAGTTTGAGTGTGAATAAATTAAGGGTGTTGATTAATATTACGATGATGACAGTCCACTAATTCAACATGTACAATTTGTTTCGGTCCGAATTTAAATTTGGACGAATTTCGGCAATTCGGACAATCGGATGCTTCAAAAGGTATTCTTTGATTCACCCCAAACTGAAAGCAGTCTGTGTGTAAGTGTATAAATCAGCCTGTGTGCAGAGTCCAACACACACACTGCTGATTCCATACGCACACACTTACTGCTGAGTCCATACACACACACACACAGACTGCTGAGTCCTAGACACAGACACACACAGACTGCTGAGTCCATACACACATACACACAGACTGATGAGTCCATACACACACAGAGACTGCTGAGTCCATACACACACACACACACACACACACAGAGACTGCTGAGTCCATACACACACACACACACACACACAGACTGCTGAGTCCTAGACACAGACACACACAGACTGCTGAGTCCATACACACAGACTGATGAGTCCATACACACACACACAGACTGCTGAGTCCATACACACAGAGACTGCTGAGTCCATATATACACACACACACAGAGACTGCTGAGTCCATATATACACACACACACACACACACACAGACTGCTGAGTCCATATACACACACACACACACACACACAAACTGCTTAGTCCATACACACACAGACTGCTGAGTCCATACACACACAAACACAGACTGCTGAATCCATACACACACACACACACACACACACACACACACAGACTGCTGAGTCCATACACACACACATACTGCTGAGTCCATACACACCCACAGACTGCTGAGTCCATACACTCCCACAGACTGCTGAGTCCATACACCCCCCCCACACACACACACACACAGAGACTGCTGAGTCCATATATACACACACACACACACACACACACACAGACTGCTGAGTCCATACACACACACACACACACACAAACTGCTTAGTCCATACACACACATACACACACAGACTGCTGAGTCCATACACACACAGACTGCCGAGTCCATACACACACAGACTGCCAAGTCCATACACACACAAACAGACTGCTGAATCCATACACACACACACACACACACACACAGACTGCTGAGTCCACACACACAGACTGCTGAGTCCATACACACACACACATACTGCTGAGTCCATACACACCCACAGACTGCTGAGTCCATACACACCCACAGACTGCTGAGTCCATACACCCCCCCCCACACACACACACAGAGACTGCTGAATCCATAAACACACACACACACAGACTGCTGAGTCCATACACACAGACACACACACACTGCTGATTCCATACGCACACACTTACTGCTGAGTCCATACACACACACACACACACATACTGCTAAGTCCATACACACACAGAGACACACAGACTGCTGAGTCCATACACACACAGACTGCTGAGCAGGGCTGCCATCAGAAATTTTAGGGCCCCTGACACAGCTCAAGATCTGGGCCCCCAGGGCCAGCCCCGAGCTGCCCACAAGGATGAAGTGTGTGTGTGTAGTGGATGTAGAATGTGTGTCATTGATGCAGTGTGTATAGTGAATGTATAATGTGTGTAGTGGATGCGGTATGTGTGTCATGGATGCAGTGTGTATAGTGGATTCAGTATGTGTGTCATGGATGCATTGTGTAAAGTGGATGCAGATTGTATGTTTTGTGTAATGTATGTAATGTTTGTATGCATGCATCAGATGCAGAGTGTGTGTGTAGTGAATGTAGGTGTGTGTATAGTGAATGCAGAGTGTGTGTTTTTGTAGTGGATGTAGTGTTCATAGTAAATGTAGTGTGTATAGAGCATGTAGTGTGTTTGTAGTGAGTGCAAAGTGTGTTTAGTAAATGTAGTGTTTGTAGTGAGTGCAACGTGTGTAAAGTGAATGCAGTGTGTGTGTTGCAAAGTGTGTTTAGTGAATGTAGTGCAGAGTGTGTTTAGTGAATGTAGTGTGTGTAGTGCAGAGTGTGTGCTTGTAAGGATGCAGTGTGTGTGTGTGTAAAATAGGGGGGAGGGGAGTATTTTTTTTTTTAATTTATTTGTGTATATTTCAATTTTTTTCCCCCTCCCTGGTTCTTATCGTGCCAGGGAGGGGGGAGATCGTATTCCCTGGTGGTCTGGTGGCATGATGGAGAGAGCCAGCCGCGTTACATTGAAGAGGGGGCCCAGCAGCACACACTGTCTTCCTTTCCAGCTCCTCTCTGACTAACTCTCGTGAGACAGGTCTGCGTGCTGTGCGGAGCGTTGCCATGGGCGGCCGCAGGGCGTAGGGAAGTTAGACAGAGAGCAGCTGGAAAGGAGGACAGAGTGTGCTGCTGGGCCCCCTCTTCAATGTACAGGTAGCAGGGGGCCCTCTGTGCACATATATATAGCAAAAAATATATATAAGTGCACATAAGGAATGTGGGGCTCGGACTGCCAGAGTAGTTCGGGCCCCCCAGGACCGCCGGGCCCATGACAACCGTTATGGTTGTCATGCCCTGATGGCGGTCCTGCTGCTGAGTCCATACACACACACACACACACACATAGACTGCTGAGTCCATACACACACACACAGACTGCTGAGTCCATACACACACACACGGACTGCTGAGTCCATACACACACAGACACAGACTGCTGAGTCCATACACACACACACACAGAAACAGACTGCTGAGTCCATACACACAGACTGCTGAGTCCATACACACACACACACAGAAACAGACGGCTGAGTCCATACACACAGACTGCTGAGTCCATACACACACACACACACACAGACTGTTGAGTCCATACACACACAGACACAGACTGCTGAGTCCATACACACAGACACAGACACACACACAGACTTCTGAGTCCACACACAGACAGACTGCTGAATCCATACACACAGACACACAAACTTCCTCACTAGCAGACAGAGAGACAGACACACACAAGCACATTAAGCCTACCTGTCCCTGGAGCCTGTGGCTGGTGGTCAGGCAGCCATCTTCCATGCTTTCCAGCAGCAGCATGGGCTGCTGCTTAACGGCGGGGGCGGGGCTTGTGTGCGGGAGGCGGGGCTTCGTTTGGGGACGGGGCCTTTGCCGGGGAGCCTGTCAGTGCTCCCTCCGGCCCCAGACAGCACTTGACCCAGCGCTCCAGCTGCTCTGCCCTGCATTCCCTCGGGCTGTCACAGATTGTTACAGCCCGAGGGAATATAATTCAAACACATAGCCAGTAGGTTGCTGGCATTTGGGGGGGCCCAAGGGGTGGCATAGCATGATGTGGGGGGGGGGCATGGCACCCTCTGCCCCCCCCCTAGCGACGCCACTGATGCTTGGACTTTACTCACCTGTTCCTGATGTCTGCTGATTCCAGCCTATATAACCCCGCCTTGGCTATTGATCCTTGTCAGATCCTTGTCAAAACCTACCAAATTGGGGGTATAGCTCAGTGGTAGAGCATTTGACTGCAGATCAAGAGGTCTCAGGTTCAAATCCCCCTTTAAAAATCTTGAATGGCCTTATATTTTCAGAATCATGACTAACATCATGTCCTCAATTTTAGTAAAGGAGTTTAAGCATGCGTGGGATAGGCATAAGGCTATCTATCCCAACTATAAGATAATGCCAGGGACTAATGAAAGTATTTAGAAAACTGGGCAGATTAGATGGGCCGAATGGTTCTTATCTGCCGTCACATTCTATGTTTCTATCGTTTGTTCCTGTTGGTTTTTCATCTGACTCTGGTTTTGATCCTCTGCTCGTCCTTCGCTCTTGCCTGTCTGCTGCCTGTCCTGACCTTTGGTTCCATTCCCTTGCCTGTACCTCGTTCCTGGAAGCACTGGTGATTATCAGCCCCAGTGCACTGGTTCACAGCCTTGGGAATTTCTACCTTTAGTCCCCTTGGCCTGTGTATAATTGCAAAGGGTGCTTTAACTCTGTGTATTGACTCCACTCTCAAGGTAAGATCCTTACACCTGGTGCACAATGCCATCAGTAGTCAGGTGAACTTTAAAAGGCAGACAGAACCAATTTACAGATTATATTGAGGAAATTATTCTAGTGTGCACCAACAAAAGCCTTCTTTTACAAATACATTTTTGAAAATTATAATTTGTGTTCCCTAAACTGCCTATATTCTATCTGGAACTACAACTTTGCAGTCCAACTTCACTATAATGATAATTCACAGTCACTGGAATGGTAAAACAGTCAGTATAATTTGGCTCGTAGAACACAACACAAACCGGAAAAATCACTTTAGATTGCAAGCACTGTAAATAGGTTTTCCATGTGAATATAAAACAATGTTCCAAAGATCGCACATTCTAAACCTCAACCAATCCAACATTTGCAATCCATATAATATCTCTGTGCATTAAACACACTGAGTATATTTTAAAAAAACAAAGAGGTTTCTTTGCTACCAAGAGAATTGTAATGAATTAATTCAGGGAAAAAAGTGCATCTCGACTTCTTTAACCAAAATTTTACATTTGGATTTTAATTCACTGTAATTCTCTGATTAGCGAATAAACCCCAAAGTGTTTCCCATTTGAAGCTACATTTTCATGTATATCTTGTCTCCCCTACATTTTGCAAGCTAACAAAAGGAGTTCATTGAGTCCCTGCCAGCTGCAAAGTTGTGTGAACCTACAAACCTGATGTAATAGCAGCTCAAAACCACTCAGAAATAAAGGACTGGTTATTTTACTACTAAAATTCTATAGCATTTACTAAATTCTTGTGATTTTTAAAAAAACATTTGTGTGAAATATGCAAAACAAAATAGATTTAGTATAAGTACATAGTCATCGTCATTTGTGTTGTGTTTTTTTTTTGTTTGTTTGTTTTTAGTTTTTTTTTTTTACAGGCAAGAAGTTATTTCTGGAAAAATTCACATTGGAGAAATGTTCCGTAAAAGAAAAAAAAAAAAAAAAGTGGTACAAAAATGTAAAATGGAAGGCTTAGGGGTCACCTACAGAGTGTGCCTGGTGGTTCCACTAGTTTCCATGGTGATTGGCCAATGTTTAGTACTTTAGAAACACGATTTAGAACAGACCAGCTTGTAAACATGTGTTGTACATGTGTAGTTTTACCATGAACTCAAATATGTGAACATTTTCTCTCCTATCAAATACGGAACCACTGCCAATTGACATTTTGGTATTAAAATTCTCAGGTGATTCTAAAAAGTAAAAAAGAAGGCACTACAGTTTTGTTACTACAAAATGTAAAATACAACCTGCATGCAAGAATTGAACTTTAATTCAAAATAGTAAAATTTCAAATCCTGCCATGTGACGGTTTTATAACTGCAAACAGAAAAGTTTAAAGGAACATTTAAAAGGCTGAAAACCAGAAAATTAAGCAAATTAGATTTTTATTCCTTTCCCCTAATGCTTGGGGGAAAGTTTACTGCTCCTTTTTTAGTTGTTTACTTTTCATGTTTGACACTTGCCTGCTACAAACATCAAATGCTTTGATTGTGACTTCAAAAGCTAATCTCAAAACAAAAGACCCATACACAGTTCTCAAACATTTCAACCATGCTGTATTAAAGGTGTGCTTGTTTCAAATGACATAATGGAATAGGATACTTTTCTTATTTTATTACTTGTTCTCTCCAACCAAAATTGAGACAATGGCAGATTTTCAGAATGATAAATAATATCTCAATAAGAATGGTTGTTGATCAATAACCAAGAGGAAAAAACATAAAAAGAAAATAACAGCATTTTTAACTACATCTCTTGCAATAAAATATTCTCGAGAACAAATTTGCAGATCAAATGCATGATCACTTCACGTCTTTGCTGCTTGGATTTGAACAGGTTTATATTTTACATATAACAGGCATAACACATAACCTGACAACATGCGGTGTTTTGTAACAGTTTGCCATACAATGACATTGGAAACTTTACACTTAATGTTTCTAAAACAAAGATCTAAAATACGAAATAAAATCTGTACAACCACTTTAAAAAAAAAAAAAAAATTAAATATATCCTCCAATCAAATCAAAGAGTTATTGCTAAATATAAGTATGTGTGACACCATACATGAATGATGATAATCATTTAAACGACCAATAAACGGAACCATACAATTAAGGGCTCAAGTCCATATTTGGCGATTTTGCGCTCTATTTAAGACGTTCAGATGGGAGACTGTCGGTCAAACATTTAAGCTGTTCTTCCCCAAGTTTGATTTTATCTTCAAGTTCTCGTTGTTCCAAGATGAGAGCTGATTTCATTTTCACAAAGTGCTCATAATCTGCAAGGTTTTCCTCATTAAGGTAGCTAGCCAAAATCTCAAAAACTGTACGTTCCCGGCGGTCTAGATTTTCCTTCAATTCTTTTGCATCTTCATGCTGCGTAGTCAGCAGCTTCCTTTTTTCCACCAGTGTTCTCTGCAGAAAATCACAGTGGCACAGGTTAGTAAGAACAAGAAAATGTCAATCTAACATCTGTGTAATCTGGGATTTACCAACTTCAACCGAAAGGAATTCCACCAATTCGTAATTAAAGGGAAATTCCAGAATGGTTTTTATTGCTTGTTTTTTTGCAATATATTTATCTCTCTCGCCAATATAAGTATTTTTTTATTTTTTATTTTTTTTGGACCCGATATTCTGTTGCTGAATCCTGAGCTATATATCCTTGGTGGGGATAATAGCACCCAAGCCAATTGCATTGAGCAAACCTCATTTTGCTCTGAAGCATGTGAGTGGGCTTTTTAAAAAAAAAAAAAAAAATTAAATTACTTTTACTGTGCTTTACACTCTGTTTTATGGTACGCAGTATTGTAGCTTTTTCCCCACTCTTGTATATATACACGGAGGAATATCCACATCAACTATATCTTAGAGTGGGAATTATACCACTTCGCGTATTACTTCTGGAGCCAATACTTAGGCTCCATAATATGTGAGTGTACACCTATTTACATACCTACCCCTGCTTATTAGCTCAACATACTACAGTATATACTTTTATTTTGTCTTATTTTTTGTGAGGATACACATCGCTGTACGGAAAACTTGAAGAATCTGTACCACAGGCGTGCAAGTCGGAGCTGTATTTAAGTTCCCTGAAAGTGTGAGTGTACCATTTTTACTCACCCTTACTTTATCTAGACGTTTTTAACTTACTACATGATCAGTCCTTTTTGTGTTCCCTTTTTTTGTCATTGCATACATTCCCTAAAGGACACTTCAGGCGCTGCACCTTCTTTTCCGGTTTTATCCTACCCCCTATCGGACAAGACAGGCTCCATTTTTGGTGATTGAGCTGCTTTTGGACTAGATCAGTATTGTACAATCGCTAAATATTTTCTGTTTTTATCCATTTGTAGCAAATGTCTGGTCTCCAATTTACCTCCACTGATATTTACAGAAATCTGAGTGTCTCACTAATGCCATAGCTCCCAATGAAACACTGTGCATGTGACTCCCATTCTTTCCAAAATTAGTTGTACACTGCACATATGGTTTCCATTGATGTCGACATGAAAGCAAAGACACACACATTATTAAGAAAACAGCCACTTCCTGACTATGGACAGAATCCAGTTTACATCTATAATACAAACATGAATGTTTCAGAATATAGCTCTCTGTTTTATTTGTTATATCTTACTACTTGTAACTGTAGGGGCATCATCAAGTTGGCAACAGTCAAGTCACATGCATGAATCTCTAAGAAATATGAGTGATACTTTAAGTATAAAAATTATATATTTGTTACATATTGAGATATGGCTCACATTATATAATTTGATCAGTAAGCATGGAAACGGATTGGTCCAATTGGAGTATTTTAGGTCAATAAAAGTATAACCACGCTTTCACTTCACAAATAGTAAATTATTATTCCTCACCCTTTCCTCAGGGGATGCAGTTTCATCCAAATTATTAAGAGCGTTTTCCACTCGAGCAAGTCGTCCAGAAAGGGAAAGAAGAAGGTTGACAATTTTCTCCAGATCACCAATGAACATTCTGAACTTGTCAAACTCATTCGATTTGCAGACCTCTTTCACAATCACCTCCACTTCTTCTCCCAGTGCATTGTTACTTTGAATATCCTCAAGAAGGGTTTCTCTAGCCTCCCTCAGAACCTGCAGTTTCTTGCTGATGCTGTCTATGAGTTCTTGCTGTAGAGAATAATTTAAAACAATTACTATGCAAGTCTGTTTCAAATATCACCATTATTCTCTTAAAGTGAAGCAGATATTTCTTAATCAATTATACATTTGACATATACATAATAAAACTTTAAAATTATAAGCCACAAAGTCATATTAACACCATAGAGAGCAACCATCAGGGCACCTATATACACTTTCACTAGGTAACTCTCCTATGCCTTTATCCCCCCCTATCTAGTTGCTCTCCAATTCCCCTAGTGTTTGCACCCTTTCCACATCTCATACTAGCTCCTGATTGCTCCAAAGTGCCAGTTTTCTCCCCCCAAAGCCACAAACGCTTCCTTAATTTCTTTATTTATATTTAGTCATTTATTACTGACTGTAGGCCCTCAGGAAAGCAACAATGGGAGTGCTTGGAAGTAGAATATTATATGGGACAAGATGTTTATTTTAATTGTATGGATTCTGCCTATCCAGGAGATAGAAAGGTGGACCTCCAAACCTAAGTTGGTCTTGAGAGTGCATATGATCGAGTCGTAGTTGAGAGGTCCCAAACTGGTCGGGTCAGAGGCGAGTTGTATGCCTAGATATCTAAAGGAGTGTCTTTGGATCCATAACCGCAGCAGCACCACGTCTTGGGCCCCCATGTGAAACGGCATGGCACAGGACTTTTCGAGATTGACCTTCTAGCTCGAGATGGTACCGAAGTGCCCCAGGAGGTCTATCAGCGGAGGGAGCGAGCTCTCCGGCTGTCAGTGTGAGAAGTACGTCATCCACGTTGGCGGAAACACTATAGGGAGTTTGTGCTATAGGAATGCTTTTTACGTCTGGGTGTTCTCTGATGAGGTGGAGTAGTGGCTCTAGTGATAGCACAGAGAGCAAAAGGGGAGGGGGCAACCATGTCTGGTCCTGTTTGATAAGCTGAACGGAGTTGGAATGGCTCCAGGCACTAGAATCTGTGGCTTAGGAGTCGTGTACAGTGCCCTAATGACCCCTATGAACCCTTTTGGAAACCCCCAGTTCTCCAATAGTCCAAACAGGTATGGCAACAACACACGGCCAAACGCCTTCTCCCCGTCCAGAAAAAAAAATTCAAGCACATGGCTTCTTTTGTCTCTTTTTCCTCTGATATCACAGTCGGATTTTAAACGTCATCATATGGTTACCTAAATATTTGTATAGGTCCCTGTTTGGCCACATGCAGTCCCCATCTCCTCTTCTGGAACACAGTGAGCAAACGCAAGTCAGTGGTAAGTCAGTGTTTGCAAATGAAGTCACTGGCTACCATACATTCAGCAAAAGGAATTGCCAACTGTCCATCTGCAGTGCAATCAGCTTGTTCAACGGTTCCACTCATCAGATCTGATAAATTGAACTGTGACTGGGGGCTTAACTACACGACCAATAAACTAAACAAGGGCTATTGCAATAAGACCAGACCCTACAGACCTCAACCTGGGCCATTGTAGGAGAACCTCTTTCTCTGATGAGCTCTCTGCTCTGCTCCTTGTGGTAGATTTGCAGCCTCAATGAGAATTTTAGTTTTAAATACTTTTATGGTTTATGTTCAATGGAGGATACCAAGCATTGAAGGCACAAATACAGCAGTATAAGGCAAAAAAACTTTGTAAAGATACTGATTTGTAGATCATGTACAACAATTCCTTTTTTTTCTCAGTGAAAATTTTAAAAGCATCACTTTTAATTTATCATAATTATATACTGCTGTCCTCATCAGGATGCAAACCCAAAAAAGGTACGGTTTGATGTGGAATGGGCAAATGGCTGTTCTCTACCTTCAAAACATTCTATCGTTTCAGGCATGAATCCAAGACTTTGCCGTCATCATAACATTCAAGTGTAAATCATTAAACAGGTGTTACTATTTAATAAGTCGTTTATACTAGAGTAACCTAATCTCGCTTAGAAAAAATATTTTATGTGTACCAACAACTGAAACTAATAAAAACTGGTGCAGAGAGCAATGCTATTTTGAAAACATTCCTTTAAACGCAGGTGTCAGATGTAGTACTTAGAGCAAGTATGTACATTTTTATGTGTTCGACGCATATGGTAGTTTTAAAGAGTTTAAATTATTACCAATTACAACCTTTTATGGCAGACATACTTGTAGCACTTTACAAGTCAGTATTCTAAATTTAAAGAGAAAAGAAAAAAAAAATAATGGCAAACAGCAAAACATTGCAATTTCTAGACAAACTGTCTAGAAATGGGGTTGGCAGCCTTTGGCACTCCAGATGTTGAGGACTACAGCTCCCATGATGCTCTCACAGCCATAATGCTGGCAAAGAATCATGGGAGATGAAGTCCATAACATCTGGAGGGAGGAAGGTTGCCTACCCCTGGTCTATAACCAATGGTAGGTGAAAGGAACACTATAGTCACCTAAATTACTTTAGCTAAATCAAGCAGTTTTAGTGTATAGATCATTCCCCTGCAATTTCACTGCTCAATTCACTGTCATTTAGGTGTTAAATCACTTTGTTTCTGTTTATGCAGCCCTAGCCTCACCTCCCCTGGCTATGATTGACAGAGCCTGCGTGAAAAAAAAAACTGGTTTCACTTTCAAACAGATGTAATTTACCTTAAATAATTGTATCTCAATCTCTAAATTGAACTTTAATCACATACAGGAGGCTCTTGAAGGGTCTAGAAAGCTATTGACATAGCAGGGGATAAGAAAATCTTAATTAAACAGAACTTGCAATAAATAAAGCCTAAATAGGGCTCTCTTTACAGGAAGTGTTTATGGAAGGCTGTGCAAGTCACATGCAGGAAGGTGTGACTAGGGTTCATAAACAAAGGGATTTAACTCCTAAATGGCAGAGGATTGAGCAGTGAGGCTGCAGGGGCATGTTTTATACACCAAAACTGCTTCATTAAGCTAAAGTTGTTCAGGTGACTATAGTGTCCCTTGAAGTGTCCAAATTATGCACCAGTGTACTTGAAAACACATGTTATTTTAGACTTTTGGGGATTGCCACAATTTATAGTATTAAAAAAAAAAAAAAAAAAAGTTGAAGAATAGGACGATGGCATATAACAAAATAATGCTTCAAGACAAAAACGTAAACATGGTTTCATTTTACTTGAAGGACACTTCTACTTGTAGGGCCGAGATGTGGAGAACACTGCCCTAAAAAGCTGCTACTGAAGCGCTATCAGAATGGTCCTAGTGCCCCCTACACAGCACTTGCGCTATGCTGCACAGGAACAGGACCCCAATACATGGACTGTCCCGCCAAAAGTGGGACTGTTGGGAGGCATACAACCGCCACTAAACAGGTCCTATTGTGGGGCGAGATGCTAAATAAGAAGCAATCAATGAATCACTGAAAAAAAAAAAAAAAATAGAATATGTCCCAACTTTTAGGACATTGCATCTGGAAAAGCAACAGTTTTGCCTTGATATATCTCAGCTGCCAATGTTCACTAGCACAATGCTTTCACTGGGAAACTATCATCTATAAAACTTACAGACTTTCTTGCCAAATCACTGAAAAATTAAGTCTATGTTTCCAGTTTGGCTACATTGGCTTGGAAATGACTTTGAATTCCCGGACAATTCTTGTTTTAGTGAAAAATGCTGTAAGAGTGCAAGACAGTCGCAGTTGGAAGCAAAAATGTTTAGAAGTATTTATTTTATTTACTATTTGTGTATTTTCCCATGTATGTCAACATTTGAAAATATTTATAACAAACTCACAATTTTAAAGAGCAGCCGCCATGCCCCAAAAATAACTTATGCTCAGTACACTGAGCATATGACTTTATTAAATACACAGAGGCTCATATTATCCTGCACGCTTTCTTTAATTCCCTCAGCAGCAAAGCAAGAGAACATTAACATAGTTGAAAAAAAAAAAAAAAAAAAAACTATGGAAAATGGGAAAAAAAAAAAAAAAAACATCCTGTACATACATCATCTGCATAACAACACATCATCCAATGAAATACAGGCACAATCCTATACAAGGCAGGACCCATCTCTCCACCTCCTATTTCTTTTGCTGCTCACTCAGCTAAGTATACATTTTACTACTGTGGTGGCTCGGGATAACCCACCCTTTTGTGGAAGGGGTCCTCCAAGCCCTTACTGGACCCCTTTGATGCTATTTGCTTCTATTCATTGTTTGCTTATATTGAATACATACTTCAGACAATGTATTGTACTGTGGATTTAGCTTTGTGGGTGTTCCCCTCCCTCCCACAGGGGCACCCCCCCTCACCGGGCGCCCACCTCGCTCATCCCCTGATATAGTCTGGCTAGCCTCACCCTCCTTTAGCCAGGAACTCCAGCCGCTCCGTTCGCGGCCGACTCGGGGGCCTTCTTGTTGGAGCTGGAGTCAGCTCATGGTGGCCATCTTTTTGGTTTCCCCGCCCACTGGAGGCGGCCATTTTCCCAGAGCCGTACACTCTACCGCGACCATCTTGTTGGGGTCCCTGTGGGTTGTGGTGGCCATTTTCTCTGCGTGGAAACCGCCCTTTTCCTCTCCTCTGGGGTGCAACCCGGGTGCCATTTCCCTTAGCTTGTTTTGACACCCGGACGGCTCCTCTGAATAAATGTGAGATTAATTTGCTAATTTTTCCTACAGTTTCACTCATTTTCCCCTGAGGGTCTTTGTGTTACTTAACCCTGGGCCCTGTCTCTGTTAGTAGTGTCTCTGCTCACTATTCTGCCCTTGCACATCAGAGTTTTCTATTAAATTATACCTTGCAGCATCAGTGTTTATCCAACTTTATACCCTTTGAGTTGCCTGTGCAGGCGCTTATTTGTCAAGTTTGAATAAAATTCCCTGTGACAGATCCACCCGCTGTGGACAGTGCTTCGAACATACCAGGCCGGAAGCCCCTGTCAAAATCCAAAGACTCCTCCAAACACGTTGTGATGGGCAGTATTACAACTGTCTCTGATGGCACGCAACTAGCACAACCACGCAAAAGCTGGGCCACTAGCTGGGCAAAATTGGCTAGGATATGGAAGAGGCCTACACTGATGAGTCAGAGCTCAGCGATTCTGAGGAGGAGTTAAGCAAGTCCTATCTGGACCTAGATGGGGGATCGCACATTGATTCGAAGGATGCAGGGAATGATATCCCAGCTCCCTCACACGCCCCTTCTACTGAAGGTACCTTGGCGACTACACCACGCCCCTCTCCAGTTGTAGATGGCAAGGTTCTGGACACACAGGGTGAACCCCTGTTCGATCCAGACGAATGGTCCCCGGCCGAACATGTGGCGCAATATCTGGCATTGCTGGTCCGCAAGCTTCTAGAAAAAGCAACGTGCAATAAGCTACAGGCTTAATGCCCAGGCCCGACTGTTCCCAATAAGGTGTGTCAAACGCTGGTCCAAAATTGTCCAGTTCCTGGAAAAACAGCGTGGAAACCCAAAAAGAGGCTGGGTTTATTCACTACGAAATTGCCAGGATAAAATCCTGGACATTCTGGGACCGGCCACTAAGATATTTGAGGCAGTTAAAGATGCGTTGTTCAACAACCTGCAACTGGATTTGTTAACAGTCAGGGGATGGATTCAGAGATAGGTATACCTAATAGGCAACGCAAACACCGCGATTGCTACGGAATGCCAAAAATCCAGCCTTTAAAAAATTTAGCCTAAATTGATTAATTAAATGAACCGGGGGCACAATCCCAAGGATTCCTCTTCAGGGATTCCTTCGTAAAAGATATGGGGGCATACATGCAGACCTTTATGGCGCTGGATAAGGCACAAACATGCACAGGGTCTTCCACCCCAAGTTTTTCGCTGGGGCAGGAAGAGTCAGGAGCCATCTGTCCGACCGTCCCCAGAGAGGTTTGCCCCGTACGAGCCGAGGTTCCTATCCAGGTAGATCATCCATGCCGGAGTACAAGTACAACCAACCATTCTTCCTGCATCAGAGCAGACCAATGTCCACGGGGGAACGCCTACCGGATGACGCCCTTATGGTAAGCTTGCTCAATCTCCATGCTTCCCTATGGTCTGTGGGGCGACGACTCACATGTTTTTCCCATGTATGGGCTCTGATAACTCCGGATACGTGGGTCCTCCAAGCTGTACGGGGATATGCTATAGTGTATAGAGTTTTTTTCTCTGCCTCTCCAATTGTTCCCTCCCAAAGGGATTGTTTTTCCCCACAGGATGCCAACCTGGTCTCCCAGGAAATTCGGGAGCTGGCACACAAAAATGCCATCCAAGAAATCCTGTTTCCTACACCAGGATTTATCAGCAATCTGTTCCTAGTTCCAAAGAAAGGCAGTGGCGTGCGCCCTGTCATCAACTTGTAACCTCTCAAACACGTATGTCAGGTACCACCATTTCAAAATGGAGGGGATCCAGACGTCAGATTGGTTGGCCAAATTGGACCTAAAGGATGCATATATCACGGTGCCGATATCTGTAAGCAACCTCAACTTCCTGCAATTCATTTGGGAAGGAAAGAAATGGAGATTCACATGCCTCCCATTCACACTCTCCTCAGCATCTGATCTGGATCATGACTATCCTCCAAAATCTGGGGTTGCTAATCGATGAGGAGAAATCCATTCTCTCGCCCACACAGCACATAGAATTTCTGGGGTGGCGGATAGATTTAACAACACAGACTCTTCAACTACCCATGTCCCAAGTAAAGTCTATCAAAAAGGAAATCTCTCACTTGCTGCGCACCCTGCAGATCTCTCTCAAACAACTGGCTCGTATGGTCGGCCTTCTAGCAGCTTCTATCCAAGCAAATTTTCCTGGACCACTCCACTACAGGGCACTACAACGCCTTCAAGCAGCCTACCTCCGAACAGGTGCCTCCTATGAAGACACTGTGACCTTGGATATGGAAGCCAAAGAGGAACTCAAATGGTGGCTCTTCCACATGGAGGCGTGGAACAGACACGCCATGTTCGGCACGGCTCCAGATGTGATTATAGAATCCTTACTGACCTAATTGATTACCGATTTCATATACTTACCTATTGGTTGATATAATTGTGGGTGATGATGATTGCGCATACTTGGTACTCCCAGTTATTACCATATTGTTTCTTTTCTTTTAGCCTAACTTGCTTCATGGACAACTTCACTGAAAGTTCAAAACTGCGATGTTTGGTTCATTGGAGTTTATCCTGCTATTTGGATTATATTGTTCCACCAAGTTTGAATTTATTGAGCTTTGGGATCAACAGAAAGAGTAAGTGGAGAGATAGGTCCTGCCTTACATAGGATTGTGCCTGTATTTCATTGGATGATGTGTTGTTATGAATATGATATATGTACAGGATGTTATTTGTTTTTTCATTTTCCAGTGTTTTTTTTTTCAACTATGTTAATGTTCTCTTGCTTTGCTGCTGAGGGAATTAAAGAAAGAGTGCAGTATAATACTCGCCTCCGTGTCTTTAATAAAATCATGACTTTACATCATGAAATTAGTAAAATCTGGGTACTTTAACCACACATTGTGCTAGCGGATTTTTCTAGAAAAATAGAGAGATTAGGAGAAAAACCTATTTAATGTCGAGGCATTGACTGACCAGGGAGAGCAGAAAAGACCTCCTACAGGAAATCCCTCTACTCTTCATCCATAGCAACCACAGTAAATACACTGTGGTTGCTATCGAAACTATTCTAGAACTGGCTAGGGAGTACAGGAATGAAATTACATCACATCACTCCCTTCCGGCGCCGGCAATGAGACTGGTGTGCTGATGTCACTGACAAGATTTGCCCTGCTTGGAGATGCATCACAAGCAGGGAAAAATCAAATAAGACTTCAGAAGGAGAGCAGGTAGAGCGGAGGAGGGCCAGGAGGTGGGTGAACAGAGTAACAGTGACAATATCTTTATATTTAGCATTCAATACAATATAGGAGCAATTTCAGGTAACTTTGTTTATTCCTTAACAGGTTCACTTTAAGTACATGAGTATATGCATATAATACTAGCAGTGTTATACAAGTAGGTATATTTCTATACTTGCTTAGTATATTTATTACTTTGAAACTCTTTTGTTCAGTATGGAGAGTTAAAAGAAACTATTGTTAATGAATGGAAGTGAACAAACTGGACCTGACCCATTAGTGGTCAAGGAACCGAATTAAATGTACCATATGCAGCAGCAGAACTAGTGGATGATAATAAAAATGAATTATGTAACATGAGGTATACAAATATGGGTATTTTCGGTCATGAATTGCTAAATGATAAAAGAAACGTACACACATTAAACTAGTCCCCTATCTACAACACACAAGTTAAAAATTTGAAATCTGCTTTGGGGTTTGGTTATAGCACAAGTTCTTCTGCTAAAAGTGCATTCATAAACTTCTCAAATATCCGTGTGTGTTTATGGGGTTTGACGACAAGTAATATATTTCTCAAGTATACGGTACATGTGATTGTTTACAAGCTGAAACAGAAAGTAGCATATCTGAAAGTGTGTGTTCTGAAAGAAGCTTCATCAGAAATGTATCAAGGCTTAAATACCCCTAGTTGGGCACTCATTTTGTAAAAAATTGCACTACTCACTACTGTCAGTCATTCAAAGTGGTTTATTTACTAGACACGAAATTGCAGTGAAAAGTGAATTGGTAAATCTGGGCTGAACTAGACAAGCTACGACAGCTGGAAAAAAACACATCTTTTATTTAAATAGGTTTTTCTCCTAATCTATACATTTGTAAGAAAAACTGCTAGCACAATTTAAAAATAAAATTGTATGCTCAATCTAATAAGCATATGTTGTTTGGGACATTACAGGTGCCCTTTAATTTACGAATGAAGCATACGTGCACATAACAGACTCCAAGAGGAGACAGCACATTTCACGCACACTGGCCATGGCCAGCCGGCATGGTGATGTCATGGTTCATATTAGCAGCAGAGGGTTCATCTTTCACACAGCTTTTACAGCTGACTGTTGGCACAACCTAGAAAATGTGATCCTATAATTTCATAAATTATTGTGGTTGAATACCAGTATTCAAAAAAGGATGTGAAGACGCAAGTCTGCTTAAGTACGGATTTGGAAAAAAAAGAACTAGGACAGAAATAATAATAAACCTACCGTATTTTGAAAAGTTCAAAAACGTTTCAGTATGTACACATGTATGTATATATAGGAGAGTAGTCATGGGAGTTACATTCCCAGGCTTCATTTCTCACGTTGTAACCGGTATGTTGGCATATTTAGAGCATTTGAAAAAATAATTCCAGGGACACTTTGTGGGGAGATTTATTACAGTGTCGCTGACACTTTCACATTTAATTTTCAGCCAATATTTTCAGTCATTTATTGTTTTTTTCATTTATTGTTTCTTTTGTGCACTAACTATAATTTTTTACTATATGCTATTATTTTAGAGACATTAGAGACCTTTTCCTTGTTCCTCATGTACTTTCGAAAATGCCTTAAAAAGGAGACATGTTGGAAAGATTGATTAAGGGGGCAGAACGGGAGAAAATGAGGAAGAACAGGAGAATTAGAAGGCGAGGGGGGGCAGGGACAGTGAATGCCATGTAAGACTTGTACTATTTATTATCCATCACCACTCTCTCCCACTTGTGATGGTTCTCATCGACACTCCGTATTCGCCAGTCCTTGTGTATGAGGTTATTACTGGAATACAACAATAATCACCCTAGCAAGAATGCTTTTGGTGTATACCCTGCATCTGCCTTTTGCCCCACTATAACCCTGTTAAACCCACCTTGTCATGTCTGATGGGTAAACTGAATTTGTCAGAACACAAAGAATTGTTTTTGCATGGACAAGAGCCAAAAACAGGACAATTGGCAACTAAAATTGTTGTGTGAGCTCCTGGGAGAGGAAGACACATCAGTACAGAACAGAAATAATGAAGACTGCTACAAGATACAGTTGCATCCATGAGTGCTACTCCCAGTAACCTTAGGCAGCCTGGAACATTTGTGTCCAATTTTTAGTGCATTATGCGAATGGGACGAAACGTTGGTCATTTTTTTTTTTTTAAAATTCTTTATTTTTGAAGTGCAGATAATTACATGCGACTTGTCACGCCCCAACAGCTTGTGACAGGGGATAAAATACATAGCTTGTAAACAGTAAGGCAGTGAGAAAACATGCACATTTTTTTTTTTTTGGTTACTTTAAGTAGAACGATAAAACAACAGATTGTAATAATCAGGCTATACTGGCTGACTATGCGATTACAAGATTGGTAAATGAATGTCATTCTATTATAAGATAGGTAAACTAGGGTAGTTATGACATGCTTTAACCTTTAGTTAGATTATGGGTGATACATATGTTAGCACTGAATTGTAAGTAGAGACTGTGCGGACTTATGAGAGGCCCCCCCCAGGCGATTCGTACTACACAGGTATGAGTCCCTTAATAACAATTAAAACAAGGAAAGAGAGACTATGATAGAAATAATAGTTGAAACAGATGAGTACAAGAATACCCCAATGTACTGCCAGTATCTGACCAGTCTGGAGGCAAATGCAGTCGTGGGAGTTCATCTGGTAGGGAATATTGGGTTCTTTGCCTAACATTAAGTCCCCTTCTTGAGGTGACTCATCCGATGCCTTTTTGGGGGTGAATGCGTACTGCTCGCAATTTAGAGTCCTCTGCTGAAGGAAAGTCACTGCTCAGGAGGTGCCACGTGTAGCCGGTGCCGTTCGGAGCCTGTGGTGTGTAGATCTCTGACAGCCACGGGTTTGGCGTACCAGGGTGCCCGGTCTGCCTCCAGTCGCTGGGTGCTGTTCACTAGGCTGGTACTCTGCAGGGTGTTTGCAGCATGTGATACGCTTCTCGGCAGCAGGGATTTGTGTGAGTGCTTGACTGCTGCTTCACCACGTGTCGGCAGGCCCCGCTGTGTAGTAGCGGTTGCGGGCAGCCGGTGAATCAGTGCGTCGTCCTGTACTGTGCCCAGAGGAGGAAAAAGGCCTCCTAGATTCCAGCCACAGCGGAGGTGAGTATCTTGTTTGGGTTCGATGGTGTATGCAGGCTTTGTGCCATCGCACATGGCCTCCGCCATTTTGATTGCAGTGCTTGGGTTGCGAGTCTTTGCGGCCCAGTTACTGTGCGTCAAGGTGCTCGGATCCTGAGGGTGCGGACCGGGATCACCTCCCCGGTCCAAGGGGGGGGTTTGGGGCCAGTTCCCAGCAGGTCCGACTCATGGCTGAGCGCTGATCGGCAGTTAGAGGGGCAGCGGCCGTCTACCCCTCCTACCGCCTGAGTAGGCCATGAGGTGCCGATGAGGAACTCTCCTCCTGGGGACTGAAGCCCGTTCGGCCAGCCTCTCCCTAGATCCAGGGCTCTCTGCCCGCTGAGGGCCACCGGTGCTGGACGGTTTTCTGCCCAAAATTGCAGGTTTGGTGCCAATCTGGGCCTAGTTTGCAGGAGCTGGTGTCGAGTGCGACCGTCCAGCTCGGCGGTCCGGCCCCGCCCCCACGTTGGTCATTTTTTATGTAAATACCGTTATGGAATAAATTTATATTTATCTACAAAAAAAGCACACACACATACATACACACTGCTTAAAAAAATAAAGGGAACACAAAAATAACACATCCTAGATCTGAATGAATTAAAGGGACACTATAGTTACCTGAACAACTTTAGCTTAATGAAGCAGTTTTGGTGTATAGAACATGCCCCTGCAGCCTCACTGCTCAATCCTCACTGCCATTTAGGAGTTAAATCCCTTTGTTTATGCACCCTAGTCACACCTCCCTGCATGTGACTTGCACAGCCTTCCATAAACACTTCCTGTAAAGAGAGCCCTATTTAGGCTTCCTTTATTGCAAGTTCTGTTTAATTAAGATTGTCTTATCCCCTGCTATGTTAATAGCTTTCTAGACCCTTCAAGAGCCTCCTGTATATGATTAAAGTTCAATTTAGAGATTGAGATACAATTATTTAAGGTAAATTACATCTGTTTGAAAGTGAAACCAGTTTTCTTTTCATGCAGGCTCTGTCTATTATAGCCAGGGGAGGTGTGGCTAGGGCTGCATAAACAGAAACAAAGTAATTTAACTCCTAAATGGCAGTGAATTGAGCAGTGAGACTGCAGGGGAATGATCTATACACTAAAACTACTTTATTTAACTAAAGTAATTTAGTTGACTATAGTGTTCCTTTAAATATTCTTCTGAAATACGTTGTTCTTTACATAGTTGAATGTGCTGACAACAAAATTACACAAAAATTTAAAAATGGAAATCAAATTTTTCAACCCATTGAGGTCTGGATTTGGAGTCACACTCAAAATTAAAGTGGAAAAACACACTACAGGCTGATCCAACTTTGATGTAATGTCCTTAAAATAAGTCAAAATGAGGCTCAGTAGTGTGTGTGGCCTCCACGTGCCTGTATGACCTCCCTACAACGCCTGTGCATGGCGGATGGTCTAGTGAGGGATCTCCTCCCAGACCTGGACTAAAGCATCTGCCAACTCCTGGACAGTCTGTGGTGCAGCGTGACGTTGGTAGATGGAGCGAGACATGATGTCCCAGATGTGCTCAATTGGATTCAGGTCTGGGGAACGGGCGGGCCAGTCCATAGCATCAATACCTTTGTCTTGCAGGAACTGCTGACACACTCCAGCCACATAAGGTCTAGCATTGTCTTGCATTAGGAGGAACCCAGGGCCAACCGCACCAGCATATGGTCTCACAAGGGGTCTGAGGATCTCATCTCGGTACCTAATGGCAGTCAGGCTACCTCTGGCGAGCACATGGAGAGCTGTGCGGCCCCCCAAAGAAATGCCACCCCACACCATTACTGACCCACTACCAAACCGGTCATGCTGCAGGATGTTGCAGGCAGCAGAGCGTTCTCCACGGCATCTCTGTGACTCTGTCACGTCTGTCACATGTGCTCAGTGTGAACCTGCTTTCATTTGTGAAGAGCACAGGGCACCAGTGGCGAATTTGCCAATCTTGGTGTTCTCTGGCAAATGCCAAACATCCTGCACAGTGTTGGGCTGTAAGCACAACCCCCACCTGTGGACGTCACGCCCTCATACCACCCTCATGGCGTCTGTTTCTGACTGTTTGAGCAGACACATGCACATTTGTGGTCTGCTGGAGGTCATTTTGCAGGGCTCTGGCAGTACTCCTCCTTTTCCTCCTTGCACAAAGGCGGAGGTAGCGGTCCTGCTGCTGGGTTGTTGCCCTCCTACGGCCTCCTCCACGTCTCCTGATGTACTGGCCTGTCTCCTGGTAGCGCCTCCATGCTCTGGACACTACGCTGACAGACACAGCAAACCTTCTTGCCACAGCTCGCATTGATGTGCCATCCTGGATGATCTGCACTACCTGAGCCACTTGTGTGGGTTGTAGACTCCGTCTCATGCTACCACTAGAGTGAAAGCACCGCCAGCATTCAAAAGTGACCAAAACATCAGCCAGGAAGCATAGGAACTGAGAAGTGGTCTGTGGTCACCTCCTGCAGAACCACTCCTTTATTGGGGGTGTCTTGCTAATTGCCTTTTATTTCCACCTGTTGTCTATCCCATTTGCACAACAGCATGTGAAATTGATTGTCACTCAGTGTTGCTTCCTAAGTGGACAGTTTGATTTCACAGAAGTGTGATTGACTTGGAGTTAACTTGTGTTGTTTAAGTGTTCCCTTTATTTTTTTGAGCAGTGTATATGTATATATATATATATATATATATAGGAAACATGGGGGGATACATATATACACATATATACACAGGGATACAAAGAGCTGTACAGAAAAAGAAGTTTAACTGGCCACTGCAGATCACAATTCCAAGCCATATAGCCAAGATTTAAGATTCCTGCTCTGCGGTCATGTACAGGGAGTGCAGAATTATTAGGCAAGTTGTATTTTTGAGGATTAATTTTATTATTGAACAACAACCATGTTCTCAATGAACCCAAAAAACTCATTAATATCAAAGCTGAATATTTTTGGAAGTAGTTTTTAGTTTGTTTTTAGTTTTAGCTATTTTAGGGGGATATCTGTGTGTGCAGGTGACTATTACTGTGCATAATTATTAGGCAACTTAACAAAAAACAAATATATACCCATTTAAATTATTTATTTTTACCAGTGAAACCAATATAACATCTCAACATTCACAAATATACATTTCTGACATTCAAAAACAAAACAAAAACAAATCAGTGACCAATATAGCCACCTTTCTTTGCAAGGACACTCAAAAGCCTGCCATCCATGGATTCTGTCAGTGTTTTGATCTGTTCACCATCAACATTGCGTGCAGCAGCAACCACAGCCTCCCAGACACTGTTCAGAGAGGTGTACTGTTTTCCCTCCTTGTAAATCTCACATTTGATGATGGACCACAGGTTCTCAATGGGGTTCCGATCAGGTGAACAAGGAGGCCATGTCATTAGATTTTCTTATTTTATACCCTTTCTTGCCAGCCACGCTGTGGAGTACTTGGACGCGTGTGATGGAGCATTGTCCTGCATGAAAATCATGTTTTTCTTGAAGGATGCAGACTTCTTCCTGTACCACTGCTTGAAGAAGGTGTCTTCCAGAAACTGGCAGTAGGACTGGGAGTTGAGCTTGACTCCATCCTCAACCCGAAAAGGCCCCACAAGCTCATCTTTGATGATACCAGCCCAAACCAGTACTCCACCTCCACCTTGCTGGCGTCTGAGTCGGACTGGAGCTCTCTGCCCTTTACCAATCCAGCCACGGCCCATCCATCTGGCCCATCAAGACTCACTCTCATTTCATCAGTCCATAAAACCTTAGAAAAATCAGTCTTGAGATATTTCTTGGCCCAGTCTTGACGTTTCAGCTTGTGTGTCTTGTTCAGTGGTGGTCGTCTTTCAGCCTTTCTTACCTTGGCCATGTCTCTGAGTATTGCACACCTTGTGCTTTTGGGCACTCCAGTGATGTTGCAGCTCTGAAATATGGCCAAACTGGTGGCAAGTGGCATCTTGGCAGCTGCACGCTTGACTTTTCTCAGTTCATGGCAGTAATTTTGCGCCTTGGTTTCTCCACACGCTTCTTGCGACCCTGTTGACTATTTTGAATGAAACGCTTGATTGTTCGATGATCACGCTTCAGAAGCTTTGCAATTTTAAGAGTGCTGCATCCCTCTGCAAGATATCTCACTATTTTTGACTTTTCTGAGCCTGTCAAGTCCTTCTTTTGACCCATTTTGCCAAAGGAAAGGAAGTTGCCTAATAATTATGCACACCTGATATAGGGTGTTGATGTCATTAGACCACACCCCTTCGCATTACAGAGATGCACATCACCTAATATGCTTAATTGGTAGTAGGCTTTCGAGCCTATACAGCTTGGAGTAAGACAACATGCATAAAGAGGATGATGTGGTCAAAATACTCATTTGCCCAATAATTCTGCACTCCCTGTATTTGTGGTAAGGAAAGAGAGAGGGGAAAAAAGCTCTTTAAAAATTGCAGTATGGAATCATTGTTAAATCGCCACGGTACGCAGGTACAATGCAGAACATATCTGCTTATCTGAGAAGGCTTCAGAAGACAAGTCGATACTGCCATAGTATTGAAAAGTATGTAGTATTTCTGTAATAGGAATGCATGACATTGAGATTTTCTATACTAGGTATACACTTAAAGAGAACATTGTATTCATCTGATTGTTATACAAAATTAAGTATATATTGTAAAATTCTAGGCCTAGGTTTTTTACAAAAGAAATGCACTATTCTGTGATAAAAGAGTCGTATTGCCTCAGTTCAACAGGATACAGCAGAGTGGTTTGTTTATTTTTTTTATTTTTTTTAAGAGAGCTTTTAATTTTACTTCTATTTAGGTGATCGGTTACCTTTTTTTCGAACAGGTTGTGGTCCAATTCATCTTCAGAACTCTCCTCCGTGTGTTGCTGCTCCTGCATATCCTTCATTTTGATGAGGAGTTCGGCCTTTGGAGCAGAAGTGCTATAATATGCAGAACTGGTCGTCAAGGAAATAGCCGCCGTCACGTTCTGCTCATCTTTCCTGCCATACAATAAAAAAAAAGTCCTCGTTAAATATGTACTTCATCAATGTAGATACTGGTTCCGCTATACTAAAAATAGAGTAAACATAATTCAAACATAAAAAGCAAAGTAAAAATTTACAATTATTTGCCGATTTTGTCCATTCAGAGACATAATATAGACATACAATATGTGCAGAAAAGAAAGGAATTTATTATTTGTTTTATACCTTTGGAAGGGCAGAATTACTTATGCAGGGTTAAAGAAATGGTTGGCATCTTTATGCCTCTGTCAAGAAGGGGGCACTATGTAGAGCATTTGTAATGATAGAGCAGGGATAGGCAACCTTTGGCACTCCAGATGTTGTGGACTACATCCCCCCCCCATAATGCTGGCAAAGCATCATGGGAGGTGTAATCCAAAACATCTGGAGTGCCAAAGGTTGCCTGTGCCTGTGATAGAGTAGGAATCAAAATTTGCGGTGTGCACCTGGTCTAGCCATTAACTCAAGGCTATTGTGTAAATCTCTTTCGGAGTGGATAAAGCAATATTTACCAGTGCAATTCCATTAAATAATTTGCTGCATTTTTTTTTTTTCCCTAAACTGGAGTGCTCTTTGACACAGTTCCCCAGTCCAACTAGCAATGGGAGTCACACTCCTGGAAGCAGTCCTGGGCAATGTGCCATGTAAAGTACAATGTATTCCATATTGTGAGACAACTTACGCGAATAAAACATCTATCTGATTAAAACTAAATCCACAGGAATGTTAGAAATCTACTGGATTTTCAACACAAATTCTTAAACTTTGGAGTTTAGGTTACAATGTGCTTACCGAGTAACCAAATGCTTTCTAAGCGGCCAAGGGGGATTTAAAACTTTTGAGAAGAAAGCAACATGACACTGGATATCATATGAATCTCTTAAATAAAATATCTGTATTGAACTTGGCATGTTAACAGTTTAGACTTAACAAAAACAGTCAACATGTCTTTGCTTGGTAGTTGATAAGTAGTCCCAGGTAGTGATGTCAGTCTTAGGAAAAAAAAAATCCCCTTTGCTTTGAGTAATGTATTCAAATGGTCTTTGCAAAATGATTTTTTTTTTTTTTTAAAACATTTTTAAGAATTCCATGGCAAGCTTAAGGATTCATGAAAACAAGAATGCCGGTTTGTATGGTCAAATCTAAATGGATTAACAGAAGTGCAAGGTGGCACGCGGGCAACCTTCCAAACTGGTATGGTAATACTGAAGGCAGGATTAAGAAGTGTGCCTTTGACATTCAAAGAATAGTGTATTATTTCACTTTGAAATTAAGAGCAAGTGTTTACAGTACTTCCTGTTTAACAGGTTATAATGTGTTCATGTTGTGCTTTGTCATTTATATACATATATGTTTTCAAGTATTCCTGCAGTAGAAAGACAAAATTAAATCAATAGTCCCTTTAGGATGCGGTTTGTTTGTTTTTTTTAATTTCTTTACAAAACGTATATAAAAAAAATTGTTGTGCTCCCCCCCTCTTGCAAATTCAGAAGTGGCCATAGCAGATATAGAAAATGCTAATGAATACTAAGGAATCGTGATAAGTTCAACTATAAAGTTTAGAAGCATTTTGGCTAAGCAGTCTAATTATTATTTACTGAGCCAACTGTGCTAAACTTGATATCTTGTGAATGGATGAGTTAGTTACACTCTTGAAGATCAATTAAATAAAACAAATACATAAAAAAAAGAAGATATCGATTATATTGGCTTCAGGAAAAACAAATTACACAAAATGAATAGATAAGAAATCTTAACATTCCAGTGCTTACTTCTCATCAGAAGGCCTTGGAGATGGGATCTTCGGATTAAGTTTTCTACGTTGTTGGGCTTCTTCTAAGAGATTTTCATCTTTCTGGAATATGCCTTCCATAAGGTCCATTGTGGTCTTCATTTTGGTGTTAGGATCTAAAATGTCTGCTAAAGACTTATCTTTACCAACAATTTCTCTCATCAGCTCCTCTGATTTTAAGTCCGCATAGACAACTTTGCTCTTTACGTTGTTGGGTGTAGGGGAAGGAACCTTGTTTTCTACGGATTCTTGAGTAACTATGTTGTCAGTCGCTCCAGACAGGTCCTCTGGGTCTGGGTCATGTCTTGTGTAAGCACAGAAGCGGGAATAAGATTGTTCTGAGGTGCTAAGAGTTTTGAGTTGGTCCTTGGCAAGTCCAGAGGGTAAGGCAGGTGGCTCAATGGCACTTAGCAAATTGTTCCTGCTTTCTTTCTCCGCATGGCTTTCTGAATGAACAATCTTGATTGGGACCATTTTCACAGTAGTGTTGTCTATCACTCGTTCAATCCTGCAAGAGAAGTGCAGTCGATAAATGACAAACAAGCACAGTTGCACAATATTTCCATGTACTAAATATTTGCTTTATATTTAAATGAGCAACACTGATGGTAAATCTCAACCTCTGTAAATACAAGAAAAACTTGCATAACTTCACCAGCTCAATTACAGAAGTCTTTACATTCTTTGCAGATATCATATTTGCATTATTAACATGTGGACGATGCATACATTCAATTAGTTGAAAATATTGCAATCAGTTCACATCACAGCCTCTCACAACTTGCTTTTACAGGAGCTACAATCAGCTTCTAGGTGTAACGGTGTACATACAGGTAATGTCATGTTAGGGTTCCTTAGAGACCCCTACCATATTTAAATGCAGAAAGCAGCTTGGCACAAAGGGAATGCAGTCTGTGCCACACACAGCCTGTTTCCAGGATCCAGGAGAAGACAGCTTTCAGGGTGTGTACAAAAAGAAACTCACCTCTCTCCAGAAAGGTGGGGGACTAATGTCAACTGTTTAATTGCAAACAGTATGTGGGGGAGGGGAGGGGGTTGCCGTCCTAAATCGATCCACTCATTTGCAACTTACAAATACTATAGGCAGTGGTTCCCAAACCAGTCCTCATGGTCCAGCAACAATCCAGGATTCATGCATTTCCCTTTTTATTCCATGGGGATACAGACAAAATCTGGAATGTTTCTGGGTCATGAGGACTGTGGCTTGGGAACCCCTGCTATAGAAGAGATTTAATGGGTTCTTAACGTGCCTGCTGATTTCACTGCTTTCCATAATGGTAACCCCACTTTTAGTGCTTTAGACTACTTTAATAAAATATCCACTTTGTGTCTTCTCTTCTGAATGCAGAGTCACATGTTCCCTTCTACATATAAATCAAATCATAATTACATAAAGAACAAATGTTTTTGACAAGACGGTTAGGTAATTAGTGAATTTAAGAAATTTAGCTTGGAAAATAGAAATAAAATTATTTAATTTTTTTTTACAATCTTGACATTCAATCAAATGTTTAATGATAGGCATATGTAGGGGGTCTCCTTACTAAATGGAGAGTTGCAACATGCCAAAGATAACCATACAAAATTAAGATATATTTCCAGCTCAACCAAGGAGGGGTCTTTTTATGCATCACGGTTATTGTGGTCAAAATCTTGCAAGTTTGTGTTCAAGTCATAAATCAATTCACTGTATCAACATTTTCACGAACATTCCAACAGAGCAAAACGACTCAAGGATTTCCTTTTTTTGGGTGCCCAGTAAAGGTTATGACCACTGGTAATATGTCATTACCAAAGGCAGCATGGCAATTTTATGATTATATGCTATGTTTCGGTGGTTTGTTTAAATTAAATGGCAGAACTAAAGCAAACCAGGAAGCTGCTCTTTTTGTTTCTCTGCAGAAATTCAATATGGAATGTAGTATTTTGCTCAAATGAACAGGTCAAAAGCAAAGCAAATTGTACGCAAGTCAAAAGATATGCTAAACCTTCAGTTGCTGTAGAGGACAGCAAATCATTCGGACAGGAAAGATGTATAGTTTCTCTGGCGCAGATCTCTTTGTGCTTTCATTAGTCAAACTTTTTGTAGAATCCATTACACATTTCACTTATCAGATTTCTAGCTTTTCTTTTTGTGGTCTTATCAGAGAGTTCAAATAACTTTTACTCTTAAAGTGTAATATGTGCATTTGTGCTACATTCAGGACTATTAGGACTGTAGAGAGCACCGAAACAGCGCTTCCTGTATGGCCTGCCTCGGTGGGCTTGTTCTGCTTGATTGGCAAGCAGCCTGGTGTGCATTCACACCAGGCTCACCTTTCAGAAATTTGGTAAAACCGCCCCTATGGGCAAAGACACTGTCCTGCCCCCTTGATCCCCTCCACTGGTGTCCCACTTCTTGGGGCACAGATGTGTGGGGGGTGGAGGGGAGGAAAGAGGGGTATGCTAATCAGAGGGTAAAGAAAAAAACCTTTATGAAAAACTCATGTTAAATCTGTTGGAATTTCATTGAAATGCCAGTGTAAAAAAAAAAATAAGTAGGGACTAATTTGTCTTAAGGGCAAATTTCAGGTTGACAAAAGATGATTTAGCCATAAACCTCCACAAAGAAAAAGTTCTCCCTGCAGCCCAATACACCTAGCATCATCTCATTCCCCTACGATGCAGTGAAAGGGGGGTTGTGGTAGTCAGGAGGCAAGGTTGTCAATTGCCATTGGGTAAAGGGAGGGGCCATGCAGCCATTGCAACCTAAACTCTTTAAGCTAATCCCTTTGGCTGCCACACACAAATCAAGGGTGTTACCTTTGGTAGTCTTGGCAAACTATGTGAAGACTCTTAAAAGTGACAGACGTTTTAAAGAACATTTTGGTGGCCGTGACATTTGAATTATATATTGTATTAATTTAAAGTTAAACATTCTCTATTTCATAATAGAAATTAAACATACCATTAACATATGAAATGTTCAAAATATTAAACAATAGAAGTAACATCTAGTAAAACACATACCTGGACATGTTCTCATCTTGAACTAGAAGTGGAGGTTTGTCTGTAAGTTTTTGAGGAGCAAACTGAGGAGAAGGTGACCTAGATCGTTCCATTACAGGTTTCTGCAGATAAGAAAACTTTGTGGGTTCTACAGGTTGAGAATCAAAGAGCTTCTTCTCTAAGTGTAGGTTTTCATTCTGTGATGGCCCGGAATAATGTTGTTCATGCAAAGGAATGCTCAGATATTTATCCGTAACAACTAGTTGTTGAACCTGAGATGGTTCAGGTTTAGCAGAATCCAAGGGATTAGGTGAATGAGACTGGACACCTCTACCTTGGGCAGTGATCAGTGATTCTGAAGATGTAGTTAGAGAGGACGTAGATCCGTTCTGGCGCCAATACTTGTCTAGTTTGGGTGGAGGTGGTCTTTGGGGAGCAGACCTACGCTGTTTGTTCACAGATACCTGGTCTTCCCATTGGTTTTCACCATCTGCATGAGAAACGTTTCTTGTTTCAGAGCGTGTTTCCAAAATAGAAACAACTGAATAGCAGGAATCTTGGTTTCCTTGGTTTACATTTTCATTTACAAATCTATAATCACTTGGCAGTGTCCCAGACCTAACCCTGGTTTCCTGGGATGCATTATGTGCTTCTGTTTTTTTAGGGGAATTAACAGGAGGCTTCCAGTTGTTGTTATACGAGTCTTCTCCAAATCTTGAGGTTTCCTCTCTGTCTTCGACTTCAGCAATCCTGCAATGAAAGAAGAAAAAAAAAAATTAAGACGTGTTACTGGTGATTTTCAGTTTTTAATCAATGGCATAAATTCCAACAAGAGAACTCTCCACTTCAAAGGAACATGAATACTATAGGGAAGCAATGCATGTATACTGTGTGTTTAATTAGTTTTAGGTTATGTGGCAATGCCTCAATAAAAGAGCCATGTACTATACAATACTGCAATACGGAATACGTGATTTTAAGCAGGCGATAAAAGCAATAACAGTAAACTCAGACTTTACAGCAATGTAGTATTTTTTTTTTGTTTTGTTTGAAGTACAAAGTCCAATAAGCTAACATTTTGGAATGGGGAAGATTTAGTAAATGCTTCTGACGTGCGATGTAAACATTTAACCAAAGTAAGTCTTGATATACCGTAATAAGAACTGTGAATAGCTCCCACGTTCCAGAAGTATTAACATTTGCAATAAATCTATTGATTTGAATGCCAATCTAGTTCTCCCTATATAAACTTGACTCTCTCTTGATTTCTCTATTATACCTTACATTGTCTGCATTTGTTACCTTTAATAAACAGTTTGAAGGCAGAGAGCCTGTATGAGTGAAAACAAGGTACCAGTCAGGGTTTGTGCAAATTATATATTCTTGGATGAAGGTGGCAATCTCCAGGGGTGGCAACCACCAGGGAAAACGAAAAGGAAAAAGCTTGATGTGTAGCTGCTAACCCTTTACAGGCAGGATAGTGCTACAATGCATAAGCGATTGTTCTCTGGTATTTAACAGATTCAATTTGTTTTGAAAGATACGCTGCAAGGTATTATTCACCCCCATCGATCATCATACTGGTAGTATGTGCAACTTTCAGACGTTTGCAATGGATACCAGCTGACTTTGGACGAAGCATCCCTACATTAGGCAATATAATTTAGATGGCATGGTACCTTATGATAATAGTGTGTGATAATTAAAACTTTAATCGGAGATGCCCAGACAAGCCCGATAAATTAAAGTTTCTTATTATGCTCAATGCTCATTGTATTTTCACAGAATGCCAGTTTTCAAATATTACATCTCTTCTTTTTATAAAGTTTTGATTGCCTTTGGGCTAACGTAATTAAAGGAATTAATAGTATTAAAGAAAGGATGAAACATTGTAGGCAGACTGGATAAACAACAAGCCGAAGGGCTTCTTTCCAAGTGCTGACAGAAAGGGTAATTATTTCCCTGGAAAGAAAGCTTCAATCTCTTCTCACTCAAGACTAAAATCGTAAATTGCAAGTAATGACATTTTTATAGACAGGTGTTGAAAGTGCCAATGTTGCATGTCTATGGGCAAGAATCTACACTTTCCATAAGTACTGTAGAGGCAAATGTGGCCAGTCGCCTAAGTGTGTGTTCTCTTGGCTATCTAGACCTAAAAAATATATCAAAAGCTGAATTGTGGCTATATAAGCAAAGACAGAAGAATCACAATCACACAAAAGGAAAAACTAAGCCGTAGCATGATTTTTTTAATATTAAAATCACAATGCATATTATATAAATAACATGGACAAAAACATACCAAAAAAAAAACCAAAACACTGTATTGGTAGAAAACAATATGTGCATATATATTGTAAAACAATGAGAACAATACAACAATATGAATACCTAATGAGAAAAACTGAAAATAAAAACCACAGAGTAAAATACAAATTAAAAATAGTATATTGGTTAGTTCTACATATGAGATGGCTCTTTTGTTTGTAAATTTCCATGGTCTATGTTATACTTAAGTGAGTTTAAGTATTTTAAAGCACCAAAAAAGTGGAAAAAAACATAAGAAAACCATATGATATATATATATATATATATATATTGTTAATACATTGCTAAACACAAATACACACACCAGTCAAGTCATAAGACTTGCTTTTACCACATAAATCTCACTTTAACAGTGCTCTCACTAAAGCAAGGGATTCTGGGTAAGCGTATGCAAATGAGCTCAACAAAGAACCACATTTTTGCCTCAATTCCACTTTATACATGGATTCCTGGGAGTATGTGTCTGCTGTATACAACAGCTTTAAAACACAATTTAGGAAGAGGAGCAAAGCCAGTGAATCACTCGTGGACAGCCGTTTTGTTGTTAATGCAACTCACTGGCTCACTGGTTCACTGGCTTCGCTCCTCTTCCTGAGTTATGTTTCACAGCTGTTGTATACACCTACGTATAAGACCTACATATATTATGTTATAGGGTGATTATGTTTCAGTATGCTTAAATTCAAACGAACAAGGGGGGCGGGGCCCGACCGCCATGCTGACCGGTCGCGGGCTAGAGAGGCTCCTGACAAAATTTGGTCCCTTGTGGCACAAAACCCAAGCATCACCGTATTCTGGGCGACCAGGAGATGTCTAATGTATCCGGGCAGATGCTGGAGCCATCGCGGTCCCTAAGATCGGGAGTTTCGGAGCCCCCGGTGGGCAATATGAGGCTTTGGGGACTGCGGCCTAAGGGGGTAAGGAGCGGGATGGACGGCCGCCATCCTGTTTATGCACCTGGCTGCCACGCAACGGCCTTGAGATGCGCCTTGCGGGCCCCGCTTCCCCCCCCATAGACCGGGGGGGTTATCCCGGTCCCCACCGCTGAGAATCACCACCTTGCAAGGGCTCAACAACAAGCCTACCTGGCGTTGTGCACCATACGCCTGGGCATCAAAATGGCGGCAACATGGCCTATGATGAGCTTCACGTGCAGTCCTCCCGCCTTACCAATCGCTTGAGATGGCTGATCCAAACCCCAAGCTCGTTGCACACGCTGTGCCCCTCTTTGTAGCACCATAGACCAGACGGACTCTGCAGTACACTGTGTGCGGCAGCATACATAAGGCCAGGACTGCCAACGATCAACTCACTCACTGCTATTTGCTACAACATCGCTATACTAATTAGCACAGAAGAGAGCCAAGTTCCGACGCTGCGGCCCACATCAAGCTTCCAAACTGCAATAAGACACCGGGCCCTATCAAGAAACACCAGACAGCACGCTTAACAGCCATTTGCAGCACCCCAGTGGCATGGGTTGAAGTCGGGAGGACCAGCCTCCAAGTACCTGCTGCCAAGGCCAGTGCGGGACTTTGTACACATACCCCCTGTGTAATCTATTTCAGTTGCAGAGATGCACATTCAGCTCATCGTGGTGCCTCATAAGCCCCTAGCCTCGGTGGTTAATAACCCTGTTAATAACGCTGTTGACAATCTATTATAATCTTGTTTGTTTGTTTTGGTTATCAAAGTGTGCCTGTATACACAATATTTCACTACTACTCATACTCATCCAGCTCATGGCATACAAAGCATTATCCTTTTTACTCATGAGACAAAATGTGTTGTTCACTCCTGTCACAAAACTGCATAATGTGTTTCCATGCAATTATAAGCCATTGAGCGTTATAGATAAAATCGTATGCCTAAACTGGTTAAATAACCAAAAAAAAAAAAAAAATGTGCAGCTATTCCCATGCCATCTGTGTACCAATACTGTATTTCTTAACCGCTTATACATGCTGTTGTGGCATGGTCAAACGGATGTTACCACCTGCATAACGAAAAATAAAGAATAAAAAAAAAAAAAAAAAAATTCAAACGAACAAGCAAACAAGTCATGGATCTAGCTTGGGCCCCGTGATGTAGGCAGTGCTAGCACACCGTAACTGGTTGGAAGCAAACTTAGACAATCACAGTGAAGTCTAGTATGACTTTCAGCAATTGAATCCTTCCCTCCACCCAGTGTGTGGATAAGTTTATGGAAGGACTTAACTTCGCTGATAATTTACTTTTAATTTTGTAATCTATGTTCACGGTTAGAAGAACACAAAGGCTGAGTTTGACTTTGCTGGGTAATCCAGGCCCCTAGGATTTAACAATTTATTTTAAGGGGTTTTTAATTTTAAAATTAAATAATTTGTTTTAATTTTAAATTATTATTTTAATGGAGTGGATATTGTAGGAAGTTTCTTTTAATTTAGTGGCTTAAGGGATTGCAAAACCTGTGGGAATCTAATCGATGGGGCTGTAGAACAAAAAACTAAATATAGCAGCAAGCATCAATGTAATTGGCTAAGCGTAAGAGTCTGCTATTGACTTCAGTGCTTGCAATATCTGTTCATGTGTTTTTCCAAAGATATGTTTTTATAAAGTTATTTCGTCACTGGTTATGCAATACAATTTCGCCACCAGACCAAATAATGTCTTTGTTTCATCTTTAAGATGGCAGATAAGAAGTTTTTTTGGCAAGCAGTTTTTATTTTGGGTTTATTTGAACAATACATTTACATACAGCACATGCAAAGATATTGAATGTACAGAAATACATTAAATGGATTTCAAAATGAAAATGGCTTCGGACCACTGACTTTTAACTCCCATATTACCATCGGCAATAACTTTCTGTAAAAATACCTGGTAAGGAACCGAGCTGTGGATGTGTGCCAAATGTTGTATTGCTGTAACAAAGTTTTTAGAAACAATTGCTGAACTTTCCATGGAAATCAAGTCATGAGATGCTTTAACATATGTTTAACAATAATTGCAAGGTATGTTTTGGCAATTTTAGTGTTCTAGCACAGTGTTCCCCCAACCCCCGGGCCGCGGACCGGTACCGGTCCGTGGATCAAACGGTACCGGGCCGCCCAGGGGTGTGCGAGCCTGCCGGCTAATGCAGGGCTGGCATTGCCCAAGTGCCAGCCCTGCAATGTGCCTGCGGACCGGGGAGGGAGATCTCTGATCTCTGATCTCCCTCCCCGGTCCGCAGGCACCTTGCTGACAGCCGGCAGCGGAGGGAATGAGAGAGGACCCAGGAGCTCTTACCTGTAGCTCCTCCGGGTCCTCCTCTCGCGAGATTTGGAGCGTTGCCGCGGTAACCACGGCAATGCTCCAAATCTCGCGAGAGTGAACTCTAGCCCTGTAGCTGGGCTAGAGTTCACCTCACCACCACTGGGACCACCAGGGAATCCCCACCGGACCACCAGGGACTAAGAAATGTCCCCCCTCCTCACAGTAAAGGTAAGAGGGGGGAGAGGAGGGAGGGGGGACATGAATATATTAATTTCAATTAAATAAATTTAAAAAAAGCCTCCCTACCCTCCTTACCCCCCATACACACACTGCCCCACAAACACTGCCCCATACACACACTACACACACTGCCCCATACACACACTACACACACTGCCCCACAAACATTGCCCCATACACACACTACACACACTGCCCCACAAACATTGCCCCATACACACACTACACACACTGCCCCATACACACACTACACACACTGCCCCATACACACACTACACACACTGCCCCATACACACACTACACACACTGCCCCACAAACACTGCCCCATACACACACTACACACACTGCCCCACAAACACTGCCCCATACACACACTACACACATTGCCCCATACACACACTGCCCCACAAACACTGCCCCATACACACACTACACACACTGCCCCATACACACACTGCCCCACAAACACTGCCCCATACACACACTACACACACTGCCCCATACACACACTACACACACTGCCCCATACACACACTACACACATTGCCCCATACACACACTACACACACTGCCCCACAAACACTGCCCCATACACACACTACACACACTGCCCCACAAACACTGCCCCATACACACACTACACACACTGCCCCGCAAACACTGCCCCATACACACACTACACACACTGCCCCGCAAACACTGCCCCATACACACACTACACACACTGCCCCATACACACACTACACACACTGCCCCACAAACACTGCCCCATACACACACTACACACACACTGCCCCATACACACACTACACACACACTGCCCCATACACACACTACACACATTGCCCCATACACACACTACACACATTGCCCCATACACAAACTACACACACTGCCCCACAAACACTGCCCCATACACACACTACACACACTGCCCCACAAACACTGCCCCATACACACACTACACACACTGCCCCACAAACACTGCCCCCCATACACACACTGCCCCACAAACACTGCCCCCCATACACACTGCCACCCTCACATACACACTGCACCGCTCACACACACATACACACAATTTTGAGTCTATGTCTTTATGTGACTGTGTTTGTGATTTTCTGACTATGTATGTGTCTGCGTGTTTTTTTAATATATGTGACTGTTTTTTTTTGTCTTATTAAATCAAAACAAGCGGGCCACGGAAAAATTATCAAACGTTTACCGGTCCGCGGCGATAAAAAGGTTGGGGAGCACTGTTATAGCACACTGCACTATTTTCCATAAATCAGATGAAGGTATAGTACTCTGTAAAACAAAAGATTTGTCTACTACAGTTTGAAAAGCGTATCCATCTTATGGCTTAGGCAAATTTTCAATTAACATTTATGTTTCAATATTGTTGGACTGCATCCTATTTTAATTCGATGGAATGAACATCAATACTTGTCCTCTACTCTCAGGCTTCCACTGAAGGTCAAATGATCAATATTACTAATGAACTCACTCCTCGCTGTTTGCCTGTTACGAGACTGATCATGAGAGAACTGGAGCATTGGCAATCAATTTCAAGCACTTTATTCATATATTCATATTTTCAACTTCAATGCCCATCACACCCAGCTAGCGTAAGATTGGCAGAGTCGGATGGCTGTTGGAGTCTATAGCTACACGCTCCCCCAAGATTGCTTTTGTTACAGTAAAATGTTGCAAATTACAGATTTTTGTCACAGTATTTCACATGATAATGGAGTCCCTTTCTTGTTCAATCCAACATATAGAATGTCCTGTTTATCTTAGTGTGAAAAATGTACAAAGACGTGTGCTTGGGAAAATGCATGTACTGCGCTCGCTTGTCAAGCCAAATGAAACCAGTATTCAACTCTCTGCTGTGTACTTTCTCTTCCTACAAGAGCATCTCAAAGACACAAATTTCATCTGCCAGTTTGGCTTCATATCAGTAACTCCCACCAATCTTGTTTATCATGTTAGAGATGGCTATCAGTCTGTACAGATGTTTAAAGAGAAATTGGATAAATACTTGTAAAAACATAATATTCAAGGATATTATTTTGAATTAGTGGATAATAGCTTATTGGTCCAAAAAGATATCGGACTGCCTCTTTGGGGTGTTGCCATTTTGGGGTGTTGCCATTTTGCCATTTTGTTGCAAAACGAGAAGCCCTTCAAACTGGGTTTTTTTTTTTTTTTGCCTTCTTTTGGATCAACGGCCAAAACCGACGTGAGAGGCTGAACTTCATGGATGCATGTCTCTTTCCAGCTGTGTTGAAGTGCTGCCCTGAAATTATGGTCCCTGAACTACATGGTGCTGTAAGTTTTTTTTTTTTTTTTTTTAATGCATGCTGTAATGCCACCCACAGTGCGGATATAAATTTGTTAACTTAACAAGACCATACCATATAATAGAATACATCTGTGTTTTATTTTGTATACTGCGAAGTTGACTTTTCAGGATACCTTATTCGCGGATAACCAGAAAACATGACAAAAAGGCAATTGGACTTGCTAAACTTCAAAATGAAAAAATTATAGCTAAAGAGAGCAAAACCAACCCCAAAGCATTTTTTAAGTACATAAATTCTAAAAAACCCAAAAATGAAAGTGTAGGTACACTAAAAACTGAAACGGGGGTGTTAGTTAATGAAGACCAGGAAAAGGCAGGAATTTTAAATAACTATTTCTCCTCCGTATATATTAAGGAAGAACCCATGGCAATAGATGTGCAAATGATTGCTACTAAAAACGTGCAGAGTAATTGTTATTGGTTAACTCAAGACAAGGTGCTGCAGCAACTAAAGAAAGTTAATATAAACAAAGCTCCAGGGCCTGACGGTATCCATCCACGTGTACTTAAGGAACTAAGTGTAGAAATAAGTGAACCTCTGTTTTAAATCTTTCAAGATTCTTTTCTTTCAGGAAGTGTTCCAGAGGATTGGAGGAAGGTAGATGTGGTTCCTATATTCAAAAAGGGTTCAAAATCCTTGCCTGGAAATTATAGACCTGTGAGCTTAACTTCTGTGGCTGGTAAAATATTTGAAAGGTTATTAAAGGATAATATTCAAGAATTCCTTGAGAAGAACATGGTTATCAGCAAAAATCAGCACGGTTTTATGAAGCACAGGTCGTGTCAAACTAACTTGATTGCATTCTACGAAGAAGTAAGTAGAAGTATAGATCAGGGTGTTGCAGTGGATGTGATCTATTTGGATTTTGCCAAGGCATTTGATACAGTTCCACACAATAGATTAGTGTTCAAACTCAAGGAAATCGGTCTAGATGAAAATCCTTGTTCTTGGGTAGAACATTGGCTTAAAAACAGAGTACAAAGAGTTGTCGTTAATGGTAAATTTTCAAGCTGGACAGAGGTGGCAAGTGGTGTCCCTCAGGGGTCTGTTCTGGGACCCCTTCTATTTAACATGTTTATAAATGATCTTGAAGACAGCATTGAAAGTCATGTTTCAGTGTTTGCAGATGACACAAAACTTTGTAAAATAATACAATGTGAGCAAGATATTACTTTGCTGCAGAGGGATTTAGATAGACTGGGGGACTGGGCACTCAAATGGCAGATGAAATTTAATGTTGAAAAATGCAAAGTTATTCACTTCAGCGTAAAGAATACACAAGCAACGTATACCCTTAATGGAAGCGAATTAGGGATAACAACACACGAAAAGGACTTGGGAATTGTTAGAGACTACAAACTATGCAACAATGTGCAATGTCAATCACCAGTGGCCAAGGCCAGTAAGGTATTGTCATGCATGAAAAAGGGCATTCATTCTCGGGACGAGAATATCATTTTGCCTCTTTATAAATCACTGGTAAGACCACATATTGAATATGCTGTGCAATTTTGGGCACCTGTTCTAAAGAAGGATATTATGGCACTAGAAAAAGTGCAGAGGCGGGCTACAAAATTAATAAAAGGAATGGAACAGATCAGCTATGAAGAACGGTTAACAAATTTAAATCTATTTAGTTTAGAAAAACGTCGCCTGAGAGGGGATATGATAACATTATACAAATATATTCGGGGCCAATACAAACCATTGTGTGGAAATCTATTCACAAACCGGACTTTACATAGGACACGAGGCCATGCGTTTAGACTGGAAGAAATAAGATTTCCTCTAAGGCAAAGGAAAGGTTTTTTACTGTAAGAACAAGCAGCTCTGACAGGCCTCCCTGCTCACCCCTTTCACTTCCAGCCAGCAGCTCTGACAGGCCTCCATGCTCACCCCTTTCACTCCCAGCCAGCAGCTCTGACAGGCCTCCATGCTCACCCCTTTCACTCCCAGCCAGCAGCTCTGATAGGCCTCCATGCTCACCCCTTTCACTCCCAGCCAGCAGCTCTGACAGGCCTCCATGCTCACCCCTTTCACTCCCAGCCAGCAGCTCTGACAGGCTTCCATGCTCACCCCTTTCACTCCCAGCCAGCAGCTCTGACAGGCCTCCATGCTCACCCCTTTCACTTCCAGCCAGCAGCTCTGACAGGCCTCCATGCTCACCCCTTTCACTCCCAGCCAGCAGCTCTGACAGGCCTCCATGCTCACCCCTTTCACTCCCGGCCAGCAGCTCTGACAGGCCTCCATGCTCACCCCTTTCACTCCCATCCAGCAGCTCTGACAGGCCTCCATGCTCACCCCTTTCACTCCCAGCCAGCAGCTCTGACAGGCCTCCCTGCTCATCCCTTTCACTCCCATCCAGCAGCTGTGACAGGCCTCCCTGCTCACCCTTTTCACTCCCAGCCACCAGCTCTGACACACCTTCCTGCTCATACATCTCACTCCCAGCCAGCAGCTCTGACAGGCCTCCATGCTCACCCCTTTCACTCCCAGCCAGCAGCTCTGACAGGCCTCCATGCTCACCCCTTTCACTCCCAGCCAGCAGCTCTGCTATACCTCCCTGTTGACTCCTCTCCTCTCCTCCCTGCAGTTTACACACAGGAAGCAAAACTTTGAGAAGACCGCATGGGCTGCCCTACTGTGCCTGATTACCAGGTCACATGATTCCTGTGTGTGCAGGCTGTCAGGCAGGGACCGAGACTGCCATCCTTCCTGCACTTACCCCAGGCTCCTGCCGACTGCTGGTTTCCTGCTCCTTATGTCTAGCTTGAGACAGACAGAGTGGAAAAAATGAAAAAACTGACAGGTAAGTATCTACATTTACCTGTCACAGCACTATGTTTGGTTGGCTTGAAATCCACCAATCAGAGTGCTCTGTGTCATTTTACACAGCGTGGGAAAGTTCTTTGACATTTTCCCACGCTGTGTAATTTGACTCATAACAACACTGATTGGTTACTTAATCCACCAGAGTGTTATGAGTCAAATTACACAGCGTGGGAAAATTCCAAAGAACTTTCCCACGCTGTGTAAAATGACACAGAGCACTGATTGGTGGATTTCAAGCCAACCAATTGGACTGCTGTGACAGGCAAATGTAGAGACTTACCAGTTTTCATTTACCTGTTAGAGCACTCTGATTGGATGGCTTAAACCCACCAATCAGAGTGCTCTGAGCCTAATTGCAGGGCGGGGCACATTCTGAGCGCTGGGTGGGGGCCGGGGAGGAGGACAGTAAATCCCCCCCCCACATTTTTATTTATGGCCCCCGCCCACCGCTCAGGTGTGGGCTCAACTCTACTCCTGACCCAATAGTGTTCCTTTAACTTTAAATATAAAAGTGCAGCTGTGTATTCTTTAACTTAATCAAAAGAAGTGAATTTGCAAAACATAAAATGAGTCTATTAATTACATAGTTTAATTGATGTGCCATAAATAAAAAAAGATTAAGGGCTAACAACAGCATTTGGACAAGAATAAAATGAACAAACTAGCCCTGCTGGTTGGTCGTAGAAAAATGCAGGCTTAAGCAACTTGTTTTGCTAATGTATACTATATTACCTCCCCAAACTGAAAATGGACCTTAGAGAAGCAATAATGTATGCAACATACAGCACACTACATTCATTCAGTAAGATATTAAAATTTGCACAATGACATTTTTGTACACGGTTTGCCAACAGTAAAGTATTCAGTGTTTTACTTCTGTGCTTCCAGAATGACAAACCTTCTTTGTGGCTGTGAGCACCAGTAATGCAGATTGTATCACTAGCACGCCCTCATGCTGGCCCTGCTCACCCACAACCATGTCCTCATGTCCCAGTAGGTTGCCTGCGGAGATTGGTTATCTGTTAGGGAATGAATTGTAACTCTAACCTAAACGTCCAAACTGCTGCAGTCCTAGTTCCCTCTCAGATTGTCCTTAACTGTACTTACCTTCCATGACCTTGATGGGCACCCCTCAGCTACCACTGTGTCTGTTTGTTCTAAAGAGTTCCAATACGGAGAAACAACTTGAGCCAGTGGCGGGACTACCGCGGTCGCAGGTGTCGCAGCTGTGGGCCCCTGCGACCACGGTGCCCGCCACCATGTGTTGAGGCCCTGGGCCGCACGTTAAGGGCCCACCATGTGGCCCATGCAACGTATGGGAGGGGGAGAGTAGACGTATGGGGGGAGCTGGCAATCTTCGCACCGGGGCCCCATGGTTTCTAGTTACGCCTCTAAATTAAGCACAACACAGACATCATATCTGCCAGGTTGGCAAGTATGATTTTTTTGTGTTTGTTGAATAGTGCTCTTATTTGTAAATCTAATATATAGATAATCTCTCTTATAATCTGTTCTAGATAACAACACACACATTATAGGGTTAAGACAAAACACCATAACCACTACAGTGGGCTTAAAGGACCACTATAGGCACCCAGACCACTTCAGCTCAATGAATTGGTCTGGGTGCCAGGTCCATCTAGTTTTAACCTGGCAGCTAAAAACATAGCAGTTTCAGAGAGCTATCTTTCACTGAGGGTTAATCCAAACTCTAGTGGCTGTCTCACTGACAGTCGCTAGAGGCGCTTCCTCGATTCTCACTGTGAAAATCACAGTGAGAAGACGCTGGACGTCCATAGGAAAGCATTGAGTAATGCTTTCCTATGGGCGGTTTGAATGCGCGCTGCTATTGCCGCGCATGCGCATTCAGATCTGACGTTGGTAGAGGGAAGAGAGTTCCCCAGTGCCGAGGGAGCCCGGTGCTGGAGAAAGGCAAGTGGCTGAAGGGGGACCCTGAGGGTGGGGGGGACCTAATGATCCTATAGTGCCAGGAAATCAAGTTTGTTTTCTTGGCACTATAGTGTTGCTTTAAATGCTCCTTTAAATGATTACTATAGGGTCAGGAACACAAACATGTATTCCTGACCCTATAGTGTTGAAACCATTTAGCCCCCACTGGGCGCCTCGTGCCTCCATAAATATAGAGAAATCTTATTGTATTCAAGCCTGAAGCTGTAACTCTGCATGCTGTTTGTCTCAGAAAAACAAGCAGTCTGCTGACATCATCAGAAGTGGTAGCCTGATCCAATCACAGTGCTTCCCAATAGGATTGGCTGAGACTGACAAGGAGGCAGATCAGGGTCAGAGCCAGCATGATTCAAACACAGCCCTGGCCAATCAGCATCTCCTCATAGAGATGAACTAAATCAATGAATCTCTATGAGGAAAGTTCAGTGTCTGCATGCAGAGGGAGGAGACACTGAATGTTTGGATGCATTTTAGGCAGCCATGACCCAGGAAGGATCTCTAACAGCCATCTGAGGAGTGGCCAGTGAAGTTATCACTAGGCTGTAATGTAAACACTGCATTTTCTCTGAAAAGACCGTGTTTATAGCAAAAAGCCTGAAGGAATGATTCTACTCACCAGAACAAATTCAATAAGCTGTAGTTGTTCTGGTGACTAAAGTGTCCCTTTAAGTGCCATGAGTGTGATCAGTTGAGCAATGCAAACATATAGTTAGCATAATGAGCTGCATCTTGACTCATGCTGGTGTTGAGCATAATTTCATCATTCAGCATATACCACACCCTGAGCCACAACATAAATGTGCTCTACCCCCTTCCCCCAGGCCAATACTCTTATCCTGTAACCCACTTTAATTGAATTATGACCAGAATGGAAGATTGGGCAGACAGCTCATTGTAGTTTTAAATACACCCAGAAGGTATTCATTGCTACACTATACTGCTCTCTAACAAACAGAAATAAACGAGGGTCTGTTTCTGCATCCAGCCGTGGGATATGAATAAATTGAGTGATTTCTAAATATTAATTTGTTTGAGTAATATGACTTAGCTACCCCTTAAATTACGAATGGATATGTTAGTTTAGTCTAGTAGTTAAAGGATTTTGTATGTGTTACAAATATAAATATGCTGGTGGGAGATACTGATGTTAAGTTAGTTAGCATTCTCACCTTATATTAAACTGACAAAGCACATTTTTGGGCATCATATATAACAAAACAACCGGACAATATGATGGTTGTTCTCTTTTGCATGTTTTTGTTTTTTCTTACATATCAATGCATCCAAACCTTTTTTTCAGTTTACTAACATATACAGGGCCGGCGCTACCTGTAAGGCAGACTAGGCAGCCGCCTAGGGTGCCCCTTGGGAAGGGGTGCCGCCAGGAGCGCTGGCCCCCCTCATGCTGCAGCCGCCCGAGCGCTCTGCAGAGAGCCTCAGGCGGCTGCAGCTCTGCCCGGGCTGGTGCGTCCATGAGGGCGCACTGCCCGGGCGCAGCATGAGGAGAGGGGCTGACAGGAGGGAAGCGCTCAGCGCTCCCTCCTGTCACTCCCTCACTGTAGCGTGGCCGAGCGCTGTATGGTCCGCGGGTACAGGGAGCATCTGTCTCCTGTACCCGACCGGACTAACAGGAAGTGAAACAAAAGCTCCCTGTACCCGCGGACCATACAGAGCTCGGCCACGCTACAACATAGGTAGGGGAGGGGGGGGAGATAAATTGAAAGGGAGGTGGGTGGGAATAAATGGACAGGGAGGGGGGGGGGAATAAATGGACAGGGAGGGGGGGGAATAAATGGACAGGGAGGGGGGGGAATAAATGGACAGGGAGGGGGGGGAATAAATGGACAGGGAGGGGGGGGAATAAATGGACAGGGAGGGGGGGGAATAAATGGACAGGGAGGGGGGGGAATAAATGGACAGGGAGGGGGGGAATAAATGGACAGGGAGGGGGGGAATAAATGGACAGGGGGGGGGAATAAATGGACAGGGAGGGGGGAATAAATGGACAGGGAGGGGGGGAATAAATGGACAGGGAGGGGGGGAATAAATGGACAGGGAGGGGGGGGAATAAATGGACAGGGAGGGGATAAATGGACAGGGAGGGGATAAATGGACAGGGAGGGGATAAATGGACAGGGAGGGGATAAATGGACAGGGAGGGGATAAATGGACAGGGAGGGGATAAATGGACAGGGAGGGGATAAATGGACAGGGAGGGGATAAATGGACAGAGAGGGGGGAATAAATGGACAGGGAGGGAGGGAATAAATGGACGGGGGGATAAAAGGACAGGGGGGGGATAAATGGACATTGAGGAGGGGGGATAAATGGACAGGGAGGAGGGGGGGATAAATGGACAGGGAAGAGGGGGGATAAATGGACAGGAGGAGGGGGGGGATAAATGGACAGGGAGGAGGGGGGGGATAAATGGACAGGGAGGAGGGGGGGGATAAATGGACAGGGAGGAGGGGGGGGATAAATGGACAGGGAGGAGGGGGGATAAATGGACAGGGGGGGGATAAATGGACAGGGGGGGGATAAATGGACAGGTAGGGGGGTGGGAATAAATTGACAGGTAGGGGGGTGGGAATAAATTGACAGGTAGGGGGGTGGGAATAAATGGACAGGTAGGGGGGTGGGAATAAATGGACAGGGGGGTGGGAATAAATTGAAAGGTAGGGTGGGGAGAATACATTGAAAGGGAGGGGAAATAAATTGACAGGGTGGGGGGAAGAAATTGACAGGGTGGGGGGAAGAAATTGACAGGGAGTGGAATTGACGGGGTTGGGAGGGGGAATGAGAGTGACAAGCAGGGGAGACGAGAGTGACAAGCAGGGGAGACGAGAGTGACAAGCAGGGGAGACGAGAGTGACAAGCAGGGGAGACGAGAGTGACAAGCAGGGGAGACGAGAGTGACAAGCAGGGGAGACGAGAGTGACAAGCAGGGGAGACGAGAGTGACAAGCAGGGGAGACGAGAGTGACAAGCAGGGGAGACGAGAGTGACAAGCAGGGGAGACGAGAGTGACAAGCAGGGGAGACGAGAATGACAAGGGAGGGGGGAGAAGAGAGTGACAAGGGAGGGGGAGAGAAGAGAGTGAAAAGGGAGGGGGAGAAGAGAGTGACAAGGGAGGAAGAGGGGGAGAAGAGAGTGACAAGGGAGGAAGAGGGGGAGAAGAGAGTGACAAGGAAGAGGGGGAGAAGAGAGTGACAAAGGAGGGGGGAGAGATTGACATCCATCACACACACACAATGCACCCCTTGCACACAGAAAAACACACAATGCATTACACACACAGACAAGCAATGCAACCCTTACACACAATGCACCCCTTACAGACGCACACACTGCATCCCGTACATACACAGAAACACACCTTGCAGCCCTTACACATACAAACACAGATTCACACAATGCATTCCTTACACGCATATCAGGACATCCCCTACTCCACCTCCTGTGAACAAACTCATTGGTGGAACATGAAGGTGGACCCTGGGACTCAGACCTTGAGCTGTGTAAAGGGCGTTAAAAAATGGTGCTGCTTCCCGTTCTCCCAGAACATTGATTTTTGTGACCACAGTTACAAACAGCCTCCAGAGAGCCTGTTCTACACCAGACCAGTGGAGCCAGACTGCAGCTAGAGCCCATCATCATCCGAATCTGGTTGTAAGTAGGCAATCTAGTATATTATTCGTGGCACTAATCTCTAATTTACCTCACATTAAAGAAACACTATAGTCCCCAGAACCACTTCAGCTTAATGTAGTGGTTCTGGCGTCTATAGCCTGTCCCTGCAGGCCTTTTAATGTAAACACGGCGGCACTGCAGCACTGGCGTTAGTTAACATGGCAGATCATATGGGTGGGGCATTGTGATGTCATATGGGGGGGGGGGGCGCAAATTTTACTTTTGCCTAGGGCGGCAAAAATCCTTGCACCGGCCCTGAACATATACTCATTCGCAGTCCCAGTTCGGCCATTAAATCTATATAAGTCAAAGGTTGAAAAAGGTTATGTCAATGTTAACCATAAACTACATAAAGCTGTTGGAAGCCAATATAATTACACTTCCAAAGCTTGGTCAACAATCAACTTAATGAGCATTTTTCAACCCCATTTCATTACAGAATGAGGATACAAAACTGTACGTCAGATCCCAGCAATATTTATTATGCAGTCTTCTACCTTTCCTATTATTGTTGAGCCAAGGTAGTCTGTGGTTATTATGTCACATACATAATTTGAATATACTATCCCTTTTAGTTAAAGTTAACCTTTCATATTACTACAGTCTAAAGTAGAGTTTATGGAAACCTCTGGAGCCCAAGTTTGACAAAAACCCAGGCTCTGTTGTGATTATGATAATTGAGAAGTAAACTTTGGCATTAGTTGAAAACATTTTGGATGACAATGATAGGTTAAGAGTGTTGGTAACAGGTTAATCACAAGTTAGGTGGGCTAGTGCCGAGCTTTATGTATCCTGAGAACTGTGGTTTTTGCCAACTACTTGAAAATGGTTGGTAAACTGGGGGGCTGATCACTCTTCCACTACAAGGATTACAATGAGTTATAGTGACTATAGTGCTTAGAGTATCACTTTAAATGCAGTGTAACAGCATCCCAAACAAAGCACAAAGAAGATATGGAAAGACGTGTAAAACATATCTAAATAATACAAATGTTCTATAATAAGTCATGCGAAAACATTCCAATAAAAATTCAACAGAATCCCAAGGTCTCTCTACAACAAAGAAACCATTATTTTGGATAACATTATCAGTCAAGATAATGAAATGATGACATGCACAACAAACTAACAAAGTTAATAGTTTAAAAAAAAAAATGCGATTTAGTTTTAGTTTGTTGTTTTTTTTTTTTCATTTGTTTTAAATACTGGTGGGCCTGGAACCAACTAAGGACATTAGGACAGTAGCATTAGGAATACAGATATGTATTTCTAACTCTACAGTGTTCCTTTAATGCAGGAATGAAAGAAAAAAAACAATAAATGCTTTTTTTATATAATTTATTCCACTTGTTTGCTAGCTAATCATGAAACCAGTGTCTACTTGCTTAGTCTTAACCCCTTAAGGACCAAACTTCTGTAATAAAAGGGAATCATGACATGTCAGGCACGTCATGTGTCCTTAAGGGGTTAAAACCTACAGCTCAATTTCCTCTCATAGTTTTGTTATCATATGGCTTTTACACTGTAATATACTAAGGGTGACTATAATAAACACACATCTCTATACAGAAATAATTAGACTACAATAACATGATATATATATATATATATATATATATATGAATTAAAAAAGAAAATTTGTATCTTGTAATACCTTTTTTATTGAACTAACTGAATTTTTTTTATTTTTCTATTTCAGACGTGTACCTGCCTAAGTTTTGGTGATGCTTAGGTAGTTCAGGCCTTGGTAATAGGTCATCCTCAATATCATAAGTATAAAATAAATATATCTTGAATTTTTATTAATCTTGAAAAACCCTCCCATCTGGAACCGCTCCCCCTCAAGACCGCAGCCAAATGTACAAGTTGTGATCAAAGCAAAACGTAAACAAAACCTGGCATTTGCGCTATATGTCTGTCCAACCGTAATTCACCTCTTTCATATTAAATGCACCCCCTCTTATTATATATCATTTTATTCAGGGGAAACAGGGCTTTCGTTTAACATCAAATATTTAAGTATGGAACATAATTTAATATGAAAAAAATATTAAAAAAAATGGGAGAAAATAAGAATTTTAAAAAATAATTTAGTTCATGACATTTTAACTGTGAATGTCAAAATAAGGTTTGCTTTTACTGCAGTAACATACACATATTTGTATTCAGTGATGTCTCGTGTGTAAAATAGTACCCCCTATGTACAGGTTTTATGGTGTTTTGGGAAGTTACAGGGTCAAATATAGCATGTTCTATATTTCAGTTTTTTCACATTGAAATTCGCCAGATTGGTTACGTTGCCTCTGAGACAATATGGTAGCCCAGGAATAAGAATTACCCCCATGATGGCATACCATTTGCAATAGTAGACAACCCAAGGTATTTCAAATGGAGTATGTTCAGTCTTTTTTAGTAGCCACTTGGTAACAAACCCTGGCCAAAGTTAATGTTAATATTTGAAAATGCAAAAAACTAATTTGAACGCAAATTTTGGCCAGTGTTTGTGACTAAGTGGCTACTAAAAAAGACTGAACATACCCCATTTGCAATACCATGGGTTGTCTACTATTGCAAATGGTATGCCATCATGGGGGTAATTTTCATTCCTGGGCTACCGTACGGTCTCAAATGCAACCTGGCGAATTTTAAATGTGAAAAAACTGAAACGCAAGCCTTATATTTGACTCTGTAACTTTTGAAAACATCATAAAACCTGTACATGAGGGGTACTGTTATACTCGGGAGACTTCGCTGAACACAAATATTAGTGTTTCAAAACAGTAAAACGTATCACAACAATTATATTGTCAGTGTGCCATTTGTGTGTGAAAAATGCAAAAAATTTCACTGTCACTGACGATATCATCGTTGTAATACATTTTACTGTTTTGAAACACTAATATTTGTGTTCAGCAAAGTCTTCCGAGTAAAACAGTACCCCCATGTACAGGTTTTATGGTGTATTGAAAAGTTACAGGGTTAAATATAGTGCTAGAAAATTAAATTCCCTGAACTTTCGGCCTGGGTTGTCAGGCAGATCCTGCAAATTGTAATTAATAAAATGACCTAATTATATAAAATTATTACATAAATATATATGTAGAATTATATATGTATATAATTTTTTTTATTTATATATAGGTATATATATATAGTGATATATACATATATACTTATGTATATAGATATACATATTATTTTGTTCTACATGTATTTTGATATCTATATAAATTTTAAAATACAGTTAGAACGAAATTACGCATGTATATATATTTAGCTATTTTTTATTATTTTTTACATTTTATTTAACGTATTTAAATAATGCCGTCCATGTGATCGCGGGGTCCTCGCAAGGACCTCGCGATCACATGGCCCAGGGGGGCCGAAGAGGACGGAGGGGGACTCTTTTAAGCATTATGTGAGGGACAAAAAGTATTTTGTAAAGAAAATAGAAAGAAAAGGAATTACAATTTTTCAAAAATAAAGCTACAACACAGACCGTACCTAAATATTACAATAAACCATTTTACTGAATAATATCCTTTTAAATTGGTTGTAATGCTGTAATAACTTATTTAGAACTAGAAGTTGCACTTTTTAAATAAAAACCCACAGTTACCGTTCACAAGCTAAGAATAACACTGATCAAAACTCAGGAGGATAGATATTACAATAATTACAAAGAAGCAATTGTATCACATTGGAGATTGTTCATTCAAAGGACTTGCAATTTTAAAGGTTAATTTTATTGTTAATATACGTATACAAAGAGCATAAGAAAAAGGGTTGTAAAAAACAGTTGGTTACTAGCACAACTTCATGACCTGTTCATTTGGAGACATACACACAGAAAACTGTCAGAGATATGTTCTTGAAATTGAAAGCATTTGAGATATTTAAAGTATTTGTGGGAAAACAATTAAATGTTTGGTCTTGTGTTGACTGCTTGTAATGACAGAGACAAACATACTGGGGCCAGCCATAATAATAGAGATCTGTTTGATGATTGATAAAAGAGTTTAACTCCAACGAAAACAGTGTTTTAATACAACATTATTTTTGGTTGAAGTAAGCCTTTCTAGCATGAGCCCCCCCCGTTAAAATATATAAAGCTAAAACTAACCTTAGAGTCCAGGCTGAGGCCAGGTTCTCCCTGCAGCCCCATCCTCCTCTGGTGACTTCACTCCCATTCATTGCGGGGGAAGGAGTGGGAGAGTCCCGGAGGACTTGAGCGGCACAGGCAGATGGGTATGTCCATGCCGGAACGACGGATACCACAAATGCACAGAATTAACATTAGCCACTCTAGGTCTCCTGTTTCAGGCAGGCTAATGCTGTAGTGTAGCATTAATGTGCATTTTATCTGTGTGTGCAGCATGTCAAAGTGAAGCTTTGCACATACAGACTTCAAGCACCATGGCCACTTAAAATGACTATAGTATTATTATTATTACTGTCATTTAAACATAATTTAATATGAAACAAATGGGAGAAAATAAGAAATGTTATTTTTTTTAGTTCTACATGACATTTTAACTGCCAATGTCATAATACTGTTTGCTTTTACTGCAATAAAATACACATATTTGTATTTAGCAAAGTCTCACGTGTAAAACAGTTCCCACTATGTACAGGTTTTAAATATAGCATGTTCCATTTGAAATTGAAATTCGCCAGATTGGTTACGTTGCCTTTGGGACTGTATAGTAGCCCAGGAATGAAATTTACACCCATAATGGCATACCATTTGCAATAGTAGACAACCCAAGGTATTGCAAATGGTATAAGTATGTCCAGTCTTTTTTAGTAGCCATTTGGTCACAAACACTGGCCAAAGTTAGCGTTTGTGTGTGAAAAATGAAAAAAACGCAAATTTTGGCCAGTGTTTGTGACTAAGTGGCTACTAAAAAAGACTGGACATACCCCATTTGCAATACCTTGGGTTGTCTACTATTGCAAATGGTATGCCATCATAGGGGTAATTTTCATTCTTGGGCTACCATAGGGTCTCAAAGGCAACGTAACCAATCTGGCGAATTTTAATGTGAAAAAAATGAAACAAGCCTTATATTTGACGCTGTAACTTTTGAAACCACCATAAAACCTGTAAAACGTATCACAACAATTATATCGTCCGTGTAAGTGCTGTTTGTGTGTGAAAAATGCAAAAAAATTCACTGTCACTGACGATATCATCGTTGTAATACATTTTACTGTTTTGAAACACTAATATTTGTGTTCAGCGAAGTCTCCCGAGTAGAACAGTACCCCCTATGTACAGGTTTTATGGTGTCTTGGAAAGTTATAGGGTTAAATATAGTGCTAGCAAATTAAATTCCCTATACTTTCGGTATGGGTTGTCAGGCAGGTCCCGCTAATTTTAATTAATTAAGATACCTAATTATGTAAAAATATTACATAAATATAAATATATATATATAATTTTAAAAAAATATTTTTATTTATATATAGGTATATATAGTGATATATACGTATATAGATATATATTATTTCGTTATACGTGTATTTTAATATATATATATTAATATCACAATACACTTAGAACGAAATAACATCTATATATTTTTTAATTATTTATTTTTAATTATTTAATTTTATTTGTTTACGTATTTACATATTTTGTTATATTATATATAAATATATATATATATATATATAACAATTATATATATATATTTAATCAGTATCAATCTACGTGTAATTTGATTATATATAATTATATATATATATATTAATAGTAAAATACACCTAGACAGTGTATGTGTGTGTATGTATTTGTGTACTAACCCTGCCATGTGATTGTGAGGTCCTCGCTCTCACATGGCCGGGGGTCCCCCAGGAGGGAGGATCTGCCGCGGGGGGCTCCCTGGCGTGGGATTGCCGGCGACCGGGTAAGTAAAAAAAACAAAAACAGAGGGCGTACTATTACGCCCGGCGGCGTTTAGAGCCGCTTAAAATAGGGCGTAATAGTACGCCCTCCGGTCTTAAGGGGTTAAGGGGTTAAGGGCCATTGGACTGTATGCAAATTCCCTCCACTGTTATGTATCAAAAGACAGAACAAGGAATTCCTACTGAAATGGGAAAACATTTATTCCATTATTATTTGGATATTGTCACATCCTGTTCCTAGCTGCGGATCATTCTGGCAATGGCTTCTGGTATCCAGTACTCTTTTTACAATTCTTGTTTTGTTTTCTTTATGCTGGGTTTTTCTGGGTTCATTCCTGTAATCCATCCCTGGAATTCCCAGTCTCCAGGTTTCCTTTAAATGTTTGTTTTATGTTGCCACACCAGTTTGTTTTCCATCATTCCCTTTGTTTCAGAGTTCCTGCGGGCAGCTGCTCAAGGCTTCTGCCCTTTCTTGCAGGTAAGTGCTATATATGTCTTTGGTTGTTTTAGCATACATTAGGCAGTGTAGGACCTGCCAGATATGGGGTACATTGGCGTTGTTGGCAGGCTTATGCAATGTATGATCATATAGTGTGACTAAATCCCCATGATTTCCATATGTAGTACTTAGTTATTTCTCCTCTTGTTTTGCCTATGTTATCTTGTCTTGTTTTAGTTTGTATACCCAGTCCATGTACAGTCCTGTCCAGTCATGCCCATGTTATGTTCATGTTTACCTCGTGTCTTGTGTACATGTTCTGGGTTTAGCTTACTATCCTTCTCTGGTTCTGAGTTCTATTAGTTCTGTCTTGTTTCCATGTCTGGTGCCTTTCCTAGCCAAGTCTTGTTTCTGTACTGGATACACTCTCTTGCTGCAGAGCCTCGCTATCCAGTTCCTGGGAGGTCTGCATATCATCTAGCTCTTAGCTCCTGGGATCCGCATGAGCTGAATCAGGGTTCTGGTTTGTGGCTGCACAAACGCTGGTGCTCAACACCACGGGGCGTGCGGTTACCCTGCACCAGAGCCTGCTAATCCACTTCCACACTGTGACTCCTACTCTGAACATCAGGCATACTGGGTCCCGGTCCTTGCACCGCTGCCCGGACAGTGTCTGGGTCCCGGGCACCGGACCGCCACCCTGACAGATATTTAGTTTCCTCTCTTTCCTGTATACTGTATTGTTCATTAAAATGATAAATAAAAGATTTCAGAAAAATACAGAAATAGCCATATACTGCAAGAACCATGACTGGATCCATTAACCTGCTAGATGGATAAGAAAATGCCCACGTCTCATGTTTCATTACCGGATCATTCTTGGACACCAGGGCCTAATTGCTTGCTCTTTGGCTGTAAGCATGAATCCAAAGCTGCATCTATGTCCAAGGTAGGGGTAGGCAATCTTTAGTACTCCAGATTTTGTGGACTACATCTCCCTTGGTGTTTTGATAGCGCTATGGCTGTAAACGCATTACGGGAGTTGTAGACCACAATATCTGGAGGGCAGAAAGTTGCCGGGTGTGCTAAGACATGGGATCTGTCAAGTCAGATTTTTCAAGTTCGTTCTACATATCCACACTAGCTGCTAGCAGAGAAGCGGCGGCTACCAAGGTTCAATGGCTTAACCTATCACAAGTGTTCCTGTCCTGAGCTCCAGTCTGCGTTCCTGCCTGCATTAAACTTCAGTTCAGCACGTGTTTTAATTTAGCCCCTGTCCTATTACTGTATGCTATTGTTATCATGTTTACCATCTCTAAGCGGTGTCTGGCAATGTGTCTTACCTTTCCTGTTTTGCTGCAGCTGCATGTTCCCAAACAAAATGGCCATTTAAGGAATGTACTTGAACTACTACTACCCTGTCATTACAGACCAACACATCTTTGACCACCAAGACTCCATGTTTGCCCGTAGGATGTGCAGATTTGTTCTCCATTGCCCGAAGATAAAATGCTGGCTCATTTTACTGTCAGAGTATAGTGGCATTACAGAACACAATCACAGACCATGCTGAATGGTTTGGTATTCAAAACGCATATTGAGGTCTTTGGGCAATATTAATTCCATAAAAACAATAATGAAGTGTGTGACAATACTATTACAACAATATCTCGATTGTTGTAGATTTTTTAGCATGGTTTCCATTAGTGATTTAGGAAGAGTCTGTATGAAAATTATATCTATTATAAATTATACATACATACATGCATGCATACATATCAAGGCAACATGCAGTAGCTTTAATTTCACAAGTTTACCTAGTTTTAGTAGTTGGGTGTAAAAATCTCAACTGATACACTACCTATGCAAGCCAAGTGCCCCAGGTCTCCCCAGTTCAGACATGCCCAGGTTTTCTTTTTCCCTTAGTCAGTACCAGTTCCTGAAGTACTGCTTATTCTGCCAATAGCTCTGGTGAACTCTGCTCTTGAACTGGCGCCAGCACTGAAACTGGCACCTATTTTCCATTTCTTAAATCAGTGCCCATGCAAAAAGGGGCAACTGTTCTAGTGTTCCATTGGTGCAAGTGCCTTCTCTTTTCCTTAAAACCGAGTCAATTTCAATTGGTACATATCTATCACATCCTAGGACACCACCTGTTCACACTTAAGTATGGTTTTAAACCCTTGTACGTTGGCTGTAAGGTACCACCATAGTCTCCGAGTCATTGCCATGCTCCAATACCAAGACTTCTTTCTTTGGACCTGAATCCTAAATCCTGTGAGACTGGTCTTGCTTAGTTATGTCTCCCGAGGTAACCATAATGTTAAGTCACATTGTTTCCTATATCCTACACTCACACCAGCTGGTGGAAACAAAAATTCCACCTGTGAGGATGGGTCCAATAAGTTGAAACAGAAACAATAAGTTGGTGTTTCCAGTGTATATACTGTAACCATTATTTGTTTAGCGTTACAGCTATCTAGCTATTGATTTAGGGGGACTTTATTATCTCCCATATGCTGGATTCCTTCCTTTTATTACATACAAGGAATTGCTATATGCTACCCCATATGCCAGCTAGGTCTATGACTCAGTGTACTACAGTTCAGATACTGCATACCTACAGACTATTAAGAGTTAGAGTCATTCACCGGCTACACGGCGTAAGAACCGTTTGAAGTTATATTTTCGTGACCATACCCCAGATACCCATGTCAGTCGTATGACATACACCTACTCTCTATGCTCCTAGCTCTGGACTTGACCATTCTTTTATTCAATAAAGTCACTAGCCAGTTAGCACTATTTGGAGCTCTGTAGGCACTTAGGTATCACTTGATATACATAGAGGTGAGCCATTTAGGCAAGTTTTTCACTATTATTTATTGGTGTTTCTACTAGATTGTATTTACTCTATTTATTTTCCTATCATATCCAGTTCCAGCTGGTGGAAACAAATTGAATAAAAAAAGCTCAAGTGCTCAGAGTCTGTTAGAGGTGGCAGCTGAAGCCATCCAATTACAAAATGCCCCTTGTCTGCATTCATGTAATGACAAATGTTCCAGTTCAGCTCTATGTTTTGCTTTTCTCTGCTATTATCATCCTTTTGTCTCTCGTCTCTCAGTTTCCTTGCGTCAATGTTCGGCTGTCCTTCCCTGATATGCTACAGATGAGTAGCAAAATATTTTCTTTGTTATTATGATTATTTTTTTAAATCGTCTCAGTTATGGCTTCATCACAAGCTGCATTCCCTGAATTAAAGTGATATTCGTAGCATCATAACCACTACAGAAACATGCAGTAGGTATGATGCAAGAAGCCTTTGGTTAAAGTCACTCTGGTTTTTATGAGGTTTGACAAAAACATGAGCTCGCTTGACAGCCAAAGCCCGTCCCTTATGGTGCCACTGAGATAATGACACAATTCCTTTCATTATTTTGAAACTTGTAGCCTTTGCCACTGCTGGCAGAATGTCATCTTCATCCACATTTGTACAGATAACAAGGAAGTACAATTCTTCATTATAGCAGCAGAGGGAGCTGGTTTTGGGTACCGAGATAGTAAACATATTGTCAAACCTCTAGAAAACCGCTTGACAAAAACTTGAGGGACATCATTGAAAGTCCTCGTAATCCTTAAGTTGTGTTTAAAATTTTAGCTTAGCCCTTGGCAGATAAAAGTTCCATTGGCCAGAGTGGTTATCCCTGCAAACTTTAAATATCATAAAGCTCTGTTATACTGGTCTCTAGTGGTCTCTAGTACTTATACATTTGCGGTTACCAAGAACATGGAGTTAACTATGCCCGGCAAATGTAACCACAGTTTTCCAAGTTAAGTTTACATTGACAGATAATTATAATGTGTACAGTAACCGAGATGCTGTTGACGTTTTACGTTTTCTAACAAGATTACATAAACAGTGGTCAAACAGATTTGCGTGGCTGTCCACATGTATTTAATAGAAAACAGCAGATACTGTTAGGCAATGTAGTAGAATTAATCTAGGTGAACAGCTTAGATTTCTGTACCTCTAGGAACCCTTGAAGCGACATTTAGGAAATCAAAATGTTGGACAAACAAAGCATCCAGCATAGAGATTGTTCTGTGACATATTTAAAGTTCACCTTCTTGCTTTTCAATGAAATTAAATAAATGGTAAAATAGTTAAAGAAAAAAAAAAAAAAATCAGAAAGACCAGGTAGCAGAAGACTGGTTACTTCTGTGTACGAGAGAAAAGGGAGAATAAGGCTCAGATGTCTAGAACGGAATTAACGATTTTATACATATATTGGATAACATTAGGCAATAATTTTGTATTTCTGAAGCGGTCTCAAAGCCCTGCTACCAGAAAATGAAACAGAATAAAGCAGCACATGGTTATCGAGCACATCCTGCTTGTTGAAAAGCATGATTACTATTTGTGCGCTGGCAGCTTATATGGTATAGCTACAGAAAGTCTTGAAACGCATGTCCACTCCTGCAGAGAGAGTCTATAGCAAAAATCCAGTGAAATCCGGTGAAAGCTTTTGAAAACTACCTAACAAAACAGATATATATGCTCAAATATGTAAAGTTTGAAAAAACAAAACAAAAAATCCACATTAAAAACCAGCTTTAGGCGCAGCCGGCCTGCATTTCAAAACATCAGGATTCATGAATTCTGTGCAATCCAGGGCTTCTCCAGCATCGCCCCAATCGGCAATTTGTTTGCTTTGGATAGAGAAGCATTAAACCCAGTGCTTCTCTATGATAAGCAATGGACGAGTATGTCGTAATGAACTTTTTAAAGGACCACTATAGTGCCAGGAACACAAACTTGGGTCCCACACCCGCCGGGATCTAGGGGAGGAAGGGGTTAAACACTCACCTTTCTCCAGCGCCGGGCTCCCTCGGCAGTGGGGACTCTCCTCCTCCTTCTGACGTCATCGGCTGAATGCGCATGCGTGACAAGAGCCGCGCGCGCATTCAGCCAGTCCATAGGAAAGCATTCTCAATGCTTTCCTATGGACGCTGGCGTCTTCTCACAGTGAAAATCACAGTGAGAAGCACGGAAGCGCCTCTAGCAGCTGTCAATGGGACAGCCACTACAGGCTGGATTAACCCATATGTAAACATAGCAGTTTCTCTGAAACTGCTATGTTTACAGCAAGCAGGGTTAACCCTAGATGGACCTGGCACCCAGACCACTTCATTGAGCTGAAGTGGTGTGGGTGCCTATAGTGGTCCTTTAAGCTCTTAAAGCAGGAAGGGCCTCTAGTGCCTGATAGAAAGCAAGTGGAGGTACTTTCTGTACAAATCTAAACATTGGTATTTCTCAGGAAGCTGCACAAGTTACATTTGTCAGAGAAAAGGGACCGCATCCATGCACCAAGACCACTTTAACATGCAATCTTTAAAAAAAATACACAACTATATATTAAAGGGACACTCCACTTCCAAGTTAAAAAACAAACCAAAACACTGTTTAAGAGATTCTCCTCTAATAACAACATGCATTTTTTTCATTAGGGGTATATTTAAAAACAGCTTGCAAAGTCGACAGTCTTAACACCCATTCTAACCCCGCCCAGACTTTCTGTGGCTGTCCAATCACAGACTTCCCAATGTAGCTCAAATAAGTTTTTGCAAGGCAGGTGCTCTGGGCAATTATCTGCCTCTTAAGTTTAGCTCCACTGGGCTAACCAAACCAGGAAGTAATAGGTCGTCCGCATTTTAGAATGCCTTAACGGTTTAGAGCCCTGGAGCCCAGGAGATACTCACCTCCTCGGCGATATGCAACTAGGGGACTGCCTGACAGCTCAGGCAGTTTCCCATTGGTGCATCAGGCCCCCGCGGGCAATGCTATAGTTGCCTGGCTGGTTCCAGTTCCCATGCATAGATTGAGCACATTCCCAGGGACAGTTCATATGTATCCTCTGGTTTTAAAAAACTAAAATCATGACCGGACTCCAAAATAAGACTGTTGGGGGGTCTGTATTACCACGCATATCAACTATTAAATGCTTGTATTTTTATTTCCTTCATTCTTATGAATTATCTTTAAAAAAACAGAAAAACACTTTGGACAGAAATCAATACAACAATCCCTTTAGAAAGAGAATTCCACATCTTTCTTGTTCTTACTGTAAAGAACCGTTACTCTGTTATAGAGAAGTTTGTCTTTCTTCAAGTCTTGCTCTTTGTAACTTTCTGTTAATAAACAGCTTACCAAAGAGCTGGATGTTCTGAACCTGTATAATATAGTATTTGTATAAAGCTACAACGTCCACTCCGAGATGCCTTTTTCTAAAGTAAAATTGTAGGACTTTAGGATTAAGTGTCCCAACAAACATCTGACATACTAACCTGCAATCACTGTTGCTCTCCAGGAAGGCAAGAAAGCATGTATTGCTCTAGGACAGATGTTAAACGATACAAAATATAAAAGAGAGTGCATACAATAAATAAAGAATCTATGTGGTAACTAGTATATAGTCTAAATAAAACAAAAAAGATAAGTACCCAGGGTACTCTAAATATGACAGCAGCTGAAACAAAAAGAATTTCCCAATTCCTACAAGAGAATAAGCAGCCACGAGGATTTTCTACATGGTCCCTAACGATGAGTACCATATTTTAATCAATTTCTTGTAAGAGTTCCTATGTTGGGGGGGGGGATCTTTTTATATTCTGGGCAATACATGTTATAAAGAGTTACACCATATATTCTTTTTGTCTCTCTTTGCCTCAAGGAATTTCCATAACACATATCTGGGTCCCCATTTACTACTAAAGAATCTGGACTCCCTCCCCCCCAGGACCTTATTTGTTTATTTTACAGACTTTGGACTTTTTTTTGAGACATTTACAACATCATTGTCTTTTATTATAGTTTTTTTTATATACAATTCTTTTTATTATAGTTTTTTTTTATATACAGTTCTTTTTTATTATAGTTTTTTCATTTTTTCTACTACAGTCTTTGAAGATATAACTTGCATATGTTTGCACCCTTGCTATATTTAAGGGGATTATCTGCCAGGCGCTGACAATACAAACTAGGAGATATTAAACTAGATGAAATGGGCAGCCTAAGCAAAATAAAAATTACATATCAATGCAGTGGTTATGGTGATATCAGGCTCTGGATGCTCGTTCAAATGGTTTCTGAAAAGTTTGACCAAATCCCAGGGTCCTCAAACCACCTGAAGCCTAACCTTTGCTTGCTGGAATTACTAATAGAGAATTTCCACTTCTGCATCAGTGTTCTCAATTTCATTGATATTTGGATGTCACTGATTGGCTAAGCATACAGTAGCTGTGCATTTTGACTGTTTATTCCTTTAAAACGCACTTGGGAAATGGTGCCCAAGACACTTATCCAAAAATACAGTATTTACAAATAAAAGTTGTATTTAGCTTTGACCAAAAAACCAAGAAGAGTCCCCTGGCACTATCCCTCTATTTAGTGGTAAACCATTTTTGAACAGTTTATTACTAAATAAGGGTCCTTGGCCACCAGCAGCTAAGGCAGAGATTACACATTTAGTTGTGGTCATACGCATGCATACCAGCAATGGGTGTTCTGCTAAAAAACAGTCAACTGACACACTCACCCAATCACAGCTGTCCATTGCTGCTGGGCTAATATTTCCTCATTATCGTCGCAGCAAAGAGGTAATGCTCTGGACTCTCCAATAATGTTTAATGCTGAATGAAAAGATGGCACCAGGGGACTCCAGATACAATAACCAGTTCAATGAGATGAAGCTAATGCAGTGCCCTACACTGTCCCTTTACCTAAAACCAAGTCAGAAAAAATCCACAACTGTATTATTTATTAGGCCATTTTAGGCTAAATCGTGAAATTCCCTGTGTCCTATCAGAAGAACACATAATTTAGTAAACCCTTGAGGTAAACATAGCCCTTTATTACTATCCATAAAATGTATGGCAATTAAAGTCAGCAAGCTTGTTTGGAAATTATGGCTCATGACTAAACTTGAGAATGTGGCAAAGTCTGCGAAATGTTCCACTTCCAACTTATTGCACACATAAAATAACAAATACTTCCCAAAGCACTCCATATTAGATAAAAGGGCATTTTACAATGTCTCGTGCTTAACTCCAAGTGAGACATAGGATGGAAGTAATGGAGTATTGAGTAATGGAAATCAAGTGAGGCCACTGGAATTTAACCTGGAAAATTTAATTTTGAATTTTACAGGCCAAGTAAATGGAGGTATTAAACACACCACCAAAGTAGTGCTTCACATAATCCAACATATTACAGAAAGCATACTTTTAACTGCATGGGAATGAATGTGGTAGACATACGGATTACGCTGCCCAATGACAATACATATGCACTCCTTCATTCCTAAACAAAGTCATTTTAAGGGGGAAATGATAACTGCTACTATAGTGCGTGCATATCTATTATTATTGCTGTTTAGATGGAATTATCAACTACAAAAGTCAAAAAGAACAACATCCACTTAAGGCAAATAATTAAAATATACCTATTCTTTTTTGAGTGGAAATGGCAAAAAGGTATAAATGGACTAATTACCTTACCTGTAACGTCCTGTGGGAGGTAGGTGACCCATGCCTTATATAGTTACCATTATGGTCATTTACTGTGCCCTCTATATTTGAAGTTTATGCACACACAAAAAAATAAAAGAAGAGGTATACCTAAAAATCCTTTGTAAAAGTATACAGCTGTAAAATGCGATTGTTCTTCAGCCATGAAAAGCAATGTACATACTATAAAGGTGTACAGAATTTCTAATTATAATAGGAACATGTTGAAAATGCAAGGCCGATTTAAAGATCCGGTGTCAAGATAATGCAATTTAAAGCTCTTTTGTGCTCCCTTGTAAAACACTAATCTCAATGCCAAGCCATGGCTCACAGCAGGGATGAGGTTGCTAAGCAACTTACAAATATGTATTCCTCATGATGTGCATAAGCCCTTTTGAAGCATCTGATTGTAACCAAGCAACAAACGAACATTGAAATTTCAATCAAAACTACAGAGAAATAAAAAATTACTTCACAAATATTGTTATTAAAAAGTGTTATTTCTGTTGTTGCATCTTGGACTTGCTGTAAATGGTAAATATCATTTTATAGTAAAAATAGAAATCAGGTGGGCAACATTCTACTGGGTTAGGGATCCCCAGTCATAGTGTAAAGGTTTAAGGCCTAATACATAGTATTCTTTCAATGATAAAAATGTTACTGTAGTTGCCAAAACTTGTCTTACAAACAGATTCCTGCCTATGGGCATATTGACAAAGAGCTAATTTAACAAGTTGGCAGATAAAGGGCAATCGATTTGCTGCAATTTCCCTTCTCCAAACAACATACAAGTGTAAAAAAAAAAAAAAAAAAAAAATCAGCATGCAGAGGAGCGTCTGAGCAGAGAGGTTCACCTCTGGCAAACACGCTCTTGGGAAAAGATGTTGACAGCCAAATCTGTATGTGGGCAGAGTGTCCATTTTTAGCAGTTTTCATCAGATGGAACAACCCTGGGGCACAAATCCAACTAGGGACAGTTTACAGCCCTTCCCCAAAGTTTAGTTTCAGGGCAGTTATCATTAAAGTCCTTGAGGAACCAGCACAGTGTTAATGGATGTTTCAGTGCGCACACTATTACGCTGAATGAAGAGACTGCACATCAGAATAAAAAGACTTCAAAAGTGAAGAACATATATATATTTCCTGGCTAATCATGGAAGAATATACATCATGGGTTAGCTCCGCCCTTTACAGCGGATAGGACAGAACAAACACTCAAACCTTAAAGGAGGACCCCTTCATAGGATCCCCAGTCTTTTTCCTGTTCTAAAGCCCTTAGGAAGGGAGCTGGGACCTACAAAAATAAGTTCTATTTCTTTTTTTCAGTATTTATGTATGGTTTTTTTTCAGTATGATGTCTCTTTAATTAAAAAGCGCTTGAACAGATGATTAGACCTGTTACTTTAAAAGTTTACTTACCTTGGATCTCTTGGACTTCCTCTCCTTCAGAAGATTCATATACTTACCTTGAGATTATTCCCCATTATTGCATTCTGCTTCCATGACCCCAGTGTATTTTACCTGGGTCCCTGGTAGTTGCCCCTTGCCGCCTCCTCTCAAACCGAGAGTTTTTGACCCGGTATTCAGGTTGTGCAGGCTCACGGCATTCTGAGGATGCTCATGCATGCGCAATAGCGCAAATTTGAGGCCAAAACCGATGATGCAGACTAAGGACAAGACATAAATATGCAAGACATAAAATTAAAGCCCAGAAAGGCTTGAGGTAAGTGCTTTGGCGCCTATTCTTGCCTCATTGTGTTTCTTAAAGTATTTTGGTGTACTTGTTGGAAGTTTCTTAATGTGCCAGTACTCTTTAACCCCTTAAAGATCCTTTGCCACAGGTAAGTTTATTTTCTTAATTTAAATAAATTTTTGTGAAGCACTCCTTAGGGGGTCCTAGAATTTATCTATTTATTTATTTATTTATGTTTTAGCCCATTATGGCTTCACCATCTGGGCTACACTTACCCACTGCTCCTTCTAGGTATGCATGAAGATACTTTTTTATTACTTTGACCTCATATTTACATGATATCTGAGACTATTGTCTAATTACTTTCCAGTAATGAGGAACCTATCAGGTCATCTCCTCCCAGAAAAAGAAGTTTCGGCTGTGAATGAAAGGCAGTAGAGGGGAAACAGCTTTGTATGGATTTTCTCCAGAAGATTGCCGCTTCTTCCTCCACTATGTCGGCCCCAGCTCCAGACATACTGGCTTGGATAAGAAAGGAGGTCGCTCAAGTCATCTCTGCAGCTATGGAGGTAAGACAGCAGGTTGAGAATAGACCCAGACAAAGACTGGACTCCTCTAACTCATCAGATTCAGATATCTTGGAACCCTCTGGGGAATTCGAGATCTTGGATCAGGTAAATTCTTGTGAGAGTGAAGAAGAAATGCTTTCTGAATCCCTGGACTCCAAATCAGTGGATAAACTGATTCTAATGGTAAGTAAGACACTAGAAATTCCTGAAGATATACACACACACAGCGGAGGGAACAGAGACGCATTTTGCTAATCTGCACAAGCAAAAGCTGTCTTTCCCACTTCATAGAGCCATTATAGTGACGTCCGAATGGAAAAGACCTGAGAAACGGCTTCCCTTTCTTGGTAAGCTGGCAAAGCTCTATCCTTTAGAAGAAGAGACCTCTACCTCCGAAGGTAGATGCTCCTATCTCAAGAGTGGTGAGAAAGGTGATGTTACCTTTAGACCGTTCTGCTTCATTGAGGGAACCTATGGACCGCGAGTTGGATATTAATTTATCCAAAATCTATACTGCTGCAGGAGCTGGCTGTCACCCAGCAGTGGCCCTAACAGCAGTGTCCAGATCCACGAAGAGTTGGTTGAGAGAGCTGGACTCGGATGTGGAGAAAGGTGTCAAAAGACAAGATCGCTGAGAAACAATTTGGGACCTACGTATGGCAACAGAGTACCCGACTGAGGCATCATTGGATATTACAAGAATATTCTCACGAACCATGGCCTCTGTGGCTGCCAGGAGAGCCTCATGGTTACATTACTGGAGAGCAGATGCTGTCTCAAAATCTAATTTATGCTCTATTCCCTTTGAGGATGAGCTTTTATTTGGCAATGCCTTGGAAGACTCCATAAAAGAAGGCAGCTGAAGGCCACAAGGCTTTTTTACCACAGGAGAGAAGAGCTAAATACAGGTACTTCATGGTCAGACAGACATCCTGCTAAAGACCCATATTTCAGGTAATCTCAAAAATACTGACCTGGTAGAGAATTTAGTCATGGAGGCCAAAGGCATGGAGGACAGGTTTTTTCCCCAACGTTCTGATAGAGCCAGGAACCAGTCCTTTCATCCCTCAGGGAAGGGATTAAGGATATCCGCCAGAGGTTGGAGCCAGACTGTCCCTCTTCAGTGGGGTCCAGACACACTATATTTAAGGCACCTGGGTACTTTACATAATTCTGGAAGGCTACAGGCTGGGGTTCAATCAAACACCAGTGCGGAAATTTTTTTCTGCAACTCGCATTCCTATGGACAAGAACAAAAGAAGCTAAAGGAATACGTGGAGACTCTTGTTATCGGGAAGAACGCTTCAAGGGGCATTATTCTCCCCAGTTTCTAGTTCTGAAAAAGGAAGGCAAATGGAGACCTATTTTAGACCTCAGGTCCATCAACAGAAGGCTCAACATAAGGCCTTTCAGGATCCGTTTCATTGCTCCTACCATCAGAAGGCAGGATTTTTTGGTCTCCATAGACCTAAAGGATGCATACTACCACATGATTGCACAGTCACCAGCGCTTCCTGAGGCCTTGCCTTTCGACCTAAGCATAGCACCAAGAACCTTTTCAAAGGTTTTAGTAGTGGTCATTGCCTGGATGCAGATGCTCGGCATTAGCCTGTTCCATTATTTGCACGACCTACTAGTCGCCTCAGACCCCCAGGAAGCCAGATATCAAAGGGACCTGGTTCTCTCTGAACTAGGTCAGTTCAGCTGGCCAATCAATCCAGAAAAGAGCAGTCTAATTCCAGCTCAGGAGATTGTCTTCCTGTGAGCCATGTTCGACACAAGAGGGGACAAGATATCACTTTCCAAAGAGAGGATAGGAAGGCTTTGGACTTTCCTCAAGCGATTGCTACTGTCCACCCTGGTTACAGCAAGGATGTACATGAGACTCTTGGGCATTCTGGCATCTACGATTGGTCTACTGAGATGGGCCCAATGGCAGTTCAGAATCCCACAAAGAGAATTTCTGATCCAGTTCAACAACAGGAAGTTGAATTGGAATCAACCCATCAAGATTTCCTCAATGATAAGACTCCATCTTTCCTGGTGGTTAAGGAGAAATAAAGTGTCCAGAGGTTTTCCCCTTTCAGATCCACAATGGGTAACACGTACCACGGATTCCAGTTCCCAGGGATGGGGAGCTTATTTTCAAGACATGTTCGCTCAGGATTTATGGACTGCAACAGAGTCCGTTCTTCCAAGCAACACCTAGGAGTTACGGGCCATATTAGAGCACTCCTACATTTCCAGATGACCCTAAAGGGATGCTGGATTCGAATACTTTTAGACAACATTGCAGCTGTCTCCTACTTGAATCACTAGGGTGGAACACACAGTCTCAGACTCATTAAGGAATTGAGACCTATAATGAGGTGGGCTATCTTACACTTCCAGGGCTTGTGAGCATTTCACCTACCAGGAGTCCGGAATACAGTGGCGGATTTTCTAAGCAGAGTATCAATGTCAAGGTTTGAATGGTGGCTGCGCCCAGAGGTTTTTCAAAGCCTAATCTAAGGATGAAGACTGCCTGAGATAGACCTGACGGCCACCTCCCAGAAGAAACAGGTAGAAGTCTACTTCTCCAGACACTTTGACCCGAAAGCCCTGGGTCAGGATGCTCTGACTCAGAACTGGGACTTGAAGCGGACCTATGTCTTCCCTTCCGATACCTCTAATCTATACTGTGTTGAGGAAGATCCAGAGTGACAAGGTAGAGCCTACTGCCATTTTCCCGTTCTGGCCACGTTGACCTTGGTTCCTGATAGCGACCCGGATGAGTCGGGAGGATACGTGGGAACTCCCAGTCTGGCCAGACCTACTGATGCAGGGTCCTTTGAGACATCCAGAACCTCAGGCTCTACAATTGAGGGCCTGGAGATTGAGTGGGAATCTCTCTTGAAGGAGGGTACAACTGATTCAGTTACTAAAACCATTTTACAGTCCCGTAAGGTCACGACTTTGATTACCTACTACATTAGTCAGTTGGGCCAGTGATCAAGAGATTGTAATCGTTCCTCCATCCTTAGCCTCGGTGCTAAGCTTCCTTCACGCAGGTTTGAATAAATGATGGTGGTTTTGAAGATCCGGCCTCCACTCAAGGTACTTATGCCGGTCTGGGATTTGCCTTTGGTGTTACGTGCCTTGACTCCTGCACCATTTGAACCGTTGGACAGTATTTCTGGGGTACTATTGTCCCAAATGGTTATTTTATTAATAGCTATATGCTCATCAAGGAGGATATGTGAACTTCAGGCCATGTCTTTCATCAGGATAAGGTGATTCTTCGACCTGTGCTGGAATTCCTTCCCAAGGTGGTCTTGAAGTTCAATTTGAATGAGGAAGTGGTCTTATCCTCTTATCATTGCCCTAACTCTCCTGAAGAATAGATGTGTCATAACTTGGATGTTGTTAGTGCGCTCTCCCTCTACATTGAAAGGACAAGCTCTTTTTGCAAGTCTTCCAGACTGTTTGTTTTACCTTAAAGGGTGAAGCATCTTCTACTTCTACTCTGAGACAGTGGGTTATAGCAGCTATTTCCAAGACTTATCGTTGCCAGAATACGCCTCTACCTACGGGTATCAATGCTCATTCCACCCGAGCAGTGCCTGCCTCTTGGGCTTTGGTGTCAAAGGTCTCTCTAGACAGTATTTGCAGAGCTGACACATAATGCTTGATGAAGGCGTTCACTGAAGACTATCAGTTGGACGTTCTATCCGCTAATGATACACACTTTGGACGTTAAGTCCTCAATTCAGTTCATAACGCCGGTCACTGTTAATCTATTTGTTTATATGAATACATTTATTTGCAGCTATTTTTGTCTTGGTCCCTCACTTTTGTTAGCTTGGGTATTCCCATTATGTATATCCTGCCATGATTAGCCAGTATGTGGAAAATGTATTCTTACTTACCGTAATTTTCTTTTCCTGGCAGCATATACTTTTCACCCTTCAATCTGTGTTTATGCTTTTCTGTAAAGCTGGTTACGGACTGGGAATCCTAGGAAGGGTTTTAGTGTTTTTCCTGTCCTATCGGCTTTAAGGATCCAATGCATCCCAATAGAACAGCATTGGGTGGCTAGTGCGCATGAGCAGCAAAACACAGTTCTGCACCAATCAAATACTCTATGAGAAGCATCTGATGAAGTACAGAGTTGACTTGGTAATTGTAGCAGACGTGCCATTAGTGGCTGTCAGGAAAACAGCCACTAGAGAGAGATGTGTTTAAGACTGCAATGAAAGCAATTTGCGTCCTACAAAACACCAATGTTTTAAATTGCAGTGTTAAAAGGGTAAAGGCACTGCAGTCAGAGCACGTCATTACGTGTCCCTTTAATGTGTCAATTTTTTTTTTTAAACAGTCCATACAATTGTACAGCAGAAACAGGCTGTGTACTGCTGTATGCATAACCTTTCCTAGCCAGTCAGGAGCCTCTTATTCTGTTTTATAAATCAAATCCTATCCCATACACCACTGTACAACAGTTTATAGCAGGCTTCCCCAAACTCCAGGCTTCCAGATGTTGATTAACTACAACTCCCATAAATCTATTAATGAAATAGGCTAAGAATCATGGGGGTTGTAGTTCAGCAAAATCTGGAGGGCCGTAGTTTCGGGAAGCCTGATTTATATGAGAAGTAATTTATACTCCATTCACAATATAATTGTAACTGGTCAATATACTGATAGCAGCCATATTACTACTGATAGCAGCCATATTACGGCTGCTATAAATGTATGCAAAGCCTGACCTGTAACTGTGCTGAGTGCCGCAATCTCCGGGGCCACTAGCATACAAGTGTGTGGCCCAGGATCAGACATGCACTGCAAGCTCTAATTGGACAAAATTGACACAGCTGAGGAGGAAGTAAAAACTCTTTTGCAGTGTCCAAGCTCGGGGGTTGGTTTATAGCTGCAGAGATTTTTACAGATCACTCAGGTTTAAGGCACACATCAGACAGGAGATAGGATACAGGGTTATACTTTTACAATGATGAAAAGTTGGCACTGTTCTTTCAACACAGAAGTAGGTTATACTGATCATGATTATCAATATCTCTGTATGCTTGAAGTTTGCAAAAGGAACAAAGACAAGAATTTTAACATTACAGAGCTTCTGATGTAATCAATTACAAATGTATGGGTTTTTTTTTTATATGCATATAGCATTTATATGCTTATATTTCTATATGCACATAATTGTGGAGTTATGTACATGATAAAACAAACTCCTGAATAATCTATTCCCAATAAACCACTTCACACGTCTACCAATCAGATATACATTTTTGCACATGCACTGCTACGACTACTTCACTGTGTGTAAGCCCATGCATACTCTGAAGCCAGCATTAGCCCAGCAGGTATATATAGCGAGTATTTCACACAATTCCATAAAGCAAAGAAGCAGTTTGAGATGGCTGCATGCCTATACCTTGGCCCTGTTTTCCTCAGATCAATACTAAAAATCCTTGAGAAATTAATTATACAGTACGAGAAACTGAATAAAAAGCCATCATTCCTATCGACGACTGTCAGGAACTAGAAAACACAGCAAAAAAAAACCAAAAAAAAAACAACACTTACAAGTCTGTCCACGTAGTGTTATTTGAGAACTGCTACTGTTGCATTATGGATTGGGCTGGGCAAGTAAGGCTTATGTTTAAACAAGATTTGCGGCAACAAAAGATACTGAAAAAAGCATTACAACATCCACCACCGTGGCATTATAAAATGACTTAAAGTCAAGCCCTTGGCACAGAAACACTTGCGGTTTACTAATTTTTAAAGGGATATTTAGCAAGGGAAAAGAACAAAAAAAAGAGTGTCTTACCAGCATTTTTAATTCACACAGCTGACATATCTCTGAAAGGAGAGCAGTGTTGCTGCTAATTCAGGTCATTGATTTGCAGAGAAAATAGGAATTGGTTGCAGCCTCTGAATCTCATTTACAAGAGCGAAGGGCGTAATAAACACACTGTCCATTCACAGCAGCTGTCCTTCACACTGACAGTCCACGCAAACTTCAAACTTTAACCCTGATCACAGAGGACTTGGCTTCTACACTAGTCACCTTATCAACGCATTACAGCACTGTTTACCTGCAGATTTAAGATAGGTGCTCATAATTTAAAGGACAACTACACCGGGTGAACGATGTGAAAAAACAGCTTGCCTACCTGAGATTCTCTCTAGTAGGTGACGTGCTGATGTTCTGGCATGGAGTGTCTGCACGCCCTGTTGCTTAAGGTGTTTATTGTTTATTTTATGTTAAGCCATGCCTCCATTCTTCTGCCAATAACCACAAGAGTAAATGTTAACTAAAGACAAAAAGGGCGTCCTAATAGCGGAGGAAAGCTGGCCAAAACGGGTCAGCAGAAAGTTTTAAAAGAATATAATGTCCTACAATAGTTCTGACACACGTCAGCCTGACTAGAACAATTAATAACATGGATTCAATGGGATTGTACAGAAAATAAATCTAAAAAAAAAAATGTTAATCATCTTTGATGTGCCCAAATAGCCACATTATCTTTGCAGATAATTAATCAGCCAAAAATCAATACAAAAATCAATTCCCAGACAAATATTGTTCAAATGACATCAACCCACTCTTTGCACACTCATGTATACTGTTAAATACAAAACAATAAAAATAACTCAGCTATCAATTTCATGCATTAATTCAATTTCATTCAATTAAAAAAATCACGTGCATCAACTTACTTTGAGGTAACGGGAGACTTTGGGATTGTAAACTGGAAGCCAAAATGCCATTACTACTTGCCAGAGAGTCTTCTTTACCCTGAATCAAAAGTTCTGGACCCCCAAAATATGGAGCATTGGAATGGGAATATAGAAAACTGGACACTATCAAATAAACAAATCTGATTCGAACTATATTGGAGAGTAAGCCCTGTGAAGGGTTCATCTACCTATCCATGCAACGCTTTCCAGGGAATAACCCTTGTATAATGAACACAACAGTTAAAGTTATGAAAGGTGCAACTTTTGAAGCTTTCTGCACTATAGAACTATATGGTGTTTGTAAATGGAGACATCCAAAGTCAAAATGGAACTACATCTTCAAGCCAAAACTTAGCATATTCACTAGCTCCTTAATCTGACAATGAACCTTCAAGCTTCTGCTTTGGGCTATAGTAAAAAAAAAAAAAAAAAGGAAACTTCGGAACTTCCACAAGTGCGCTGAATTTCTGGGAGTAGACATACCATTTTCTTACTGTAGCTGACTTTTTTCTATATTGTTCTGAAGATTTGTAGTGAATACAGCCCTACGGTTGGATTAAAAACATGCACCAGGGAAAACCATGTAAAGTCTTATAGCACAAATTAAATCATGAAACATACAAATAATACTAGGAGGTTCCATGATCTATTGAGCGTTAACTTTCACAAAACCTTGGAATTGAAACGGTCAGCAGAATTTACACATGTTCTATATTAGAAACCACTGTTACCAACAAAAAAACAGCACCGAGTCACTTAACTTAAAAGGATGTCCGAGTCTCGGCATCCATTTAGCTCACAAATAGCGTCCTACAGCCAGATGTTGTTTTGTCTAGAATGTGTAACCTCAATAAGAACTGGACTTGTTTCAGCCCATCTGAAGAACAACAATTCTATTATTACAGACAAATCTACATATCCCGCAATCAAGGATAAAATATAGATCTGTTAAGGATAAAATAGTTTTGTCTTAATCCGTACAGTTGGGAAAACCAAATAGAGGACTTTGTCTTTTAGGAAAACTAATATTAAATCCTCGCACAACAAAAAAACAAAACATTCATATGCAATCTGGTCTGTCTCTGTAACTTTTAAAATACCAATGGAATGATCCACCCTGGGTGTCAAATATCCTAGTTATATCTTGAATTAGAATGGAAGGGATATGGACAAGGAAGCAGTAAGTTATACGTTTTTAGTATGGAAAGGCACAGATGTGAGGAAGGCTGAACTTGATGGACGCAAGTCTCTTTTCAGCTATGTAACTATGTAACTAATTTTAAATCTATTGAGATGAAAACCATAAATCAATCACAAAAACAAATAGCACAAGCTATAGACAGAATGGCAAATGAAGACATATGGGGAAAGAACCGATTAAAATCTATCATATAAATCAGTATGGTCAGGCCCGGACTGGCCATCGGGCACACCGGGCAAATGCCCGGTGGGCCGCGGTGGCCATGGGCCGAGGCCGGCAGGGGAAGTCCCAGGATCTCCCCTGCCGGTCTATGCGGGGCCGGCACTATCCGAGCGCCGGCCCCGCTGTTTTCAATGAAGGGCCGGTGAGGAGATCAAAGATCTCCCTCACCGGCCCACTTGGACAGACCTGCGGCACATGCGGCTGGGGAGGGAGGTAGAGGACCCGGCGGAGCTCTATCTTGCAGCTCCGCCGGGTTCCTCTCGCGAGATCCGGCACGTTGCCATGGCAACGACCGGATCTCGCGAGAGTGAACTCTAGCCCACAGGCTAGAGTTCAATCACCACTGGACCACCAGGGATGCTGTCGGAGTGCGAGTTCCGGTCCCCCCCCCCCTCACTCTCCCAGGTTCCAGCATGCGGGCAGGCTAAAGGTAAGAAGGGAGGGGGGGACATTATAACTGCTTAATTTTTATTTTTTTACCCCCCACACACACAATCCATTCAAACATTCACACACAGCACTCTCACACACATCACACTCGGCACTCACACACACATCACACTCGGCACTCACACACACATCACACTCGGCACTCACACACACATCACACTCGGCACTCACACACACATCACACTCGGCACTCACACACACATCACACTCAGCACTATCACAAAACACATCATACACAGCACTCTCACACACATCACACTCAGCACTCACGCACATAATCCACAGCACTATCACACTCGGCACTCTCACACACAGCACATTTAGGACTCACACACACATCACACTCAGCACTATCACAAAACACATCATACACAGCATTCTCACACACATCACTCTCACACATCATCCACAGCACTATCACACACGGCACCCTCAGCACTCACACACATCATCCACAGCACTATCACACTCAGCACTCTCACACACATCACACTCAGCACTATCACAAAACACATCATACACAGCACTCACACACATCATACACAGCACCCTCACACACATCACACACAGCATCCATCATACACACATACTGCACCCCTCACATACACACCGAACCTCCCCAACACACACATACACAATACTTCCAAACATACATACATACACACACACACATATATATATATATATATATATATACACGCACACACACACTACATTCCTGACATACACACTCTGGATACCCTATACACACACTAGATTCCTTGTAAGCAAACACATACTACACCCCTAAACACACACTCTCTACAAACACTACATCACATATACACACGCACACACACACACACACTATAGCCTGTATGCACACACTTGCTACATCCCCTATACACACATTCTCTACAGACCCTAGCCACATATGCATTACATTACACCACAAACACAACACGACTAAAACCGACCTTATTACACAATACCACACCACAATCAGCTCACTCTATACACACACACACACAATCCCACAAGCAGGCTCCAAACACAGCACAATACTCTTTCCTGGCATTTTTGTCTCCTGGTATCCATTTATAGAGACACCAGAGACAAGTTGCAAGGAAACACAGTGCAAGCATGTTATTAAATTTGCTTGCACTGTGCAGAACAAATACAGGGCTTTTTTCTCATGCTAGAGCTCTTTAGCAGAGCTCTGCGCATGGTCTGCCCTGGCCTGCACTTTGAGAAGGGGGCGTGTTTGTCATTAGTGACGACAAAACACACCGTCTCTGCCCCGCCCCTTCTTAGTGGGCCGCTGTGATAAAAAAATGCCCGGGCCGAATTTTTATCCCAGTCCGGCCCCGAGTATGGTATTCCTTGTGTGCAAAGGATGACCCAGAGGAATCATGTGAGTAGATATAATGGGGAAATTCCAAAAAGTATAGTATAATTACAACAATAAAACCAGAGTGAGTGTGTGTGTATCATCCTTAAAGTGAACCAGTTATGAAAAAACTTGCCTAATATCACTCCCATATACATTGAATACACCATATATCACAACGATACATGTAATGTAAAATATAGAGATTTACTCACTTTTCCTCCCTTCCAGCGCGGCCATCTTCATGCTTAGTGGGTGTTACTCTTCCTGTAACACCAATTTCCTGACCGTCCTACGCGCCGTCTGAGCTCTTCTTTGATTTGCCCTGCTAGGGACACGTCACCAAAAAGGGCAAATCTTTTCAGTTACATTGGCATGCTGGCTTCGTTGCCAACGTGCCAGTCTTTCAACTGAGTGACGTCACATCACTCTGTTCCTATGCTCCCTAGCTGGTGCTACTACAAGTTGCTATGGGTGGAAAGTTGAGGGACCCGCTGAAGTAGTTCTTTTCCGCTCTACCTCATCAATGAACACCACAGCATGCCGAGGCATTGACGGACAGCTGGGGAAAATGCCCATTTAAAAAAAATAAAAATAGGCTATATGTTTGCTAGCACAATGTATAGATAAAATCAGATGCTTAATCTAATGAGCATAAATTGTTTGGGGCATACATTAAAGCTACAATAAATGCTAACCAGATTTTTTTTTTGTTTGTTTCTGTATTATAACTATCCTTGCAGTCTGTAATCAAAGGATATGACTTTTTATTAAATGTAAATGTGTTGTAAATATTGTATATGTAAAGTGTATATGTAAAATTAACTGAAAATCTGGCCCCTACTTTTACAGAACACAAGATACCTCTGCCATATTCATGCAGCAAATAACAAGTCCCCAATCCCCCAGCCACCCCCTAAATAAATTATCTACATACCCCGCTTCACTCTAAAAATAATGAGGAGGAGTTTGGGAAAACTGATTTCCTCATCCAAACCAATGTTACAGAATCAGTCGGACCAACCGAATTCTGAACGCATTTGGCTGCAGAAAACCTAAGAATTGGCAATGTGGTCTGAATTCAGACCAGGCAAACTACACAGGGCGACGGCTGATGACGTCCCCACTTTGTGCAGTGAGTGAAGTAGGAGCCTAATGGTCTGAATTAAATGCCCTGTTTGCTTCATGGACTATACCAGATCCGCATTGGAGGAAGAAGCTTGGCGGCAGTGAGAATGTATCTGTATTCATCTAGCAAACTAAAGAAATGGAGAGGCAACACACTTTTTGTCTCACGGTCTTTTAACCCATTTGTGTCTCTTACACTCACTTACTCCTCTTTCTGCCCATTTGTGTTTAATATTTCAGGTATGAGAATAATGTTGCAGGTCCCAGGTTAGTGCTGCAGTTGTGTGCGTGTATAGGAGTGTGTGTATGCGTGTATAGGAATGTGTGCGTGTGTATATGCGTGTATAGGAGTGTGTGTGTGTGTGTGTGTATGCGTGTATAGGAGTGTGTGTGTGTGTGTGTATGCGTGTATAGGAGTGTGTATGTGTATGCGTGTATAGGAGTCTGTGTGCGTGTATATGCGCGTATTTAGGAGAAGAACTGTACATATAGATCCCTGTGTGCCTGGGAGTACAGATGTGCAGTCACATTATTTTAGTTTGAGATGGATGGATCACTGCATTGGATTTGAAGTATACTGTAAAATGTGTTACATTCTACTAAATAGATACTTTGGACATAATTTACAATATACCGCATACATAATATAGAATACCCTTTAAATTTTTCTGTGCTGACACAAGCAATGCCTTTTAATGTCTACACGAAGCCTACGTACAATGCTATGTTATGTATTGCATACTTAAAGGGTTACTCCAAGCATCCTCTCCACTTGACTAATTGGAAGTGGTCATGGTGCCTGGAGTCTGTATGTGCAGCATTACACTGCAAAATTCTGCACAAAGAGAGAACTCTACGGCTGTCGAATATGCAACTCTACCTACGGCCTTGTCATCAGGGCATCATCAGAGCCAGTCTGGAACAAGAGTTCTAGGTTGGCTAATGTCAATTCTGTGCAAATTTCGATGCACGGATGTGTATTGATCAGCGGAGATCAGCGGAGATCAGCGGATACTCTCCAACAATCAATAAGTAGCAAGACCCTTATCTGGCTTCTGCCGAATGTCGTAAATCTGCCTACAGAGAACATCACTAGCCTGGTGGGACCCTGGTAAGAGGGCAAACCAGTTTCCCTTTTGCCAGGGAAAGGGCTAGGGCTGTGGTTATGGTGGTTGGAGTTACCCTTTAACTTATCTATGTTACCCTAACCCAAAAAAAGTAAAAAGAAAATCCTGTCTTTTCCTATTAAACCTTTTAAACAGCATCGTCCTCTGCATTTCTTTGTCCCCAACGATTGTTGTCCAATAAAATTTCTGCATCCGTGAAGTAGAACAAGGCAAGTGTGCCCTTTAAACAAGGTGTCTCTTGTTCCCCTAATTGAAAATTAATCACTGCTAAAGCAGATTTGGAGTTCATTATTTAATGACAGTAAAGCAAAAACTGCTTATGGTAAATAGTAGAACATTTCTGGTGGCATAGTGTGCGCACTGATCAAATAGTTAATGAATGTCATCAGTCCTTAAGGGATATAACCACACAAATAAATAAATAAAAGAAAGCCATCTGAAATTCAGGGAACGAACTGGCAGTGATTTTCTCTCTCACTAGCACTCCTTCTGTTAGCTATAGAGTACTTCTTCTATTCGCTATAATGAGAGCAAATAATTATATTTCTGGATTTAGCAAATGCAAGATTTGTCTAAATGGCGATGACATCACAATCACGTCACTCAGTGTAATTACTTAAGGTAGGTTACTGTTTTGCAGATTACTGCATTTTCAAAAGACCCAATTTAAACTCCAAAACAGACTAATTGGCTGCAATGCGGAGCCATTTGTTTTAAAAAAAATAATAAATGGACTAGCTTTAACAGGACACCGTACTACCTCTCCTACACATGGAGGAATTTGATCTGTTCTTATGAAAACATTTAGAAACAGACTCCAATTACTGTTTAAAGTTGCCAAGTATCAGAATTATCCTTTCTACAGATAATATAGAATCATTCCCTAACGATTTATGCTATTCTCATCTAACCACACATTAATATGTTGGTGGAGTAAGAGTTTTACTGGTTCACTATAATGAATATACTGAAATACTATTAACCCAATATAAGCTCAGGGAATTTATGACAAAAGTGTACGAACATGAAGACCCAGAAGTTAAAAAATATTAACCTCTAACATTGAAATCAAGAGTTCTCTACTTTTTCTAAAAAATAACCCAAATTACAAAGTTGACATTCACTTGTCATAAAATACTAAAATAAATTAATAAAAACATTTAATTAGACCAGCATTTTCCAACTGGGGTTCCACAAGAACAAAACTAGGGTTCCGCCGCTATTTACCCACCAGGTGGCCCATGCGCTTAGGGCAGGGCTTCACAAATTTCCCTTGAATCTTGGAGCCAGTTAAACCAGTTAAGAGACAGTTTTTTTTCAAACGACAAAAATGCCATTCTTAATGGAACACTATAGTCACCAGAACCACTACAGCTTAATGTAGTTGTTATGGTGTCTTTAGCCTGTCCCTGCAGGCTTTTCAATGTAAACACTGCCTTTTTAGAGAAAAGGCAGTGTTTCAATTTCTGCCTAGTAACACCTTTAGTGGTCGTTAATCAAACAGCCAGTATAGTGTTTGCTATCTACCCACATTCGCCGTCTCCATGATCCATGATATGAGGAGATGCTGATTGTGCTGCATTTAGCAGTTCTTGCTCAATAGCTATCCAATGCATTGGATTGGCTGAGAATCAAGCCCCCCTCCCCCTCCCTTAAAAAAAATAATTACACTCCTATGCATATAGTGCAGTGCAGGGTGTGTAGAATGAATGTAGTGTGTTTGTAGTGAATGCAGAGGATGAATAATGAATGTAGTGTGTTTGTAGTGAATGCAGAGGATGAATAATGAATGTAGTGTGTTTGTAGTGAGTGCAGTGTGTATAATGAATGTAGTGTGTTTGTAGAGAGTGCAGTGTGTATAATGAATGTAGTGTGTTTGTAGTGAGTGCAGTGTGTAATGAATGTAGTGTGTTTGTAGTGAGTGCAGTGTGTATAATGAATGTAGTGTGTTTGTAGTGAGTGCAGTGTGTATAGTGAATGTAGTGTGTTTGTAGTGCGTGCAGTGTGTATAATGAATGTAGTGTGCTTGTAGAGAGTGCAGAGTGTGTATAATGAATGCAGTGTGCTTGTAGTGAGTGCAGAGTGTGTATAATGAATGTAGTGTGTTTGTAGTGAATGCAGTATGTATAATAAATTTAGTGTGTTTTTAGTGAGTGCAGAGTGTGTATAATGAATGTAGTGTGTTTGTTGTGAGTGCAGTGTGTATAATGAATGTAGTGTGTTTGTTGTGAGTGCAGTATGTATAATAAATTTAGTGTGTTTATAGTGAGTGCAGATTGTGTATAATGAATGTAGTGTGTTTGTAGTAAGTGTAGAGTGTGTATAATGAATGCAGTGTGTTTGTAGGGAGTGCAGATTGTGTATAATGAATGCAGTGTGTTTGTAGTGAGTGCAGTGTGTATAATAAATGTAGTGTGTGTAGTGAGTGCAGTGTGTATAGTGAGTGTAGTGTGTAGTGAGTGCAGAGTGTGTATAGTGAATGTAATGTGTTTGTAGTGAGTGCAGAGTTTGTAGTGAGTGCAGTGTGTATAATGAATGCAGTGTGCGTATAGTGAATGTAGTGTGCGTATAGTGAGTGCAGAGTGTGTATAATGAATGCAGTGTATGTTGTGTGTTTGTAGTGAATGCAGAGTGTGTATAGTGAATGTAGTGAGTGCAGAGTGTGTATAGTGAATGTAGTGAGTGTATAGTGAATGCTGAGTGTGTGTATAGTGAATTTAGTGTGTTTGTAGTCAGTGCAGAGTGTGTATAATGAATGCAGTGTGTGTGTGCTGGATGAAGTGTGTGTGCTGGATGAAGTGTGTGTGTGCGCGCTGGATGATGTGTGTGTGTGCGTGTGTGTGAGAGTGCTGGATGATGTGTGTGTGTGTGTGTGTGTGAGAGTGCTGGATGATGTGTGTGTGTGTGTGTGTGTGTGTGAGAGTGCTGGATGATGTGTGTGTGTGTGTGTGTGAGAGTGCTGGATGATGTGTGTGTGTGTGAGAGTGCTGGATGATGTGTGTGTGTGTGAGTGTGCTGGATGATGTGTGTGTGTGTGTGAGAGCGTGCGTGTGTGTGCTGGATGATGTGTGTGTGTGTGCTGGATGATGTGTGTGTGAGAGCGTGCGTGTGTGTGCTGGATAATGTGTGTGCGTGCTGGATGATGTATGTGTGTGTGTGTGTGTGCTTGATGATGTGTGTGTGTGTGTGTGCTGGATGAAGGGGGGGAACATTTTTTTTTTAACTTTATGTGTGTATATTTTTTTGTTTTATTCCCCCATCCCTGCTTCTTACCTTGTCAGGGAGGGGGGAGATCATCTGGTGGTCCGGTGGAGGGAGCCAGCCGCTGCACACATGGGCCATCACACGCTGTGTTCTCTCTCCAGCTCTAACTCTCGCGAGACCCGCCTGTGCGGAGCGTTGCCATGGTAACCTGTGGCAACGCTCTGACAACCGCGCGTCTCGCGAGAGTTAGAGCTGGAGAGGGAACACAGTGTGTGATGGCCCCTGTGTGCAGGTAGCAAGGCAGGTCCTGCAGGATCACTAGCGGGAACGGCGTTCCTGCTTTGGAAAAAGTGCAGGAACGCCGTTCCCATGCGTTCCTGCAGGACTCGAGCCCTGCATAGATACACACAAATACACATACAAACATACACACATGACAGATAAACACACACTGTAAATATACATACATACATACATACAAAAAAAATACATATTTGTAGCCACCCTCCTGTTTCCTACCTTTTGAGCAAAGGACAGTGGCTTCCATAGGGTCCAGTGGGACTTGGCAGGAACAGGTGACAGTGTGGCTGGCAGCGGCTGATGGAAGTAGGCTGCAGCTGGTAAAAACTCCCCCCCTTTTCCTCCTGTGTCTCCGTGCAGCTGTAGGTAAGTGAAGGGAACTGCAATTACTTCCTCCCAGCGTGGAGGTCGCGCATGGGAATGGGCTGGCAGCCAGCTCAGCATATTGGGGGCAGGTGGGAGTCCTGCTCTGCAGCATGGGGCAGAATGTGAGCGGAGCCATCTTTAGTAGGACCCCTGCCAGCTCACAATTCCCCTGCGCGGCCGGAAGGAAGTAATTACAGTTCCCTTTACTTCCTCCGGGCTTGCAGATACTTTCACGGGGATGGAGGGAACGGGCTTACAAATCTAGATGCCAGGACAAAGTTCTTAGTCGCCATGGCGACCTGGGATTTGTCGAGCCCTGACTTAGGGACACCCAATGGGTATTGCTAAACAGGGGCCCGGTCAGCAGCCGTGGCCATTTAAGAGTGTGTCTGGGCCTCTGAACTATCAGATGCTGGGTGGAAGTGACAGTGTGTGTCAAGGTGTGTATGTGTCACTGTGTGTATTTCATTGTGTGTGTCAGTGTGTGCATATGTGTAAGTGTGTGTGTGTTCCACTGTGTGTATTTGAGTGTGTGTGTGTCAAGGTGTGTATGTGCCAAATCTGTGTGTCAAGGTGTGTGTATGTGTCACCGAATATGTATGTATCGATGTGTGTGTGCATCTTTGTATCTGTGTCAATGTATATGTGTATATCTGTGTAACTATGTCAGTGTCTGTGCATACATCCCAGCAATCAAACACCATCACAACATGCAAAACATCCCTGTAAACACAAACATTACTTACAAAAACACCCATGAATGCAAACTCCACAATTATATACAAACACTAAAACACACTCTTCACTCAAACACCAATACTCCTCACAAAGGTACTTCTGCATTTAAAAGCAAACACAACATCCAATCACACCCCTGTATTAAAAAAATAAAAATATATACACACACACACACACACACACACACACCAAAAAACAAAGACACATTTGCCAAAAAAAGAAAACATTACAGTTACAATTAAAAGGATTGTGTTAAGGTGCACATTTTTTTGGGAGGGTTCCACGATGTTGGCACACTATGTCAAAGGGTTCCATAGGAAAAATTAATTGGGAACCCCTGCATTATTTATTTATATTTATTAGACTCTCCCCATTGTCAAGCAGATTTGTATTGAACTGAGGAATGCAGTACTGCTACAGTGACAATATTATTGATGCCACTGGAAGCCATGATATAGGACAGGTCCAGCCAATGGACCAAATGAAATTAGCAAAGGTACCCGATTGTCTGTCTGGACCCTGCAAAGTCTTAAAAGCATACAATTACAAAGCAGTGAATTCATCCTATTCATAGCCTGATTTATAAAGCTCTAAATAAGATGCATATGTCGTACATAGGGTCAAATACATATAAGTATAGCTACAAAGAAACACATCCTCAGAGTACTGCATCCCACAATATTATGCTGAATTCATTTCATTACTATTCCCTAGTAGACTGCAAAGAATGATCCATGTAAAGGCAGAATCTTACTGGAGGAGAATTACACAGGCAATAAACATGCATCAGATTGATCTGAGCTATATGTTCCAGAGATATATTCCTCCTACACATGGACTTGAATCAAATCTAGCATAACAGAGGGCTACTGTGCAGAACGCAGCAAACCGGCTCGATAGATCATACAATGGCTACTTGTAAATACAAGCAGGAAGCTCTATGAAAGAATTTCATTATTTTTTTATTTACCGGTATTTTTTTTTATTTATTTTTTTATCAGCTATACAATGCAGCTCTGAAAATAAATCAGCAGTGACCAGAAGGCAAACGAAAATCAATTTGTAAAATAACTGAAATAATGTTAATTCATTTGGGAATGTGATAGTTATTATGTACGACAAAGCAGCAGCAACATATACAAAAATATTCCCAATAGACAGGGGGGAAAAAACGATTAGTTTAAACCATAATGTGCTTAAAACAAAAATAATTCACAGCATTTTGGAAAGGAAAGCAAGCATCTGTGTCTGGATTCAAATTCCGAGCATGTGATTATTTAAATTTCCTTTGTGTCTCTCCATATGAGGTTTATAAAAAGATATTTATTCAGGAGGCGTATGTGCTACATTTACAGAAGGGAAATTCAGGATCGAATGGATACAATGACACATCCATTCATTCCGTGCAGAAGCAGCTAGTTAAAAAGGACGTGATCGGTGCTTACCTTTGAGAAGAGCCTTGTCTGCTTCTGCTGCAGTGTGTCACAGCAGATCTCTCCGTGCTCTCCCTTGCACTGTCTGGTGCCTTTTCCTTTGCATTGACAATTGCTCCCTGCAGAAACAGATTTCAAAGTGCAGTCAGACACCCAATCATCAAGTTTCAGGATGGGGAAAAATGTGCTATTATTGAAGCCTTATTTTGTGGGTTTGGTCTGCCTGGGAGTGCTTTAAACCAGAGTGCTGTCCTATCATGCTGGCTTGGCAGCGAGCACACCATGTGACTCTGTGTGAACTCACCAATTTGCAGTGTTTTCTCGCTATTACTCACTGAGCTGTTATTTCTAAAAGAAAATGTAAACAGCACAAGAGGTAGAGCCAAGGAAAGTTCATGCAGCAGACCATGGTTACATTGTAATTCCATTCAACACATTCAAAGAAAAAGAAATGTAAAAATAAATAAATTAGAGGGGAAAAAAATGAAATAAAAAGGTATAAACATGACAGTACACTAAAGTAGGGCAGGAGTGCCCAAAAGATAACTCCCATGATGCTGTGCATGCCTTTGGAATGCCATCAGAATAGCAAAGAATTATGGAAGCTGTAGTTCTAAAATAGCTGGGGATCTATCTTTTTAGACACCCGTGAACTAGGAGATTAACTGGGATTTAAGTGAAGGTATGACAGTGGTGATGCTATGAATCCACTCGTGCCAGGGTTAGCCACAAATGCCAGGCTGACAAGTAGCCAACCAACGCTGTGCAGTATAGACGTGGCAAAATGTCTTGAAATGGAATGGCTCATTGTGAATGTATTTAATGACCTGCTCACACTTCATTTTATTGTGGATCTTTCTCTGGTATCTCCAGAAGCAGGTTTCCACAGAAAGAAACATTGAGGAGGACAGGACAAGCATTCCAAACTGGGACGGTTTTTCCAGACAATGCAGTTTTGATGGCTATTTGTGGAAATTCACATTGACAGTCAAGCAATGGATTCACTGAATAATTAAATACACTTATATCCTGGGGGGCTACAACTATTGTAAGGATTTTTTTTTTTTTTTTTTAATTTGTTTAACGTTTCTTACACCTTGGGAGAATATTTACTAAATTCTCCAGAGTGAAATCTTTGTAGCGAAATGAAACCCGAATGGAGAAAAATAGACAAGCTGTGACTATAGTGTAGTCCGAATTTCATTTCATTATAATATAGAGTTTAGTGAAGAACCCTCTGTCTTAATTATCCTGCAGTTCTGAAACACCAGACAAACTATATTACGTAGAAATGAAAGCACAAGTTCATGATGCATAGTGCTGAATATTGTGGACCTGTTATTTGTATTTACTGATTTTACATAGCTATACTGCATTGTTACACACATGCAGGATCATGGTTACTTTAGCAAGAAACCAGGCAAGTGGACAAATTCTGATTTCCCAATTGAATAGTAGGATTCAGGACAGTGTAGGAAATGGTGCTAAAAAGGCAGGATTTTTTATTTTTATACAAAAAACAGAACAGGCATCTTTAGTTTGATAGAGGTAACCGTCCTCGTGCCAATATCTCTTAAGATAAACATTAATGTATCATTGTTTTTGTGGTAAGGGTTGTGCCACCAGGACCACACAGTGTACGATAAGGGTGTGGAACCAAAATTAAGGTGTTGCCCTATGCAAACAATGTATTGGGCTCTGTTCTCACCTTGCCCCAAAAAACACTCAAAGTACCATAATCACTGCAATGGTTCTGGGTTCAGCAGTGCCCTTGCACCCTCCCATGGTAGGTAGTCAAACTGTTTGCAAAAAGTCTGACAACTTACCTAGGGTCCGCCAAGTGCTGGCCTCAGCCTCGAGGACAGCCAGAAGCTCCTGCACATAGATTTTGTTAGCTCCCCTGGGCTTGGGCTAACTAAATGGAGAGGATCTACTGTGGTAAGAGCACTGTAGTGGTTATGGTGTTTCTCCTGCTCTTTTAAACACACTATATGGGAAAAAACATGATCTGCTCTAAAGCTTTGTTTTATTTCAGAGAAAAAAAATTATATTTAGTTTTGAGATGGAATACTCCCTTCTCCTGGTCAGTTGTGTCCCTGGACGGTCTTTAACTATTTTAACCAGGACAAGTACACCATTCACTCACCAGAGAAATAAATAATGTATGTCCTGTGAAAAAGCATGTGGGCTATCCGCCTACTCACAGACTACAGACTGTTGTACACCTCTTTTATTGACTGGTGCATTGCAACTATACAGGCTACCCACTCTTAGCCAGCTTCTGACTCTAGAAGTTGTTATTGTTTGCTGGTGTGTGCTAACTTTGTGTTATGCAATTTGTATTTCCACTATAGTTTGAGGGCTTGGTTAATTATGTTTACTCATTTCTTTCCGGTATGAATAGAATATCGTAATGTGACTAACTCACGTTGTTAATGTGATTAAGTTGATATGTTAATATTATTAAGTCAGTTAATGAACTGTTCAGTTTATTGATGTATTCAAGTCTGTGTGTTTAAAGTCACTAGAACAACTACAGCCAGGGCCGTCTTTAAAGGGGGGGGAGGGGGCAAACTAAGCATGTGTGTGTGTGTGTGCATATATATGTGTGTGTGTGTGTGTGTCAGTATGTGTAAGTGTGTATCTATGCGTGTGACAATGCATTCATCCCAGCATTCCAATGCCAACACTGCACACACATACGCTAACACTGCACACAAATACACTCCTGCGTTCCAACAACATTGCAAACAAATACACCACTGCATGTGTGTACCTCAGTGTTTGTGTAAGTGGCAATGCATATATCCCAGCATTCCAACGCCAACACTGCACACAAATACACCCCTGCATATGTACCTGGGTGTGTGTACATATTTGTGTCAGTGTGTATCTCTGTGTGTAGATGTGCCAGTGTGTGTATTTGTGTGTCAAAGTGTGTATCTGAGTGTGTGTATGTGCTAGTGTGTGTGTATATGGCATTGTGTTTGTGTGTGTATCTGTGTGCATCTATCAGTGTGTTAATGTGTTTATCTGAGTGTCAATGTGTATGTATATCTGTGTTAGTATGTATGTGCATACATCCAGGCAATCAAACACACTGCTGCAAACACAAGCATTATATACAAACACACCCCTGAATTCAAACTCCAAAATTATATACAAACACATCCTCCACTCACACTAATACTACACACAAATGTACATCTGCGTTTAAAAGTCAAGACTACATACAAACACACCCCTGCATGCAATTACAAATGTTACATACAAACACACCCCTGCGTGCAATTACAAACGTTACAAACACACCCCTTTATTAAAACGCAAAGATTATATACAAACATCAACTCTACACACAAAACACACCTGCATTCAAAAACCAACACTACATACAAACACACACCCCTGTATTAAAACGCAAACACTACACACAAGTACACCAGTGCATTCCAATGGTAACAGTGCATACAAATACACCCCTACATGCACACACATACTCTATACAAAAACATGCTTACATTCAAATTCACAAACACTACTCACAAATACAACCCTACAAGAATGGCCAAATGGTAGATCCCCCATCTGGCATAGTGTTGTGGCAGTTGTATGACTGATGGGTATCTATCTTTTCTCCACTCTTGCGCTAGAGGGGAGACCCAAAAGAAATTCTTGCCCCAGGCCCTCTCTATATTCGTTCCATCACCAGGTTGGAGTGGAGGCAGTGATTGCATGCCAGGGAGCTGAGGGAAAGGAGTGGTTTGAGGGAGGGTAGGGTCCAGGGGGGCCAAGAAAATGATTGCCCAGGGTCCAATTGATATTAACCCCTTAAGGACCAAACTTCTGGAATAAAAGGGAATCATGACATGTCATGTGTCCTTAAGGGGTTAAAGACGGCCCTGACTACAGCTTAATGTTGTTGTTCTGATGAGTATTGTCAGTCACTGCAGTCATTTTAATGTACACATTTGTGTTTCCATTATAGCCCAGGAATACCTCTGACTGTCACTAGAGGTGCTTCCTGCACGGGCGTTCAGCGTTTCCCCATATAGATGTATTGATTCAATGCATCTCTATGAGGAGATGCTGATTGGCCGGGGTGGTATTTGGTGCCACACCCACCCCCTTTACCGAGATCATCAGAATTAATAATCTCAGCCAATCCAATGCTTTCCTATAGGAAATCATTGCGCTTGGCTGCAAACATCAATTATGTCAGCCAAGGAGGCAGATCAGGGGTGGGGCCAGATGTGAGGAGCTCCACTCCACGTTGAAGAAAGGTGAGTAAATCACCTTTCTAACTCAAGGTAAGGGAGGCCGACCACCTAAACAGTGGTTTTAGATCTATGGTGTCAGAAAAACATCTTTGTGTTCCTGACACTGTAGTGCTCCTTTAAGTCAAGCACTCTCTTTAAGGCATATACAAGGCTCTGTTCTCCCCATGTAAAAAAAAAAAAAACGGATTCCTTTTCACTCCATCAAGTGTCCGGCTGAAGGCAGTTGGTACCCTGCATAAAGCAGCAATACTGTCAGGTAGCTCTCTGTTTTCATTACATTTTAAAATAGTCACATATAGGTACATACATGTTTATGCCTCTGTATAATTTATATGAATATGTAATCACTAGTGCAGGAATAATAAAATAAAAAATAAAAAAACATTGTTAAATAAACACAATTCTGGTCCCTTTCAATATAGAGAAGTAATGTGCATGAATGAATTCCAACATCAAATGTTATTAACTCCAGGAGTGGAAGGAGCCTTGCTGTGTTTAAGCCCGCAATTCTATAGTAAGATTTTCTTTAAAGAAAGTACATCACTTATTTTACCTTACAGCAAATTGATGAATATAATGGGCTATTTTGATTTGGTAAGGGTGTGCATAGCACTGATGAAGGCTACATTTACAAAATTTCTGAAATTATATAGAATATATCAAAATTACCAAAGTAAAAATAACCAATACAAATATGGACTACAAAAAATCTGTTAAAATGAACACGTCCAGGACCAGCACAGGTATTGTGCCAGGAAGTGCCTTGTGCCCTCCAAGTGGGATTTGTCAGTCATCACTTCTGCTGAAGTATAGAAGTTCTTGCAAGAAGAAGTGTCTGCCCTGTGCTAAGCCCTGCATTGAATGGCCTGCTCACTGGTTGAGGGTATCAGCTGAGTGCTCTCACTCGAGATCTAAGCCCTTCATAGCCAGGTTTGGCTGCAGCTTCCAATCTGCAGAGGAAGAGGTGACTGGTGCTCTGTGAACCCCTGGTTGTGACACTGTTCTTAAAACATGTAACTACTTTCAATGGGAAAGCATAGTTTTGCATTCCTGGCAACATAATTACTACAGTAAGTTGCGAGTGTTCCTGTAAATTCTTACAAGTTCATACTACTCTAACCACATTTTCTTTATATCTCTACTGCTTACTAACCCTAAATGTATTCAATATTCATTTGGCAATATCAAATTCAATACTGATTAGTGAAGAAGATGTTCAACGCTTACCTGTGCATAAAAATCTGTTGTAGGGGATGACCGGGACCTCTCATGAATATACTGGGATTTTGAAATCTGCTCATGACCACCATCAAGAATATTGTCAGCTGAATGACATCGACCAGAATTCTTCCTCTCTAAGGGTTTCTTCTGCTCTTTCCACGAAGCTTCGTATTCTGCAAATGTCCCTAACCTTTGCGGCTGTTCTGTGGTAACATTATCAGTACTTTTATAGAACACCGGCTGCTGAAAGCGGTTAGTCTGAGATTTATTTTGATTGGGTTCAGGTCCTATTGATGCAGCTCGGGCGCTCTTGTCATGCCAAGGTTCTGGAGGTTCATTTTCCCTGTCTTTGATATGATGTAACATGTTTTTTTCTTCCTCTTGACTTCGTGGAGAAACTTTGGATGCATTTTTTGGTTGACTAGGTTTGCTGGTCTCTTCGAAGAATTTCCAACGGTCTGCAAAAGATCCCACAACTCCTTTGGGCACACTGGAGTTTTGATGATGGTTATCTTCACTAATGCCCACTTCATTCATTTTTTCAGGCTCAGAATAAGATCTAAGCTTTTGCTGCGCTGTAAATCTTTTTCGCCCTCCAATACGAGGTATGTTTTGAGAGCTGCCAGGAACCATATTTTGCTTTGTTATGATTTGGTCTATAGAAGGAGAAACATCTGGTGGAAAAACAGACAAAGATACATTAGATCCATGCATCTTACGGTCAGGAGAAACTGAAGAATGGTCAGCCAAGCCAGGTTCAAGATCTCGTCTTTGAAATGAAGTAGCCCTTAAAACCCTTGCCTGGGCTTCTTTAAGATGGTTTTTGTATGTACTTGAAAAAGAACCATCTGAAGAACGAGTTACGCTTTCCATAGAATCTTGAGTCCAGCTTTCAGAATTCTCCATTTCACTTGACTCTGTCAAGGCTACTGTGCTTTTACTCTTTTGCAAACGAGCTCTTCTTTGCTGAATTTCATTCCTCAGAGTTGTTGCAAAACGGTCACTCCTACGAGACTGTTTTCCTGCGTCTGAGAAAGGTTGCTTCTCATTTTCAATTTCTGGGAAAGTATCAGAACGATTCCTTCCTTCCTGAGTTAAGGAATGCAGCATAGGTGTAACCTGAGGGCTTATCTTTGCACCTTCTTCTTCAACCCAACTGTAATCTTTCTGATAAGATCTGCACTTTTTATTCAAGGCATTTTTGTCTGTATTCTCCGCTTGTGAAAATCTGTTATATGGGTCTTCATGATATTCAGAATTTTTCTTGTGAGGGAATCTATCATTATTACTGAAATGGTCATCATTTTTCTCAGTTATTTTCAGGTTAAGTGTTTCACAGTTTTCTGGTGAAGGCTCACTGCTTTGCTGAGGTAGACAGTGACTGGTCACTTGAGTATATGTGGCAGCATTTTCTTGAAGAGCAGAAATTCTACCAAAACTTGTTTCTTGCTTATCATATTCTTCTTTATAATGATGCTGCATTATAGTTCCTTGAAGTGGCTGCTTTGTGCTCAGATAGTTTAGACGATTCTGTCCATTGCAGTCCACCTTCGGTTTCCCTTCATTGTTGCTTGTGGAAGAACTGGAGATTCTCACTGGATGTGGATTATAAATCTGAGCTGCATCAGCATCAGACTCATGAGAACCAGTGTAATAAGTCATTTGCTGCTGGTGTGATTTATGAGATGTTGAGGATCTTGCATTTGGAAATAAGGTGCTTTCATCACTATGCTGCCGCTGGTGATAACTGTAAGTTGGCTGTGCAAACCGAACATCATTGGTGGACAAAGATTGCAATCTTCTGGCATTGGGCATGTTACTGTGGTATTTGTCATTATAGGAAGATGCATATTGGTCCATACTGTCATTATAAGAAGAATTACTTATTCTCCTCATATCTGCCAAAGTCCTGTCAGCTACTCTAACAAGCCTTTGTTGGTAATCTGGGATTTCAGAGTTTCTGTCTGGTCTTTGGTGAGACCTACTTGCAACATTAAAGTGCTGTGTGCATGCCATATCCGATTGTGCAGGTGCAGAAGGCTTCTCGTGAGTTTTTGTTGCTGCATAGCTGTCCCTGCGGACAGGTGGAAGAGGAGGAGGTGGTGAAGAACTTGTTTTTTTAGTATCTGGAACATACCAAACAGGACCAAAGTTTGACCTGCTAGAATGTCTACCATCTGCCAAATCATCTGTCCGCTTAGGTTTGTTGTATTCATAAGGACTGGAAGGAGACGGGTACCCTTGCTTATCTTCATGTCCTCTAGTTTCAGTCAAGAAAGGCTCGGTTTTGCCATAATCTTGTTTTGTATTGTCCCACTCGTTAATTTTATACAAAATATTTTCAGTTGAAGTACAACCAGTTTTAGATAAGGCTTGGTCGGTATTCATGAAGCTTGTAGAAAATGAGCCGTATGCGGAATCTCTCTTACTTTGGTTTCCCAATTGATCTATGCTGTTATTAGATTTAGCGGAGGAAAGTCTTCCGAACTGATAAGGCTGGTCAATACTGTCCATGCTCCCCACAGAGCTGAAATGCCCAGAGTTCCTTTGCAAGTTTGTTTGGTTCCACAGATCTTGAGATGAACCACTGTGAAAGCATACATAATAATTATTTTACTCTTATGTATTAAAAACATATACATTTCATAAGCATTAACATTTAGGAGAGGAATTAAGTGCCAATATGGTTCTTATCTAGACCTCCATTTAATATATTTGAATAAACTTAAAACTATATATATAATTTTATGTTTTGTGGACCCAGGACATACTTGAAAACGAGATAAATTGTAATGTATCCTTCCAGGTAAAATATTTTATAAATAAATAAATTATATATATTTTTTTAAATTTTTTTTTAAATAATTAAACAAGTATAAATATTAAATTATTTGCAAAGCTTATCCAACCACGTTAAATCGGGGCCTTGGGTGAGACTCAAGCTTTATTGTGATCATATACTATACTGTACATTTTCTTCTATACATGCCAATAGCTATAAAAAGCTATGAGCAAAAGGAATTTAATTATGTGACCTAATTCACATTGCTATAGATCATAAACATTAATATTACTATCCATGGAATAGGATTATGTTTAGGCTCAGATTACGAAAGCAGTATTATCTAGGGTTGTGATAGCTTTATGAGAACAAACAAGATTTTTTTTTACTAAACAAATTGTCAACCGAAATCAAAAACGTTGGCATAATTATCAGAGTTGGAAAAAACCCAGAATCAGCTGAGATAGGTTCACATGAATGTTGCAGTCTGAGTTCCAATTGACATAATAGAGTAGAGAAGACAAAAGTGCATGGCTCTCATTTTAAAAACAAAAAACAAACAAACAGTAAACACATATGTTCCCAGACTCTTCATAAATTTCGACAGAAATTAGTATTTTATTTTATTATTGTTATGGGCATATGCAAATATTACAAGTTTTGAGAATGAAAAGTTGTGTTTCTTAAACTGTGTACTTTGTCTTTAAGAAATTTAGCAAACTGCCAATTTGTTAGAAATGGGGAATATTGTTTTTCATATAATGTCCTAGGCTAATGTAAGAACAAGTCAAAGAATTTCACATGTCATGTACACTTAAATTTTAATCTAAGCATGGATAAGATGTCTAGGTCATGACAATAGACTGATTAACCTCCCTGGTGGTAATCCCGAGCGTGGCTCGTGGTTACATTTTCAGTACCTGTGGCTCGGGATTACACTGTAGTATCACTTACCTTGACCATACGAGACCCTGGTGTAAAAAGAATACATACAATACATTGTAAAAACAATTTACCGCTTTAACATTAAAAAAAACGGACATACTCAGATCGCCAGGGAGGTTAAGATGTTCCCATGTAAACAGAGCAAGTCATGATCTTGTATCTTTGCCCATCCTGACATGACCGAATTAAAAATCGAAGGTATAAATATGTGTACTTATTAATATTAAAAGCACAGAGAAGAGAATTTTGGATGCAAAGACGCTGCTTTATTGTATCATGACAGAGGTTGACTTGTTCAAAAGGGTATGTTATTCTAGTTTATTGACATTGAAAGCATATACTTCTTATAATATAATCTTATAAACTGTGCTACAAATTATTGTCATGGATATATTTATAATTTTATTTAATAAAATATTTTAAAAGACAAAACTTTATTGCTTCCAAGACAATCCCTATCTTTATTTAAAATATATAAATAATTGAGAATGTAATAGAGGAACTCCTACTAACTATATAATATTATAGCTAAGATTTCTGTATGGTGAGCCCTGCTAAAGTCTACGCATTAAGACGTTACAGTAGTAAATAGGGCAACCAGCAGCGGTTACAAAATATAGATTTTTGCACTTCTATAAGGCTATCCTAACTATAAGATAAGGCCAGGGACTAATGAAAGTATTTAGAAAACTGGGCAGACTAGATGGGCCGAATGGTTCTTATCTGCCGTCACATTCTATGTTTCTATGTTTCTATTTATGAGAAGAAAACACAAACTATGGGTTTCCTCATGTGGAAATGTAATTGTAGGCAAATCAACTAACCACTGCCAACTAAACCAGGTTAGTTACATTAACATGTTTAATAATTAGAAGGACAGTCCAAACACCTTGCCAACTTACATGCAAATTAAAGCATAGGGCAAAACAACATAAGCTGATTAAAATGCGTGTTCTAAGTTCTTAAGTTAGAATGTACATCACCATCCCACATATTCAACAAAATAAAACCTATTTAGATCATAATAAAAGGTAATATGTTAACTTTCAAACCATTCTTATGACTGTCTGGTAAAGAGGGAAAATAACCATAAAAATATGAACAAGAAACAGAAAACACGGTAAGCAAGACCCGCTAGGGTTGATGCCTTCCAGGGGGCAATTAATATTATAAATAAAGAAATAATTATCAATAAATAAAATAGCCTTCATTAAAGAGAGGGCCAAAATTACCCATCTTAGTTTATTTTATCGGGTAGTAAGATACCCATAAGATTGGCCTTTCTGCTGGAAATATATTTTACCTGGAGTTGTATCTGGAATTCCAAGAAACCGCATTGGTCTTAGAAAGCTGTGAAGTTGGAATCTCCATTGGACCTTCCAGGAACTTTGCTGAATGCCAAGAATGAGGCCTGCAAGCAACATCATTTCTCCTGGAGAAGATAAAAATGACCTATTTAAAAAATGTTATACAAGCGGATTGAAATATGTATGGATATGAAACGCATAACTTAAACATGTATTCGATATTTACAAATAATTTTAAGTGAGAACTAGTGGGAAAACATACCTGAAAAGTCTACATTTTCTGTGGAACTTGGAAGTATTTAACAGAATATTAATACAACCTGCATTGTGAATGGAGAGATATTTGTACTTTTACTAAAGATCCCTGTAGGATACAAGTCTGTTTGTATGGTGGAGGTAGGGGGGGAGGAGAAAGGGAGATATTTTTTAAACTCTCCCCTCACAGTGCTACCATCTTACAGATTGGTGCATCTTTAGCTCTTGACAGATAAAGCTGCAATAGGTTGCACCACTAATGAGATAATAAAAAGTCTATGGAAGATCTTGCAAAACTCAGGGATTCTCCATAGATCTTGCTCTCGTGAAATACTAGAGGTGAGAAGAGGCCTGCCTCCCATCAGCTGTAGCAAATCGATAGCCTGAAGACTTTTCTCTGGTACCCCAGAAGGAGGACACCAGAAGAGGCAGGACAGGTTTTCAAAATCAGAATACCGATTAGTTATCAGTCCTTATGTTTCCTACAACTTAACGGTTGGCTACCTGGGCCATAACAATCGTGAGATCAACAAACTAAAGTAAATTAAGATTCCAATATAGGAAGAGATGCTACAAGAGTTATTTAAAACTCATTTTATAATGCTACAAGTAAAATCAGGCACTTAAAATGGACTGGGTTAGAACTATGTAATTCTATTAACCAACACATGTTGCAACCAGTTTTGTACTTTGTCTCAGACATGCATAAAAATCTACCCTAAGCTATAACATAACCTTCCTCCTTCTTGGTTACTACTATGTTTTAAAAAGGGGTACAAAGATTTTAAATTATGCCCAAAGATCACAGTATACAACATTTTGAAGTAGTATTTTTACTATAACCTCTAAAAGGTTCTAAAAGTAAATTTTCAATCATAACAGCTGTGATATGCCTGACAATTAAAATTAGGTTAACCTCCTCAAACCTGTTCTTGAGGAAATGCTTGGCCGCTGGGGTTGGCCCGCACAGCATTAACAGAAACTGGGGTTAGCTGGAGTTTTTATTAAAAAAATATATATATATATAGGGTACTGATGTAGAACAGCAATACATCTTAAAAGATCAGCAGAAGAAGCAAAAGACAGGTCATTTTAAGTAAAGACAGAAATGATTTATTTACTTATTTTTGGAATATAGCCTCCCTTAAAACATTAGATTTAAACTTTGGGATTTCTGACTCAGAATTCTGAGGTTAAAACTTGGAGGAAATTCATTTTAGCAGCTGGATAAGTATTTTGAAGACTATAAACTTAACATTTTAGTTCCCAGTAGGCAAAGCAGGATTAAAGGGTGAACTTTTTTTTTTTTTTTTATAAATCTCCAGAATAAAAATAGCTGCCCCGTTGCTAATTTCTTATTATAGTGAGCTGCCAGTGGCTGTTCATGGTTTAGTAGAAATGTCCAAACACATGGCATGGCTGGTGGGGCAAGAGGCAAGTTTAAAGAATTACTCCCAACAACCATGACGACTTCTGCTTTTAGAAGTGGTTATGGTGCTAGGAATCTGTATGTGCAGCATTTCTGAACTCTGATATTTGCACTCAGGGCAGGTGCAAGGAGTTTTGTCTACAAAGGCGAAAATTAATTTTGCCGCCCCAAAAATGTGTCACCCATGTATATATTAACACCCCATTTTACCAATCCTTTTGCCCCTTTTGTGCATCTTGTCACTGTTTAGTTCCTCTTTCCCTTTTTGAATACTGTTTTCGGTTTGTCATTTGTTTGATGCCTTTTAAGTCTTTATCCCACCTTTTGTGGCCTCTTAACCCCTTGCGTCTTTTATCCCCCTTCTGAATGTCTTTCCCAATTTAATGTATCTTATCTCTTTTGCCCCGGTTTGTCTCTAACCTCCTGATTATTTTACTCCTCTCTGTAGCTTGTATTATATATATACTATAGTTTTTGCTAATCTATACACACACACACACACACACACACACACTGGCTCATACATCAGCATATACAAACACACTGACTTACACATACTTGCTGACACACAAACACAGTTACTGGCTGATATACACACAAACCCAAACACACACTCACTGGCACACACTCTGTTTCTTATCAGAGGACCCAGGGCCGCCATCAGGGCATGACAACCACAACGGGTTGGCAGTCTGAGCCCCACATTCCTTATGTGCACAGCTATATAGCAAATTTCGCTATATATCTGTGCACTGAGGGCCCCCTACCTGTAAATTGCAGAGGGGGGCCAAGCAGCACACACTGTCCTCGTCAGAGAGTAATTGGAAAGGAAGACAATGTGCTGCTGCCCGGCTCCCCTCCACCATGCCACTGGACCACCAGGGAATGCGATCTCCCCCCTCCCTGGCAAGGTAAGAACAAGGGAGGGGGGAATAAAATGTAAATTTTAATTATACACAAATATATATATATTTTTTAAATACTCCCCTCCCCCCTACTTTACACAAACACTGCATCCTTACAAGCACACACACACACACACACACACACTACATACTACATTCACTAAACACACACTACACACAGACACACTACACTCACACTACATTCACTAAACACACTATGCACTGCATTCACTAAACACACTCTGCACTACACACACACACACACTACATTCACTAAACTCACTAAACACACTGCACTACACACACTACATTCACTACAAACACAATACATTTACTAAACACTTTGTATAGTGAATGCAGTGTTTGTAGTGAGTGCACACTCTGCATTCACCACAATCACACTACATTCACATACACCACAATCACACTACATTCACCATACACATTGTGCATTCACTACAATCATTTTGCATTCACTACAATCACTATACATACTTTGCACTCACTGCAAACGCACTACATTCACTATACCCATATTGCATTCACCACAATAACACTACATGCACTATACACACTTTGCACTCACTACAAACACACTACATGCACTATGCACACTACATCCACTACAAAAACACACACTGCATTCACTGTACACACACTACATCCACTACAAAAACACTCTCCATTCACTTAACACACACTACAAAAACACACACTCTGCATTTACTATACACACACACTCTGCATCTAATGCATGCATACAAACATTACATACATTACACAAAACGTACAATCTGCATCCACTATACACACTGCATCCATGACACTCATTCTACATCCACTATACACACTGCATCCATGACACTCATTCTACATCCACTATACACACTGCATCCATGACACGCATTCTACATCCACTATACACACACAAACACACACTTCATCCTTGTGGGCAGACTCGGGGCTGGCCCAGAAGGCCCAGATCTTGAGCTGTGTCAGGGGCCCTAAAATTTCTGATGGCAGCCCTGAGAGGACCCATAGAGTGTTGCTGCCCATTTGAAGCTGCCCATCTTTCTCCACAGGACAAGGCCACCGGGATATGATGCCATGTATCCCAGTGGCCTTAGCTCATAAAGCGAATGGTCATGGCCACTCCTTGCAGCTCCCATTCCCTCTCAGGCTGCCTCCTCTTTGTTTTTTTGTTTTTCTCCTCACATCATCGGCCCGGTTTGCACTTGTGTGCTGGGAGCTAGTTACACCAATGGAACATGTGACTTTAGCAGCCTGGGACTTTGCTTAGTGTTGCTTAATGTCAATTCTGTGCAAACAATATATCTGTTGTCCCCCTGAAGGGGAAAGCATGTTAATTGAGAACAGATGATTGACTTGGGAAGCGCCTAAAGTGGCCATCAGGAAGACAGCCAGTAGAAGTGTGTTTAAGTCTACAGCAAAACATTGCCATATCTACTAAATGGCAATGTCTTACAGTGAAGTGTCAAAACTAAAAGGCCACTGCACCCAGACAACTTAATTGAGATCAAGTTAAATTGTGTGCTTTGTCAGTTTGGGGAAGTAACAGAAACAAAATAATTCTGTAATTGTAATCAATTGCACCTTTCCAGCTATAAATGTTGTAATTTAAAAACAGATTTTTTTAGGCTGATTATTTCCCAGACAGTAGTATACTTAAAATCAGAACCATTTTGCTACCGCCAAATTCTGATCAGCTGGAGGAACGTTTACATTACTGTTTATTCACAGCCAGTTTGCATCATGAAATCTTAAAATTACTGTACCACATTTTATATTTTTTTGACATTGGAATAACCACTAGCACAATGAAGTTAAAAATGCAATTCTGAAATTTCTGTTCTATTTGCACGGCACATAAAACCACTCAAAGCAGACAAAATCACAAAGCACGGCGGATAATTATTTCACCAATAAACAAGGGACCACGGACAGGAGAATTTAACATATAGTCAGCTACAACAGAGTGTGGATTCAAATGGCGGATTACAAGCATGTCTACTGCAGCATCTGGAGTCACGACGAGTAAACAATGGCAACACATAGGGAACAAGGAAGTTCTACGATTCTTCTACACAATACAGGTACAATTACTCCACCATGATCACATGACAGAATTACTATTACTGTACCTCATAGAACTTCTCAAGATCTTCATGAGAAAACTCCTGGCCACAAGAACATCGTTATTTGAAGGCATGTTCTGTGTTAATATATTCACCACCACTCGTCTCCTCCTGAGCAGCCCAGCAGTAAGAGGAACAAACCAATATATGATCACATTATCTATATACATAGTTTATAAATAAACCTACTTTGTATTTACACATATACCGTAGATATCTTAGTAGATTGTAGAGTTTTCCCTGATTCAGTTTTTTCTATTTCTTAATCCAAAAACTATTGTTTCTTATTCTTTTTGTGATTTTTGTTCTGACCAATTCTTATTTTAGCTATTACTAAAACACACAAATATGGTGCAACTATACAACTTCCTGCAACCGTTTGATCAGTAACTAAAATCTTATATTATAACGGCTATAATACTCATTCGTCCATTAATTCAAAACCGGTCATTCTTTATGGATCTGTATTTATATACTCTAAGGCTTACGCTTGGGGGAGGGAGGGGGAGTTTCTAAAAAGATTAAAAATTCCTTAACACTCGGATCTGATCAGTCCTTTCCTGGTCAAGAAGGAAACCAAACAGCCTACATTGTAAAGTTAATGTTTAATATATTTATTTTGTTCCAATTTGACCATATCTCCCTATGTAGAGCGGTCCCGTTCTGACTCCCTGTAAAACCCTTTTTCCATTTTGCCCTGGTACGCGATCTAACTGGTTATTTCTAATCATGTAGGGGCCATAGGCTGCTTCCAATTCCTTGCCTTAGTTAATTTTACAGCCATCAAAATATGAATTAAAAAATCCCTTTTATTCGTAATTGCATATTGGGAAGTCCAAATGGAATAAAAAAAGTTTGAGGCAATAGTTCACTAATCTTTAAAGTTTTGAGAAAATGCACTATATTTGATTAAGACTTTGACATTCCCACCACATATAGTAAAGTGTGCCTAAGGCCAACATACATCTGAGTAATTAAGCTTGATTTTTTTTTTTATTCTGTGGGGAGTGAGGTACCATCAATGAATAATTTTTAGGAAAGATTCATGTAAACCTAATTTAGGAGTTAAAAAATGTGTAAGACTTTACTCCAAATCAAATGGTGTCCCGTGCTAGTTGGGAGGTTAAACAGCCAACGTCATTCCCCAATAAGACCTCGGCTGGCAGTTCCTGCATAATGCCGACCTCCAACTGTTTGGACCCAGAAGTCCAGTCGACAAGGACGTTAGCTGTAGGTAGTTTGTGTATGGCACCCCCAGCCACCCTTATGGCGACTGTGCGCCCGGTGCGAGTTTGAGCCTTGATCGTGTGGGGTTGTACCACAGTTAGAGTAGCCCCAGAGTCTCTCAGAGCTCGGGACCCCACGCCATCCACTGTAATCCATTGGCGGTGGTGGTCCCGGTTGTCGCCCCCAGCTTGCACTGGATTGACCTCGTGTAAAGCACTACACTGCTCTTCTTAGTTAGGGACGTAGGTCGTTCTTTCCTGCTGCACCCAATGAGCGGCTGCCATGGGTTGTTGTGATGGTTTCCTTTCCCAGCTTCCCCGGTTCAAACGAGGGCACTGGTTTTTGTAATGTCCAGGTTGCTTACAATAATGGCACACTGCAGGGGGTCGAGGTGTTACTGCTGGGCTTGGTGGTGTGTTGCTTACGGAGGATCTAGGGGTGCAGAGGTTGCTGGAGCCGGGTAGGTGGGCTTAAAAGTTGGTCTGCTCACCCCCTGTTCTCTCCTCCTGTTGTCCTGGTATTCATCCGCTAGTCTGGCGGCTTCCTCCACAGTTTTAGGCTTTTACCCAATCTTTTATATCGTCTGCAGTATGATCAAAGAATTAATCCAATAGCATGAGCTGTAAAGAATCCTCCAGGGTAGTTGCTTGGCATCCCTGCATTCAATTACGGGCTGCCCTGCGTAGCTGAGAAGCCCATTCAGTATGGGAATCTCTCCCTGTCTTCCGCAGTTCCCGAAACTTTTTCCGGTATGCCTCAGGGGTTACAGCATATCTGGCCAACAAAATGTCTTTTACTTTGTTATAATTGTGTATTTCCCCATCAGGTACTGCTCGCCACGCCTCTGCTGCTCTTCCTGACAACTTGCTGCTAAGTACTGCAGCCCATTTTGTGGGGTCTAATCCCTCCAGTGCACATTGACGTTCAAAGTCTTGCAAATAACTGTCAATTTCCATTTCATTGTCATTAATAGTTTTAAATGCTGCATAATTTACCTTCTTTGGTAGGTCATTGGTACTTCCCGGGGAGTGTAGAAAATCCCCCTGTGACGGTCTGTCTCGGTCCTCTCGCTCTTTTTGCGATTGCCTGGATTTTGCCATGACCTGCAGAACCGCCTCTGTAGATGGATTGGGTCCCAATACACGGAGCATCCATCTGATATCTTTGTGCATCGCGGTTTCTTCCTCGTGCTCCATTTCTGTATTGCTGGTTCTGTCGCTCTGCATTAATTCTGCAATTAACGTGGCTTTTGTCTTGTTACTTGCCACTATGCCTTGAGCTTCCAGTAAATCCTTTAGCGTGGTTCTCTTAAGTAGCTGGTATTGCTGAGCCATTCATTCCCTTGCTTGGTTCGGGACGTCCATTCGGGATTCGAATCCCTCCGTTGCCACCAGTTGTAAGGAAACCAAGTGTATTTAAACCTCCTTCGGTAGTTTCCTCCCGAACCGCCAGAGCCTAGTGTATATAGCTCTCCGTTCGGTAGTTAAAGTAGACAAAATCCATACGAAATACAAATAGCTTTAAAATATAATTCCCTTAGTAAAGCATACGAATCCCCAAACATCAGCCGAAGTCAAGAAGAAGGGTACAAAGTGAACTGGCTTTAATTAACACACACAGGCTTTTATGCAAGTCCCCATGCAAGGGGACATCCCACAGGGAGGAACACAGTATAACCAATCACGTACAGTAAAATCATAAAACACACCCAGCATAAACATACAATTAAAACAGAATATGAGCACACAACCCCAGTGAAAAAAACAGTGATGGTATATAAACAGAATGAAACTTCCCTTCGTGGGGTTAAGTTTCCAGTACAAGGTCCCCAAAGACTTCCTCTTGTCTTCAATACAAATGCAAAATAGAATAGGGGATCATCTGCTAAATACAGATAAAATGGAGAGACATAGCGTTTAACTGTGTGAGAGTAAGTGAGGTATTATAGTTTACAATTGGCCACTCACAAATTGTTAGATGTAAATCAGCCTTGAGTGAAATATTTTTCTTCTGATTCTTCACACTCCCATCAGTCAATCAGAGTATTAGCTCAAAAGAGAAAGTATATGGAGAAAAATAAAGTGCAATTCCAGAGTAAAGTATAAAAAGAATTTAATAACTTACATATAAGTTAAAAGCAATGAGTATATCACCACTGGGCGATAAACATACAATTCCCTCCCCTAGCCCTGGAGATAATCAAGTCTGATAAAGTAATAACTTGATTATCTCCAGGCAGAAAAATCACAGTTTTCCCCAATATCTGGAATACCCCTTTATACATGAGGTATCCCCACAAATAATATATCCCCTGATAGCCCCGATCTGGGTGACAAACTTATTCAAATTTCACCAAGATCGGTTCCGGGGTTCTCAAAATCTATGGAAGTCTTCTGTGACGGGTTCACCGTGAGTGGGCTGCCCAAAATAGTTCCACAAGGTTGAGTGGTTTAACCGGTCACTTCAGTAAAAGGAGAAAAACAAAAAGTACCGAATGGATCCCCCTGGCTCCTAGCAGCGATTGTTCCCCTCATTCGTATGCACAACCGTACCGAATAGCGATTTTCTAGCTAATCGGTACATATAGATCCAGCGTTCGTGTGTTTGAGACCGGTGTTCGGGAAGTCGAGTGTCCGATTTTAGTTCCAGACACTTGAAGACCAAGTCCCGCTGCCTTTGTTCGTCTGAAAAAAGATGGCCACGGTTTTCTCAGCCACGTGGCGTTCGGTAGTACGAACACTGGCCGCACACGTAGAGGGTTTAATTGAACCAGGCTTTGAAGTTTAATGAGCCAGGGGGATGGTCTTTGTTCGGTAGTTACATATACTGAATGGAGAATGAAGAAATAATGAATAAAAAGGGTAATTTCTTCACATCCTGTCATGCTCAAGGCAACTTAAGGAACACCTACTTGCAAAGTTCTGAAAATCCAAAGGAGTGCCCAAACAAACCATTCCAGCCAAGGGTATAGCTAGTACATCTGTAAGGGGCCTAGGCCTTAACATCAAGCAGATGTTAACTTGCTTAAGAAGTTTTTTTTCTCCTGCTCTGTAAATTGAACTTTAAATCACACACAAGGCTCCTGCATGGTCTAGATGGATATTTACAGAGGAAAGAGATAAAAAGTTCTGAATTTAATAGACTGTGCAATAAAGGAAGTCTAAACATTAGAACTATCTTTACATGAAGTATATAGGGAAGCTGTGTAAGGCACACAGGGAGGTGTGACTAGGACTGCATAAACAAATTAATTGAACTTCTAAATGTGCAATGAGACTGCAGGGGCATGAACTATTCACCAAAACTGGCATATTAAGCAAAAGGTGTTTTGGTGTCCCTTTAAATTGCTAAATTCAATGAGATGTGAGAAAATTGTCAAAGTGCTGCTTTTACTTTTATGGCTATGGTGTGCTAATATAGCCATGTGTTATGCTGACTGTACAAGAATGAATTTTAGCTTAAGCCATTTTACATCAAAATATAATACAATAATGCAAAATTAGTGTGAATCTTCTCCCTTATTTATTTTTTTTTTTTTTATGTACATAGAGTGGATTTTTCCCCTCGGCAAAAAATAGTCTCAATAAAATGTATTTAGAAAAGCAAAAGCAATTTTAAATCAAAACACCATAAACACTACAGTGTACTGACCCTAAAATTTGTCCAAGTATTCGAAAATGGATTTGACTTTTAATAGTGGGAAGGCTGCAGTGTAATGGTGGTTATGATGCTTAGAGCCCCCTTTCACCCCTTAAAAATGTCAATTTTCACTTGCAGCAAAAAAAATATAACCAGGAATAGGAAACATTTTGTATTTTTTTTATGAATAATTCTTATTCAAAATGTGAAAATCAACACATAATATACACACGGATATTATGTGCTGCATGTTTTATAAAACATCAAAAATATATTGTTCTGATCATTAAAAGTATAAGCTCTTATATCGAAAAACCCATTAATGTCTGTATGTAGATTGAATGATGAACGGGTCTCTGGATGTAAAATAACAAAGCAGAGACCATTCATTTTTGTCATCAGACACACATACAAGCCAACAAAGGTGTAACATTGTTGACAAGTTGGGAAATCCAGCAGAAAACAATGGCACTATTGTTCTGTTTTATTGCAACAAAGAAGCTGAGCAAATAAAACTTTTGTTTGACAGTTGTGAACCACCCTATTGTTTATTTGTATTTCTGGCATGCCCTGAAAAAAACAAAAAACAAAACAAAAAATAAGTAAATAAAAGTTAACCAATGTAGCATACAAAAAAATGCTGGACTAAAGTTAGATTAGCCACAATGAAAATTATACGGTTCAGAATAGATCCAGTGAAATATTCTACAGTGACATACTGCCCTCTCCTGGTCTAAACAGAACACTGTTTACAAAATACTGCTTCGATTACATTTAGAAAACATTTAAATACATATATGCTTAATATTTGTCATTCCAGCTCTTGCAGAACAATAAACAATTATATAACAAACAATACAAGAGGTATAGTCAATTGTGTAGTCAACTGGGGTGACCAAGGTACACAGCACTAAAGAAGCATGTTAGTAAGACAGAACAACCCAAAAAGAAGTGGTGTAGTGTCAGCACCAATGACATGAATGACCTACCCACGCCACATCAGGTGGATGCCCCTTAGTCCACGTGCAGAACCCTGCTGATTAGTTCTGAAAAGCCCCGGTGTTTGTTTAGCAAAGAGTAGGAAAGCAAATGTAAAGAAACAATATTCTGCATTTGCTTATAATTTGTCTCTGGTGTCCCCATAAGTGGAATAGCAGTGAACAAATGATGCACAGGGTTGAGAGAGGGTGATGTGTGTGTGTGTCTTGGGGGGCAGGTGATGCATGGGTTTTGTATGTGTTTGTAGGCTGCTTGCAAGATGGAATATGTGGGGTAGGCTGCCTATTGTGGAAGGCTGTTTGTGTCTGGCACGGCTGGCTTGCAGGCGGTGTGCGTGGAGCAGGTGCAGCGTGTGGTGTTTGTAAGGAGGAGGATGCTGCTTGTGGAATTGCATGTGTGTTTACTGGACTGTTTTGCGGTATAGTGTGTGCAGAGGGTTGTTCTTAGAGTAATATGTGTGTGTTATCGGGCTGTATTTTGGTTTATGAGGATAGGCAAGCCAGTGTGTGAGGATATTGGGATGTGTGTGTGTCACTATAGTCCCAATATCCTCACACACTGGCTTGCCTATCCCCATAAAACAAAATACAGCCCCATAACAGACACACATTACTCTAAGAACAAGTGTGTGTGTGTACACACACACACAGGGAGATAGGTGCTATAGGGTGTGTCATGATAATGCTCCTGTGTAAATTCAAAATTAAAGGAACACTCCAAGTACCACAACACCAACGTGCTGAAGTAGTTATAGTGTTTGCATGGTCTGCACAGAACTGAACCACAAGACACTTTTCGTGATAAAGTGCTGATATTGCGAGGAGTCTCAGTTACCACTAAAACTCAAATCGCATTTTCTTGTAGTTGAGTGGAGGCAAATATCCCCAGAAAGATTACACGAGGAGGATGTTAAAGCAGCAAATGGGTAACTATTAATGTTAATGCACATGATTTTGGAACAAGATGCTCGAAGAACTGGTACCCACATAAAGATTAATCAGTTTCTTATGGAATAAATCCTATTTGGACATACGTTCCATGAATATCTCCATCTTGGAATTCTGATCAGTGCACCATTTGAAGCACAACAAAGTCGTTTTTTAAAATGAATGTCTGAATTGCCTGCACTCACCTGTGATTTTGCAAACCCATTGTAGGTGCATGTGGATGTGCTTGAAGACCAATTTCCTGGGCAACCTCATTAAAACTAACTATAATAGTAATGTAATAATAACCTCTACACACATTATCAATCTGGTTTCCTCTCTGTATCAATAAATCTAGTTTTCACCATTTGTCACGGTCTCTAAAACGTTTAAACAAAAATAAATGGCACAGACAAGCGAGCTTTAGAGTTAAACATATCCAAACGTTACGTACTGGCTTCTTCATTTAGCCACGAGGATACAACTAATCAAAATCTACTTCCTGTTTCACCACTGTAATTTGATCTTGGCTTTTGTTGTTTTGAAAATTGTGAAGGAAAAAAAAGAAAACACGTTAACCACCTATAGTTAAGGGAGCTTAGACAATTATATTGTTAGAGTAAAAGTATATAAAACAAGTGGGAACACTTAATGGATAACAGTGTAGATTAGACATTACGTGACATATAAGGTTACACTTTTCTATATTAAACTAGATAATGCTTATGATCGACAAAGATTATATCAGTAAGAGAGGTGGGTGCTATCTGGACAGGTCTGACTGCCATTCAGGACATGAGTTGAGTAATTAAACAACATAACTCTATTAGATGTAAGACAAAAAAAAAAAAAAAAAAAAAATACTGGTCACCAGTCGTCTAGTTTTACACAGTTTAGATGCAATTTGTCTATAAGGTTAGTGGTCACATCATTCCATTTTACAGGCAGTTAACGTTTTATTTCTAACTAGAACTAAATGATAAGAGGAAGGCAGTGTGTGACTTCCGTTAATTCAGACAGTCCCCTTCACCAAAATATAGTGGGACACAAAACTGGGTCATGGGATTTAAAGGCATGCTGTAAGTTGGGCATTTGGGGAGTCATGAACAGTTATAGCAGTGGAGGCATCACAGGCAGCGATCAGGAGGTAGTCTGCCCGATTGCAACCTATACTGTCCAGTCAGCCTATGCCCAGGGGCGGTAGGTCGTTTTTTCCGCTGCCATTAGCCATCTCGTTTGTGAACCCCCCGGCTGTGTGAGCTTGTGTGTAGCTTTGTGCCATTACCTCCTGGGCGGCTACAGGTCGCCAAGCAGTGGCTAGCCCTGTGAGGGGCTGCTTGTGTGCCCGGGTAGTGTGGGTCTTTCGAGGTACAGAGCTGTGTCCAGGTGATTTTCTCAGCTGGGGTCGTGTGTCAGGTCGGCTGCGGAACTTTGCCGGGCGGGTTCTTTGGCGCCGGAATGGTTTCGGGCCTCTGGGTGCCGATGTGGTTATGTAAGCCAATTTAGTCCCTGGGGTGGGAGGTCCCAGGAATGCTGTGGGCCTTTGGCATGGTTCCATGTTGCGTCCCGCCGGCTGCTTTCTGTTTAGTCTCTGGAGCTTGGTTGGAGTGTGTGGCCTTTTCCGGTTTCCCCTTGTGACCATCTTCGCTGTGCGATCCCAGGTTCGGTGCTCAGCGTGAGATGGGAGCCGATCAGGTGAGTGCCTGCTTGTTTGCAGGGAGGCTTGTTGGAGTGCCCGGTTTGCCAGTTTAAGCCAAAAGGCGTTGAAGATCGCCTCCAGCTTAGTCTGAAGCTCGGACTGATGGAGGGGGAGGCACGTGGTTTCCGCCATGTTTGGCGCGTCGGCTGCTGAGACAGTCGTTGGCTTGCTTGGTTTCACCTCCCCTTCTCTCCGGGTAGGTGTGTGTCCACTTGGACCGGGATAACCCCCGCCGGTCAGGGGGGGGGGGGGACAGGTTGCTGTCAGGTCAGTTCCTCTGGTTCGTGGACTGGGAGAGCGGCCGTCTCTCCCTGTCTCCGTCGCGTGTAGGCCCCAGCCAGCCATCGTGGGTTCCCGATCACCGAATCGCTCGTGGAAAGCGTCAGGCGTATCAGCGGGACCTTCTCTATATAGGTAGGGTATCCCGGAAGTTTTATGTCTCGGCTTTTAGCGAGTTAACGGTGCTAGTCGAGGAATCCAGCAGGAGCTCAGCCTCCATGCGTCTGCTCCACTTGCTGGCTTGGCCCCGCCCCCCCCTTTGGAGGATGTTTGAGCTCAGGTTCACCACGTTCTGCCAGAATTCCCCAATCCTAGGGCACTGCCACCACATGTGGATATAGCTCCCTCTCTGTCCGCATAAGCGCCAACATGAATCAGTAGTGCTCAGTTTTTTATGTGACACTGTTTAACAGGCATCATGTACCACCTTAAAGGGACACTCCAGTGCCAGGGAAACAATCAGTTTTCCTGGCACTGCAGGTCCCCTCTCCCTCCCACCCCAAGTTGTTGAAGGGGTTAAAACCTCTTCAGTGACTTACCTGTATCCAGCGCAGATGTCCCTCGGCGCTGGTTCAGGGTCCACCCACGCTCCTCCCGCACATTAGACCTCCCCATAGGAAAGCATTGAAAGATGCTTTCAATGCTTTCCTATGGGGAATTTAGCGACGCTGGAGGTCCTCACATAGCGTGAGGACGTCCAGCGACGGTATAGCACAGAAAATCTGTGCTAGAATCCAGGAAGTGCCCTCTAGTGGCTGTCTAGTAGACATCCACTAGAGGAGGAGTTAACCCTGCAATGTAATTATTGCAGTTTATGAAAACTGCAATATTTACAGTTGCAGGATTAAGGGAAGTGGGAGTTGGCACCCAGACCACTCCAATGGGCAGAAGTGGTCTGGGTGCCTGGAGTGTTCCTTTAATAGTGTCTTGTAGGATTGCTCCTATATCATGACACATATGGATGTTTTGGCGCTTACCTCCCATATGTCCTGCCAATCCAGGTCGGCTACCCATAATCCAGTGTATCTTAATTGTCCCCCCTCCCCTGCTTACGAGCAGAGATGCTGGTATAAAAGTGTGATCAACTTGGTTTGTGTGGTTTCTTTGAAACATAACTTTTCAAAGAAAGTTATCGGTGTCTTCGCGGCTGATCTGACCTCCTTGGTGCAAGCAAATTCCCTAACCTGGATGTAGCGGAAGTAATCTCGTGTTGTTAACGGGGCTAATGTTTGTAGATGTTCATATGTGACAATGTCATTGTCCACATAGAGGTGTATAACTCATTGCAGTCCTGTATGTTCCAGTCGACCTGGGGAGGTGTGTCTCTTGGATAAGGTCAATATCTGCTTTCTTTTTTGCCTTAAACTCCCTTAAGAGGAGTTTCCGTTTGTTGGGAGTGTTGAGCCCCTTAACGTTTAAGGAGACTATTTTTAGGGCCATGGTGTGATGCTGTGACCAGCTGCAGGTTAGTGTGCTAGGTGTGGCAGATACTAGGTTCAAGCCTGAATGTCTGTTTGGGAGTTAAGAAGGTGTACTTCAAGGGCTATTTATACCTTTAATTTATAAAATGACATCTTCTGCAGTACTCATTCAACTCCATCGGGTAATACCATTGCCATTTTTAAAAACAATTAATTGAATGCAACTGAATCGATACACAACATGGTCGGTGAAATATAGAATACATGCTTTTACACATTTAGGTGATTCTGCCTGCCACCTTTTAGTTACTATGTTTTTAAACAAAGGTGGTGGTATTCGTGTTATTTAAGTTTATTTAGTTTTAACGTAATACGGATTAAAAGTTAGGTTTAATATATACTTCAGATCATTTTCATGTTCCAGTCTCTCCAATTCTGGGCATATTTGGCATTTATCCCCTCTATATACTCATGTCTTTCTCTGCTTTTTTGTATTTTTATTAAAATAGGGGTACCCCACCCCCCAACAACAGGAGTCCTATTCATACCTAATACAACAAATTATTTTTATATAATACATGCTTGGAACATTATTTTCTCTTAAAATAATTGTAGAAAAAAAGGGGAGTTTTCCTTCTTCATAATGTCTTGCCTTATTCCACACTGTCTATAAGTCCATTATATAGGTATGTCCTATGTTATGTCTACTATACAGTCCCATCCTCTACTGCAGGTGTTCCCAGTTCATTTTTCCCGTGGAACCCTTTGACATAGTATACCAACATCGTGAAGCCCCCGGGAAAAAAATTGCGCCGTAGCACAAACCTTTTAATAAGTGGCTTTTTTATTATCATTTTAAAATATTTTGCTCATAAATTGTTTAGTGTTATGATATTCTTGAAGGTTTTGCTTAAAAAAAAGCAAATGTCTTTATCTTTGTACTCTGCGTGGTTTTGCTAAAAATAACAACGTAAAAAATATTTAAAAAAAAAAAAATATTGACATTGTGCTTGAGGAAATTTTAACATTTTGGCACTTGTGAATCCAAATGATAAGTAGCGGTCATTATATTTCCTTTCTTTGTTTGAGAAGAAGATTGGGTAGCATTGTGGGCTTTTCTTTTTAACTTTGACTTGTCTCTGCTATTTGAGGAACAGTAGATTGAACTATTTTGGACCTGTTTTCTTGATTTCTTGTTGTATCTTTTTTTTCTGTTTCTATACGTGACTTACAGTTAGAAGTAGTAATTTTTCTCTTTAAATTTCCTTGTTTTAACCAAATGTCCAAACTCATGGTTGTTGCTTGGTAAACCGATCTAACTACCTGACTGCAAAGGATGTTTTGTAAAGCAATTAGAACTTAACCATAAGCAGGATTGTAAGTCCGTCTTGGAGTGTAAAAAACACTTTAGTACAGATTTCACTACCTGACTGCAAAGGATGCCGTTTTAACAGTTCTTAGAAAAAAGAAATATTTTTTTGGTATATCACTGATTTCTACAGAGAGTAAGCAGAAAAAAAAAGTATATGTAAAGAAGTTTAACAAAAAAAAAACAACAAATATGAGAAGCCCAACCCAAGTAACGCAGCTGCAGACTTTTAACACAATCTCTACAAAAAAATAAAAATAAAATTATCTCCATAGGCCAAAATGGGCACTACTCTAAAGGGCAGTTATCTCTAAAGGCAGTAAAAAAAAAAATCCTTTCTCCTGTGACCAATATTGTGAGCTAAGCGTCTGCCGGAATGCTTCCACTCTCTGTCATCGAGTGCACATAAAATGGCTGACTGAGGGCGGGCTGACGACAGCCATGCATAATGGCACAGTCTTGCGATCTCTTAATAAGATCGCGGTTGCGCAATCTCTGCTGTTTCCGACCTTCCGGGAACAGCAGGGAGCGTCTGCCATCTTGGATTTGGCTATTCAAGGCAGAACCCAAATTTTGTTCTTGCGGAACCCTAGGGTTTCTGCGGAACACCAGTTGGGAAATGCTGCTCTACTGTATTGTCCTCTATAGAGTATGGTCCTCTACTATGATGTCAGACAGAGTCTTGTCCTATTCTGTAATGGTCACTATAAAAAAAAAAAGTTCCTATATTGAAATTTAAGCTGTGCAGTCATATTTTACTGTAATAAATATCCTTTACACGGTCTTTTCCTATATTGTAATGTCCACAAGAAATCTTGCCTTACACAGCAATGTCTGCTATATGCTTGAATTACACTGTAATATCTGCTATACAGTCTTAGCCCATGTACATTTTTGTCCTATACTGTAATATACCTGTAGTCTGACTCTGTACAGTTTGTCAGTTATAGGCTTTTACCCTTGTTGAGAACACAATAGTTTTGTTCTTATAACGTCATGTCTGCAACATAATGTTGTCCTATAGGGCAATATCCTCTGTACAGTCTTGGCCTTCACTGTAACATCTGATATTTAGTCTAGCCTCATTCTTTAATATCTGCTAAACCATCTTGTGCTGTACAGTAAAGTCAGCTATATATTCTTGTCCTATGCTATATTCTTTGCATTAAAGTTTCTATAATAATAAAAAATAAATAAATAAAAAAACAACAGCAATGTTATAGTGCTGCTTCCCACCTCTTTTGAATCCTAATAAGTGTGGAGGGGTTTCGAAAAATACCACTCTCTGTCTCATTAGAGATTTTGCCTTTTAGCTCTAAGAAGCAAAGTAAATTGTGAGTGTAGGACTCACCTAAGATGTTTTACTTTGACGTGGAAGTGCGCTTGCACGTTAATGACCATTGGAGTGATACTAACAAGCCTCCATTTATTCAACTATGCATAGGGATAGTGCACAGGTCATGGTTTTTGGTTTTTAATCTATGTATTGTGGCTGATGTATGCTATAATGTTTATTAATGCGGTTGGAAGATTCTCAAAATAATCTGTTTTTGCTTGATCCTTATGGGGTACTAAGTGTAGATTTAATGTGTGAAAAATTAATAAAATAATTTAAACAATTGTAGCATAAAGCTGCAACATAAAAAATGGGGGCGTGGGGGGGGGGGAGGAATTATTGAGTCAATAGTTTCTTAATGCAGAATCTGTTTTTAAGGCACCACACTCATAGACTGCACTGAATTTAGGGTGCCCTTAGCTGACTAAGTAGTATGTTCAGCTTCTTGTTACAATAGTTAGTCCTGTGAGGCATATTTTGACCCGGATTAAACAATTCAGTAGGATATTGTGTAAAAAATAAATAAAAATGTTCTTTTCCTTGAGGTACAGGTGCACAATAACCAGCACTGAAATTGGACGTGGAGTATTTCATATTTTACGTTATTTACTAATGGATGCATTTAGTTGCCGTTTGCCTTGCACAATGTTCAATTACAATTAGCAGCTTCAAATGGGATATGTTATGCATGATGGAGCCTCTTTAATTATGCCAAAAGCCATACTGATCTGGCAGAAGAAAAAGCATCCAATTTGTCTTCAATTAATACTTTAATTAAAACTGCTTTAAAAAATTAATTGAGCATAATTTTGACATCTTTATACCCATGTGTGTTTCCTCTTGCAGTGTTAAAGTAGCACTACAGTGTTAGTAATATAAACCTGTATTCCTAACGCTTTAGAGTTTATGTCCCTAGTTATAAAGGTCTTGCCCAGTGAGTATGTGCGCCATAAAATTAAGAAATAAAAAAATTTAATTACCAGATTTTTACAAAATGAAATCAATATTTAAAACATCATATAGAACAACTTTGTTATTTTAGAGGTGACTTCTGGGGAGAACAAACACACTTCTGATTCTCATGCCTTTTCCCTGTGCTACGGTACTCTGTGAAGTTAATGGCGCTATAGTGCATGCTGGGAGACTACAGACACGTCTTGAAGGGTTACACTGACCGAACCACTGCACCCAGGCTAGTTCAATCAGATTAAAAAGTATCACGGCTAGTGAAATTAGTTGTTCCTCTTACAAACTTCCCAGAAGTCCCAGATCCAAAAGTGTGGTCTAAATTAGGAACTAGGGTCCCCTGTCCACCATCCTGGTTATTTTCTTGTTGTGCCATTTTAACACATACAGTAAGCCAACAAAGTGCAGGATGATCACATTTCCATGGCATTTTTGCTCACACAAACAATTGTGCATTTGCTCCATGACATGCACATCATTGGCACTCAACTGCTCCAGGTCCTCCCCCATCATTACTTCTCTCAGATATGTTACACACAATATCACATATTGCTAAGATTTGGCAACAGTACCTAGTTGGAATTATTAATATAGTCTACACAATGACTCCCTGTAAGAACACTCCTGAGTCTCTACTGTTTCAGTATCTCAAACACACAAGCAATAATACAGGACATGCACAGAATTGGACAGGTGCAATCAGAGGAAAAACTAAATAAGCAAGCCTTGTGAGCAAATGCACAAACTAAATATGGCGGGTTTGAATGACCCAAATGGCAACCTACAAAACAGACTGGATGCTTGAAGTGAGGGCTGCCACAGCAGGGAGACAGCCAGCTGTGAAAACCATATATTTACTTCTACTAGTCAGACCAGTGTGAAAAAAAAAATGAAATTAAATTAAGTTTACTCATATACAGGTAAGGAGGCTAGCACTATGTATAGTTTTAGTTTCATATTTACAGCAACACACAATTTATTTTTGCGTTACAGATACGGTTCTGTGGTTTTGGTAGAAAGTCAGAGAAAGTTTTGCATCTGTCAAAGCACTTGACAATACTTGACTTGCTTACAAATAAGTCAGTGACAAGAACAATGGCAAGCATATTTGTCAGGTATTAGCCCTGTATCTAATATAACAATAGAGCTATTATCACATTCACCTTTCAAATAAATTAGAAGATTTAAGACATTAACAGGCACCAAAGCCTATCACCTTATCCGTGCATTAAAGGTTTGTTGGTTGCTATGGTAGCAGTTTAAACTGGATATTTGAAACACAATGTAAGTGGAGCTGCTTTGTCACTGAAGAGATAACAAGCCTGGATCAATTTTTTATCAGGATCGCTAGCATTCTAGAAATTCAATACAGCCAACAATACAGCCCAAGTCTTCCTGCAAAGATACCAGGACGGTTTAATTAGATCATGTTGCTATATTAGCAACCCTTAAGATAAGCAGCTGTCTGATTTAAGGCTAAAACAATGAATATCAGGAAGGAGACAGAGGACTAAATCTAAAAGAACGCATCTCTCATAACGGTTTAACAAAACAAAAATATTTATGAGAAAAATTAAGAAAAAATACCCCCAAAACCTAATTTAGGCTAAAGTGAGAAAGGAACAAGATATGGAGCAAAAGCAACATAAGTATCATTTAAATACTACACTAAGGTTTATCCCTTTTTTCCTCTTTCCATGCTTTATATTTCATCTGCAATATTTGGAAGTGAAAGGCAATATCCATTTTCCAATTATTTGCACTTTTTACACATTATATATATATATATCACATTGCACTGCACTCTGAATTTGCACCGGAGACACTGTATTTTGCGGTTTTCCACTTTTGGGGTCGTTGGGAGACAATTCTCAGCATGATTTTTAAGTCTTGTATTACTGCTTGTATGTTTGAGATACTAAACCAGTAGAGATTCAGGAGTGTCAGTGTGAAGATTATATTAATCATTCCACCTAGCTACTGTTGCCAAATCTTATTGGTCTGGTGGTACTGGCAGCAATATATGTTCATGTTTTAGATTAAAATAACTTATTAAAATCTAAATTGAGTTGAAATCTCACTGAAACCTCAAGTCATTACAAAATATGACTTGGGCTGGCCGTGCTCTTGCAGTGACATCGAATGAGAAAGATGTGTACTGAATGTCTGTGGCAACTTTCAGAATATTTGAGATCCTGCCATCCCACATTTTTTTTTTTTTTTTTTTTTAAACTGCAGTGTTTACGTTGCAAGGTTAAATCCCGCCTCCAGTGGCTGTCACACTTACAGCCTCCAGAGGAGCTTCCTGCTGCAGCAACAGAGGAAAACTCACCTGACTGCAGCCTCCATAGAAAAGCATTGATGCAATGCTTTCCTGTGGGGAAGTTTGATGCACTCAGTGCCATTTGCAGGTCCCCAATGCTCCTCTATGTGCCTGCTCTGTTAGTTGCAGGAGGAGAAGAGCTAGGTTGCTCCAAGGGAGCCTTGGCACTGGACAAAAAAGGAGTAAAAACCTGTAATTTTATTGTTTTTATTTCTAACAGGTAGGGTCGATGTGTATAGTTGGGTACAGAAACGCTAAAGCATTAGGAATATAAACTTATATAAGTAAAACTGTATCCAAAATGTTTCTACAATTTACACCCTACAAAAACTAAAATATGGCTCACTAAGCATGTTACAGCCATACATACCTATATTATTGTTATTGGCATTTACCTAGCACCAACATATTCCGCAGCGCTTTAAATTGTTTTAAAATGGCGAAATTTAACAATAAATGAGACAATTACATGAACATTATGAGTAGTACCCTGCTCAAATGAGTTTACAATCTCACAGTGTCATTCCATTTGCATGTTAAAAGTAGAGTTAACATTTTGTCTCTGTACAACATGGTATGTAAAAGAAAACCCCCGGTTTATCAGCTAATAATACGTCTGACTCTAATGGCATTGTACACAATAGGCAAATGCACACTGGCATTGGGTGCTCAAAACTTTGAATTAGAAATACAGATCTCTAACCTTGAAAATGTTTCAAGGACAGGCTTTCAGACACTTTGAGTACACCAGTGATACATACCTTCATACAGGCATGCAGTACTTCCTCGATAAGGGAAAATTCACCCAGAGAAGAGCTATAGAATCTCATTATAGAGCACGCCAGGTCACAGGGAATTGTGCTTGTACAACTTATTAATGGAATGATCCAAGTGCCAGCTCCAGAGGGGGATGACACGAGTTACTGACACATCCTTACTTTATTCAGCCAGTTACGTCCATGTCAATGAGACCAAGGCTTTTGGAATGTAGGAGTACTCTCACTTCCATAATGTGAAACATCATAGTTTACCCTAGTACAGAGCTTACATTCCTAACATCATAAAGTGAATCCCCCTGCTGAGCTCTGAATTCAGACTACCCCCCACCTCCCCCTGTTAATCTGCCCCTTTGTGTTAACTCAGTGGATATAATTAGCTACACAAAGAAGGCCAACAATACCTGAGAGGGAAACAATGTTCTGCATAACTATCCCAATTGCTACTGTGAAAATTAAATTGCGCCCCCTACAGCTCCCATCATTCCAAGCCAGCCTAAACATTAAAAGCTAGGAGTTGCTCTTCTACAACATTACACATGTGAGAGAAAAAAAAAAAAAAGTAAAGTAGAGACTCTTTATACATAGCATTACTAAATATATAATTTGCTAACCAAGTTAAACATTATTTATAAAATACTTTATTTCAGCTTTTACTTTTTAACTACAGGCTGTTGGCACATTTTATAAAATGCAGTTTATTACTTAGGAGACAATCCAAACACGGTAGCTAATTTTATTGACTACTGATTATCATAAAGTCTAACTCAGCAGTCAAAGTGATCACATCTAAATTTTGCAAACCTTTTTTCTTTTTTTTTTTTGCTATTGATGCCAAAGTCAGAAAAAAAGTTATTTTCTTAAAACCAGGTTGGTAGGCCGATCTAGAATGTTTAATCCACCCACCCCAGAAAATTAAAACAAAAAAAAAAACCAACAATGTGCTTTTAAATGCAAAAAAAGGGTGGGTAATTATGTTTTACATGGATAGTGCAGTGTGAGAGTTTCTTTAAAAGAATGTCTACATAGACTATCAAGTATTGTGCAAATGTGTGTGTTATGCTGTTGAGTTTGCTGCACTATATTTAATTTGCAGTGCACTCATTTGTCCTTTAATTGGTTTAAAGGATTAAAAAGCAATTGTTAATGTTGCTTGCACACATCATTAAGTTGTGGATATGATTGTGAAGTTCATTCTTCTCACTCACCAACACATTTCAGGATTTGTTAAAAAAAAAATAAAAAAAAAAAATATATATATATATATTTTTTTTTTCAAGCCCTTTTTAAGTCCTTACAGATGCTACATTTTTAATGGTCCTATTAAAGATTTTCTAATTCATCCTGAACAGGACTGTGGTCTCCCAAACATCACAGCTTGACATGAATTGTAAGGCCCTCTTCAGCGACCAGGTAATGGGACGAGTGCAGTCGAAAAAGTATCAAAACAATGGATTCCTTTGCTGATGTGTTCACAATTCCACTAACATGTCAAAACTTTTTTTTTTATATAACTTCATATATTTTACAAACACTTGATTCAGTTTTTTCAAACAATACAAGGCAAAACCAACCTCAAGCCTACCTAATATTACATTAAAGGGACACTATAGTCACCAGAACAACTACAGCTTAATGTAACATTGGAGTTTGAGAGAGACTGTAGTCGTTTACATTGCACTGTTAAGCAGGCCCGGACTGGCCATCGGGCACACCGGGCAAATGCCCGGTGGGCCGCGATGGCCGTGGGGCCGAGGCCGGCAGGGGAAGGTCCCAGGACTTCCCCTGCCGGTTTATGCAGGGCCGGCACTATCCGAGCGCCGGCCCCGCTGTATTCCATGTCGGGCCGGTGGGGAGATCAAAGATCTCCCTCACCGGCCCACATGCTATCCAATGCGGCCGCCGGCGGGGAGAGAGGAATGGAGCCAGCCTTCCCGGAGACAGGACCCGGCGGAGCTCTAACTTGCAGCTCCGCCGGGTTCCTCTCGCGAGATCCGGAGCGTTGCCATGGCAACGACCGGATCTCGCGAGAGTGAGCTCTAGCCCGCAGGCTAGAGTTCACTCACCACGAGGACCACCAGGGAACGCTGCCACTCTGCCTCCCAGTCCCAGGAACCAGTCCCCCCCTCCCAGGCTAAAGGTAAGAAGGGAGGGGGGGACATAATGCCTGTTATTTTATTTGTTTACCCCCCCCCCCCACACACAAAATCCATTCTAACATTTATACATCACGCACACCCACACCCCCAGCACACCCTCACCCCCAGCACACCCTCACCCCCAGCACACCCTCACCCCCAGCACACCCTCACCCCCAGAACACTCTCACCCCCAGCACTCTCACACCCATCACACACAGCACTCTCACACCCATCACACACAGCACTCTCACACCCATCACACACAGCACTCTTACACTCAGCACTCTCACCCACATAACACACAGCACTCTCACCCACATAACACACAGCACTCTCACACCCATCACACACAGCACTCTCACACCCATCACACACAGCACTCTCACACTCAGCGCTCTCACCCACATCACACTCAGCGCTCTCACCCCCATCACACTCAGCGCTCTCACCCCCATCACACTCAGCGCTCTCACCCCATCACACTCAGCGCTCTCACACCCATCACACTCAGCGCTCTCACACCCATCACACTCAGCGCTCTCACACCCATCACACTCAGCGCTCTCACACCCATCACACTCAGCGCTCTCACACCCATCACACTCAGCGCTCTCACACCCATCACACTCAGCGCTCTCACACCCATCACACTCAGCGCTCTCACACCCATCACACTCAGCGCTCTCACACCCATCACACTCAGCGCTCTCACACCCATCACACTCAGTGCTCTCACACCCATCACACTCAGCACTCACACCCATCACACTCAGCACTCACACCCATCACACTCAGCACTCACTCAGCACTCTCACCCACATAACACACAGCACTCTCACAACTATCACACACAGCATTCTCACACACAGCACTTACCGCACCCTCACATACCACTTACCGCACCCTCACACACAGCACCCCTCACACACAGCATCCATCACGCACACATACTGCACCCCTCACATACACACAGAACCCCCCCAACACACTGCACCACACACATACTGCACCCCTAAACACATTACATTCCAGACACACACTAGATCCCTTACCCAACTCTGGATCATCTACACACATATAAACACTAGATCCCTATATACACTCTGAATCCGTTATAAACACACACTCACTAGATCTCCTACACATTCTGGGTCCTTCAAACACACACTAGACTCCTATACACATACACACACACACACACACACACTACACTCTTAACATATACACTCTGAATCCCCTATATACACTCTGAATCCCCTATATATACACACACACACACACACACACACACACACACACACTAGATTCCTTGTAAGCAAACACCTACTACACCCCTAAACACACACTTTCTACAAACACTACATCACCTATACACACACTCTATAGCCTGTTTGCACACATGCTACATCCCCTTTACATACATTCTCTACAGCCCCTAGCCACATATGCATCACATTACACCACAGGCACAACATGTCTAAAACTAACCTTATTACACAATACCACACCACAATCAGCTCACCCTACACACACACACACAATACCACAAGCAGACTCCAAACACATGCACAATACTCTTTCCTGGCATTTTTGTCTCCTGGTATCCAGGTTTAGAGACACCAGAGACAAGTTGCAAGGAAACACAGTGCAAGCATGTTATTAAATTTGCTTGCACTGTGCAGAACAAATAAAGTTTTTTTTTTTTTTCTCATGCTAGAGCTCTTCAGCAGAGCTCTGCGCATGGTCTGCCCTGGAAGAGCATTGAACCAACATGCTCACTTTGAGAGGGGGCGTGCTTGTCATTAGTGATGACAAAACACACCTCCTCTGACCCGCCCCCTTCTTAGTGGGCCGCTGGGATAAAAAAATGCCCGGGCCGAATTTTTCTCCCAGTCCGGCCCTGCTGTTAAGACTGCCTCAAGTTGCTGTCTATCAGACAGCCGCTAGAAGTGTTTTCTTTAGTTTCACGGAGTTTGACTCTGTGACTCAACGCTGGATGTCCTCACACTTTGAACGAGGACATTCAGCATGTTGAAACTCCCCCCCCCCCCCCGCCAAAAGTATTCAGTCAACGCTTTCCTATGGGGAAAGCCTAAAGCACGCGTGGCACTCGCCACACATGCGCAGTTGACAGACATCTGCAGACGAGGAGCCTGACACAGCCCTGAGGGAAAATGGCGCTGCAATCAGGTAAATAAAAATTGTTGCTTTTTTATTTTTTAAAACGCGTTACATAAGCGGAGGGAGGTGGGAAAGGTGCAAGGGCAGAGGGTTCCTATAGTGTTGGCAATACAGCTTTGACTTTCTAACACTATAGTGAAGGACACTGAAGACCCCTAAATCCCCTTAGCTTGCTGAAGTGCTTTATGAGTGAAGAGTGTGTGTCTTTTCTCATTTTATATAAAGTACAGATATTTGAAATTTTATAAGTTAACCTTGTTACATCCCTCTGGCTGTCAGAGAAGCAGCCCTGTTACTTCCTGGTAGTTTAGCTCACTGTAGCTAAACTCAAGAGGCAGCAATTACACAGAGCACATGCTTTGCAAAGATTTCTCCAAAGTCTGTGATTTGATAGCCACAGAAGGGAAGAACTTGCAAGGGTTTCTGAGAAAAGATATGCAATTTTCAAGTGTTTTTTTAAGATATAACCCCTATGAAACAAAATGCATAATTAAATGTAGTCACTGCGGGTGTATCTACTAAACAGTGGTTTTTTTTGTTCTTTTATAAAAAAAATCCGGCAGTGTAGTGCCTGTCTAAGCTAAGGAAACTGCGGTGATATTAATATTTCAAAATAAATTACATATTGAATTATTTTTCTGTTTGCTTTTTTCTTTAAGTTCCATTGTTTGCGTGTGGACTTAATCTCTAAAGATAAAATATTTTAAAGATCTCAGGTGTCAATGAAAATCATCCACCCACCCGTTGCAGCCCTACACTAAGCTCCCCTGTTCTCTTACAGTTTACACGTAGTCTGATTATGTTTAAATATCAGAACAATACCACCAGTTGCATCTGAATATGTGTGTGTCTGCCACAAGAGGGCAATGTTTTCAGCATGTAACAAAATAAACACGTAAATAAAAATCACTTTCTTGAAACTGAACAGTTAAAACATTGAGCAAAACCTGGGCCCATTGTTATACTCTAAAGAAGAAGAAAAAAAAAAGAAAAAGAAAAGAACTTGGTGTAAAATTGTGGTATTTAGAAATAAGGCTGTTTCACAAAGGTCAAAAGCAAGCTTCATGTGCTTTTAATTGTATATTCCAGATGATCTCCCAAGTTTCCTCTTTTGGAAGAATAGTTCCTTTCTCGTGTCCAAATCCTTCCGTATCTTATTCTAAATCCAGATTATTGGTGTATATGAATAAGAGACTTTCACAGTAATAAAATAATAAGGGAAAGAAAAACACCTAAAATAGATATTTTGGTTTTGCTGTGTTACTCATATGATCAGCTACGAAAGAAATATTGGATAATATGGAAAAAAAAACAACACAGAGTTTTAATACACAGAGGGAAAAGCTGGCCAGAGACTAAAGACAACCTACAAAAAAAGATCACTCAATAACTAATTTTCTGTAATACAGATATGCTATAAATGGGTAAATCTGGGGGCATTGATGATCTCCTCCAGATTTTCAAATGGAAAACAAGCTTTATGCCTTAAAAAAAAAAAGTTCCAACATATGCAGCACCGCGTCATAGGTAAACAAGACAAACAAGCAATTTTGGGAAAAAAAATTAAATAAAACATAGAAAAGTTGGTCCAAAGAATAAAAGGAGGGTATAACTAAATTCTCACAAGGCAATATATTAAGAATAGAAGTTCTATTGGTAGGTACTACACACATCTAGAAGGACACATGTATTTCTAGGTGCACTTACAGTATGGAGTACTTACAGGATTTAGAAATATGGTGGTACAAAAGAATAAAGAAGATTCAGGATTACATCAGATAGCGGTGGTAAGTCTTTCTCGCTTTGATTACACATCGGAAATGTTTTTCTGATTGCAAAATCTGTAGCTATGCCGTGCAAAGAAACTGCTGAATGTTTGATTAATTTGCACAGTGTTGTCCATAGCAAAGAGATTTGTTTCCTTATATTAGTTTAAGACAGCAGGATCTGTGTTCTTTTTCAAATTCCAAGCATCTCACATTGTATTCTTAAACCTTATATGCTGAAGAGTTCCTGTAAATGAACACTATAGCGTTCGATTTACAATGCTAACGTGCCCTAATGGCCGTTAAGGGTCCTGGCCCCCCACCTACAGTGAGTATTTTACTTACCTTTTTTCCATTTTAGCGTCTTTACAAGGAGGCTCTGCCTGCTCGGTAATATCAAAGAGTTCGATGATCTCAGCCAATCTAATGCATTCCCAATGGAAAGCATTGGGAGGCTAGTGCGCATGCATGTCAGAACACCATGCTGCACCATTTAAATGGTATAACGGAGGCCACCTGATAGAAATAGTATATTTTTACTACTGTTTGGGGGAGAAGGAATGGCACCCAGACCACTTTATAGAGCTGAAGTGTCTAGGTGCGTATAGTGTCCCTTTAAGGACTAGCAGTAATACAATTAGATGAGGTAAAATGTAAGTTTTTCTTATCTCCCATCTGTTGGCATTTGCCAATGTTCTAGATAGTCTACTTGAATGCACAGTGCTCCAAGTACTGCTAGAAATATACTTATTTATCTTGTGAAATGCAGGAATTTAGTACAACCCAGTATTCTGGCAAACCAATATACCCTGCAACCTGACTACTTTGACATTCAGTACAGCTTTTCTCCTTTCGCAGTGCCTAGTAATTTCAATGGAAATGTAACTCGTGAAAAAAATCCGCTGGAGCCGAGAAGAATCAGATAACAAAAACCAGAGGATTATGGGTAGCAAAAGTAGCAATCAACATTTATTTGATCACTGTGGGATGTTTCCAATTAGAAATACATATAGTTACATCTGGTACTATGTATGACAGCTTAGGCTCTTTATTGCATGCAAAGACTTTCTAAACAATGTTAAAGCTAATCTAAATCTAAAATAATTTAATTACATGTGAGAACAAGGCCAGCAAGATAAAAATCAATGTTGTTGGATTATGAAGTTCTTTTTGTTTTGCTTTGCATAACAGTACAGATACGCTAAGGGAGTGCCAGACCTTGAAAAGCTCTCTAGAATTCCCAGAATGCACACAGAAAAAGATCCAGTGAAAATAAGCATGTGGGTGAAGGTGCAGACCTGTAGTCTGTGCTGTGCCAAGGTTATCAGGATCCAGGCCGTGCAGGAATGCAGAGCATTTATTAGTCTTAGACATCCAAGAGGAGGTATGTGTTTAAGCTATACACAAAGAAGCTACTCAGTGGGAAAAATCTAAAGCTCTGACAAAAAAAGTTAATTTGGGGGGGTTCAGGCCCAGATGCTGACGGAATGTGCAGATAGAATGTGTTCCAGCCTCGGAGAAAAAAAGAAAAAAAAGGCTGAATATATATGGTGAATGGAAACAAATACTCAGGTGGGTAGCTGCTATGTAAGAAAGATTCAAGGCATTGTAATTCCAGAGATATTGTGTGTCAGCCATTAAAAATAAACAAATAAAACCGCCCCCCCCCCCCCAAAAAAAAAAAACAAGACAAAAAAACACAAGAAAATAGTCAACCCTCTTCTCTTCCAAAAAGAAGTAGAAAACAAAATGAAAAAACATGGCAAATGGAGAGTTTAAGACTGCCAAGAAGAAATGTATTGCTGCTAGCTCAATGGGCTAAATGACAACCATTTCTATGCCCTGCTCTAAACTGGGTCAGATATATCGACCTTGGGGCAAATTTGCTGGGACACCCACTCCTGGGAAGATTGGCAACTGTATTGAATGTTTCCCACATTTGAATAATTTTTCTCACTGTAGAATGAAGGACTTTAAATTGTTTAGAAATGGTCTTGTAACCCTTCCCAGTTTGATGGGCAGCCACAATTGCTGATGTCTTTCCTCTTTGGCATTGTTTTAATACAACAAGCAGCTAAAACTTCAGTTTCATAAAGGTGTTCACACTTGCTGATTGATGAGCAGCACCTGTCTGCGACTTAGCCTCTTAATTCCTATGGAAGCAGTAAGGTTCTACTTCGTTTTTCCACAGATGGCACTAGGTCATGTGTTTTTGTTTATCGGACGTTGTATTTACCCAATTTTAAGACCTGCTAAGGAACAGATGATTACCAATATGTCCACAGAATTCAAAGAGGGTGTACTTTCTTTTTGCCATGACTGTATCCACATAACACAGGGTTATTACCTAAAGTGAGAATTAATCCAAAGTAAATTCCAGGTCAAAATAGTCCGCTATGCTTCAAGTTTGACTGCTTTAGCCTAGAATTAGAAATTCACTTTGAATTCTCACTTCAGTAAATAACCCTGTCATTGTTTTGACTTTTTACATTAATGTTGCAGGCTTATTTTACTTGTAAATACATCTTCAGTTGCTTGTTTATCCTTTTAAGTTAGTATATGCTATATAGATGCTAAATAGACAGGTTACTCCATCATCGGGACTCTACTGATGGATTGTTATTGGTCTTGGTGGTTTTCTTCCCAATATTCTAACAAACACAAATGTAACTATGTGAAAGATAAATATTTGGCTTAATTAGGGAATTCCAAGACTCTGGCCAGTCAGCAGACAGAGGTCAGAGCTACACAGCACTGAGCTGTCTGTGCTCAGGCAAGGATGAGCTGAAATGCAAGAGACAGACAAAATATAGATATAATGTTCTCTGTGTTAATGCAGTGGGCTTGAAATCTACTCATTTCAGCATGATTATGTATTTCTACCCAAGCTGAAGTAAAAACATTACTTGACTGACACACACACACACACACACACACACAAGCTAGCTTTTAGCTAGCCTTACCAAAGCGTGTTCGCCTAAGAATGTGCATTTATAGCTTATTTCTTCTAAATCAACATACAATTGATGTCCATTTAGAAAAAACATTGTATAAAAGGTGATAAAAAGTATAATACATAATTATTCCCACAATTTATAAATTCCTCATTGAAGCCTCAGACCATCTCCAGAAGTAGGGGTGAGCACCAAGTATTCACCTAAACCTCCCTATAGGAAATCATTGAATCAATGCTTTCTTATGGAGCCTCCACATCATGTGATTGAGTTTTACGCGATCAGGCAGTGGAAGCACCAGTAGTATAGTGACAGCCAATACAGGTGAACTTAAAAGGACACTGTAGGCACCCAGACCACTTCAGCTCATTAAAAAGTGGTCTGGGTGCCAACTCTCACTCTTTATAAAACTGCAATAATTACCTGCTAGGGTTAACTCTTGCTGCTTCTTCGGCTCTATGCATGAGAACTTCCAGCGTCGCCAGAATCCCCATATGAAAGCATTGAATAATGCTTTGCTATGTGGAAATCCTAATGAGAGCACGGCGCAGACGTCAGCGGGGGAGGAGCATGGGCGGAGCTGAGCCAACACCGAGGGACATTGGCGCTGGACCCAGGTAAGTGACTGAAGGGGTTATTGACCACTTCCGTGCTGCGGGAGGGGGCCTTGACAGAGAGGGAAGATATAGTGCCAGGAAAACAGGTTATTTTCTGGCACTATAGTTTCCCTTTAATCCTGCAATGTAAACATTGTAATTTCTGAAAAACGTTGCAGGGCTAAGAGGACAGGACTTGAGAGGAGATGAAGTGGTTAGGGTCACTATAGTGTTTCTTTTAAGTTTGGATCAGAAGTCCCGCATTAAACTTGTTGTAACAGACATCCAAATTTTCTATTTAAAAATTTACATGAATGCAAATTAAAGAAAAGAAAACGTTATACGCGTTTAAAAAAAATGTGTACGTTTTGCATTCTACTGAACACTGTGCTTTTAAGCAGCTCTGAATCTTCATCCTGGAGTTCTATATAAACTTTAAAGGAAATTCCTATTACTTTGTTTTGTACTGGTTATCTTATCAGAAGGAAATTGTGTTTGTTTGGCCTTCCCAAAAAAAGAAAATCATCTTTGCACAGGAAATCTATTGGTCTGCACATCATTTGTGCAGTATGTTGTTTTGATGTGAATACAATTCTGCTATAGGCCAAATGGGGAGTTCTTTGAAACAACTGACTTTCCATCTTCATAAGTCAAATATCATTGTAATAGTTTAATGATCACGTTCCAAAACACTATGAACACGGAGTAAGAGATCATACAAAGGATTGCAGCAAGGAAAACTAAAAAATAAAGTAAGGCCTATATAAGGATAGCAAAGTATAAACGTACTGGTAAAGGGACACTGTAGTCACCCTGACCACTTCATCTCGATTGTCTGGGTGCAGTGATCCTGTCCCTTTAACCCTAAAGAAACCCACACATTTGTTTATATTGCAGGGTTAAACCTACCTCTAATGGCTGTCATACGGATACCCATGAGGCGCTTCCGCTGCACAGACCAAGTAAAACTTATGTAACATGGAAGCCCAAAGGATAATATTGCTTTCCATTTTTTCCGATGGGAAAGTTGGAATGCGCATGCTCGCTGTTGGTGTGCATTTGGTCCTCAAGGTTCCTCTATGAGAAACATTGGATTGGAAGACACCAGAGGAGGCACAGGATCGAACGGAGTGGTAAGTTTTATAACCAGTTCCCTTTAAGATAAGAATTTTCCTTTTTTTTTTTGTTACAGTTAAACAGTAACTCTGTATATAGGGAAATTGCAAGCTATTTTACACTGCAAATGATGGAGTAATTGATGCGACTAGTTGTCAGGAGGATACATGGTGTCCTTACATCCTTCAAAATAAATATATAAAGAACATTTCCCATTCAATGAATGAGCGGAAACCATATTATATTTCATACCAAGAAGATTGCAATATACATACAATGTGGTGTATGGCAAGCAAAAATAAATAAAAAGTCAGGTCATTTATGACAAATCATGTTTATGTGTTTGGTGCTAGCTTCATTTTAACGGAATAAAAGGAGTCTGGAAATTAGCTGTATAACAGGTACAATGCATCATCAAAGAAATAAACAAAGTCTAATAAAATAGAGATACATGCCCAATGAACTTCACAGTTAATGTACCAACGAGGCAATATGCTAACGAACTTACTTTCTCACGCAACCATGTTAGCTGCATCTGTGCACCTCAGATGAGATTAAAGGACCACTATAGTGCCAGGAAAGCATACTCGTTTTCCTGGCACTAGAGTGCCCTGAGGGTGCCCCCACCCTCAGGGACCCCCTCCCGCCCGGCTCTGGGATGAGGAATGGGGTTAAAACTTACCTTTCTCCAGCGCCGGGCGGGGAAGCTCTCCTCCTCCTCTCTGCCTCCGATCCTCCCTTTCGGCTGCATGCGCGGCAAGAGCTGCGCACGCATTCAGCCGGTCTCATAGGAAAGCATTTACAATGCTTTCCTATGGACGCTTGCGTGCTCTCACTGTGATTTTCACAGTGAGAATCACGCAAGCGCCTCTAGTGGCTGTCTGTGAGACAGCCACTAGAGGATTTGGAGGCTGGATTAACCCTATTATAAACATAGCAGCATAGCATGCTATGTTTATTAAAAAAAAAGGGTTAATCCTCGAGGGACCAGGCACCCAGACCACTTCATTAAGCTGAAGTGGTCTGGGTGCCTAGAGTGGTCCTTTAATTGCGGAGCTGTCAGTTTTATAATTTTAAGACTAAAAAAAGTCAATGGTATCTCACAAGCACGAACAAAAAATTACAATTATACATATATTTTGTTGAACTTGTTCACATTTTCTTTTTACATGAAGGAATTAACCATCAAAGCTATACTTAAAAGTTTAACTTAAAAAAAATCATTAATCATCAAATAGCAAATATGCACTCCACTACACAATATTAGTAATGTCACAATGTAAGAGAGATTAAAAACACGCAATACATTATTTTAAAACAATTAACTGAAATGGAATGCCAGTTGTGCTTATTTCCCTAAAAGATAGTGAAATACAATTCTAAAAGCAATATCAAAAAGAAAACACAGATAGGGGCATTGCTATATAAACAATATGACCTGAATGCTTTGTTACGAATTCTATGATTTTCTTCCGTTCACCAGATTTTCACTGGTTTCACTGGTATAGCACAGTGTGGATCAATCACATGAAACATTTTAAAATTAACTCTTGAACAAGTGCTACGGCATGGTTAATGTTAATTCTCAAATTAATAATTAAATATTGGGCATCTGTCTTAAGATAATGACAGATAATCAATGAAGGCACCACCCCCAAGTCCTGGTCCCTTTTAAAATGGATAGACCATGCCAGCAAGGGTTGCTACTACAAAAAAAACAAAAAAAACATGGATTTAATAAAACATTTTGGTTTTGGCTGCAGTAACCCTTTAATATATTAAGATCTAAGGTTATGAACAAACATTAATAAAACATTTTCCAGTTATTTGCCGTGAAACACTATGAGACTCACACTGGTTGTGCTCAGTGTCAACATTCTGGCATAAGTTTATCAGACGTGAATATTTAAGATTTATAAACGTCTTCATGAGGATGGCACTAAAACGAGTGGTGTTCTCTGGCAAATGTTAATGTAGTTTCCAAGAAAAAGGACAGAGTCTAAGCATTAAAATGTAGTAGTTTTGGTGCTTAGAGTCCCTTTAACTTAACACATGCACTGAAATATTTATATATTTTATTCTAACAAAGCCTTATAGGGATATGCTTCAGTGCAGCTAGCAAACAAAACATGTATAGCACAACTCATAATTATAGATTGAATTCAATTTCCACATGCTGTTTCGCTCAGGGTACTGGAGTCACTCCCGGATAAGAAGTCGTGACAAGTGAAAGACGTGCTATGGCTGTGTATAAATAGGTCACCCCATAAGCATACAATACACTAGTACTAGTAGTAACTACATAATTCATTTACAAAGAGCTGTCATTTGTTTCTAATACCCCACCTCCTACAGTCTGTAAGCTCGTTTGAGCAGGGTCCTCTTCAACCTATTGTTCCTGTAAGTTCTCTTGTAATTGTCCTATTTATGGTTACATCCCCCCCCTCAAAATATTGTAAAGCGCTACGTAATCTGTTGGCGCTATATAAATGGCAATAATAATAATAATAATAATAATAATAATAATAATAATAATTTCAAAGCAAAACATCTCCTGGGGGAAAAAAAACTGCTTTGAAAAGGTTCTCAGTCAAGTCTTGCATCCCATACCCTCCAGAAACCAAACATTCTATGCATGAGGCCGTTCATTTCTGATCATTTTGCTGGGAAGCCACTAGAGCCAATACTAAACAATCGCCAAACCTGGATGCACAGGCGCAATGTAGTAGTGATTATTGTGCCCTGGAGGACAGCTATGTGTTAAATAGTAATAGAGCTCCCATGTAGTGCTGCATCTAACGTGAGGCAAACATGGCATCTGCCCTGGGCAACACTCATTATCCATGTTTAATGTACAGAGAGGAAGAGATGGAGCTCGAAGAGGAAAAGTTGGAGATTAAAGGGGGTGGGGTTTACAGAAGGAGGAGTTTTCTTAACAGGAAAGGTGTGGCTTTGACAGGAAGGGGTTGGGGTAAATTTAGATTAGGGGGCTGCCCGTGTTTAGTCATATCTAGGGCAGCACACAAAATATATAAATCACTGCTCCCATGTAGTGTGCTTGTTTTGGAAGGATGTGACGCACAATTACCAAGAGTTTTTGCAGGGACTTTCTAGCACAACTCCCATAATGTTTAGCCAGCCATAATGCTTTCAAAGCATGAAGTGAGATGTAGTCTACAACCACATGAAGTGCCAAAAGGTTGCCTTTCCCTGGTCTAGCATTTTAGACTCCAGTCTTCATCTTAAAGTGCAACACACACACACACACACACAAAATCCTAAAATAAACAACCTAAATAAAATTGCTATCAAGTGTATACATATACACGAGAGACAAGCTACACTGTTCTAGTGTCGATTAGCACGCAATGAAACAAGCTTATTTGTGTAATTTGGGAGGATTGTTTTGCTTTGGAAATTGTCCCCTTGCAGAGCCAATCAAATGGAGGGGTGGATGTAGAAGAACGGAGAGAGGGTGCTGTATTAGTGTTAAACCCATGAACCACGGCATATAGCGCCTTTAACATTATAACAGAAACAGTTGAGAATTACTTGAGATCTGCTTAAGCAAAGAAAATGTGCTGCTATCCTGCTGCCAATCAACCACCTTATTTTTTTTTTTTAAATCTTTTTTACACACATTTTTAAAACTTGTGTTATGAGGCTGTTCCCATGATACTTGTTTTTGTGCATAATATATTGATTCCCTGTACAAGAAAACCCTATATTTTAAGTCTGAAAACTGGAAACATCATCCTTGTGTTCGAAGTTGGAACGCATTTGAATTAAAGGGACACTATAGTCACCAGAACAACTACAGCTTATTGAATTTGTTCTGGTGAGTAGAATCATTACCTTCAGGCGTTTTGCTGTAAACACTGTCTTTTCAGAGAAAATGCAGTGTTTACATTACAGCCTAGTGATAACTTCACTGGCCACTCCTCAGATAGCTGTTAGAGATCCTTCCTGGGTTATGGCTGCCTAAAATGCATCACAACATATCAGTATCTCCTCCATCTACATGCAGACACTGAACTTTCCTCATAGAGATGCATAGATTCAATTCATCTCTATGAGGAGATGCTGATTGGCCAGGGCTGTGTTTGAATTATGCTGGCTCTGTCCCTGATCTGCCTCTTTGTCAGTCTCAGCCAATCCTATGGGGAAGCATTGTGATTGGATCAGGCTACCACATCTGCTGATGTCAGTAGGCAGTGGGCAGGTCAAAAGGAAACAGGGACAAAGCCAGCAGCTCCAAACTTGAATGCAAGTAAGATGTTGCTATATTTAGGGAGGCATGAGGGGACCAGGGTGGTTAGATGGTGGTTTTAACCCTGTAGGGTCAGGAATACATGTTTGTCTTCCTGACCCTATAGTGCTAATATGCCGAAACACCTACGTGCTTCAAGCTGGAACGCAAGTAATGGAACAGATCAAGGAACCAGAAGTGACAAATGTGCATTTCGTATTGGAACACACCTGGGAAAGACAGGGAACACAGGAGAAAGCCATATAGGAGAGGTATAAAAGACAATGATTATGCAGCCAAAATATGCTGATAAAGTCTGCAATCCAGACCAAATGCATTGGGACTCCTGTACGTTATAATCCTGCTTTTATTTTAGCATTTTTGTTCTCCCAGATTACTGCTGCCTAAATACAATGTTATGCATAAAGGGAAATTCATCCGTCTGACCACATGGAATGATGAAATGCTTGATTTTATCACTTTATTTCAGTTTTCATATTCTTATACAAGGAGAAGTAGATACAAAATAATGTACCTACATCATTTACCCTCTAAAGGGTGATAAGTTAGGAATATCTGATTAATTTTGAGTGCAATACCACATTTCTCTATTCTTTATTTCATACAATGCTACACGTGCAGTTTATTTTCAGAAGCTCAGTTTAGTGTATAATCCAACTCTATTTTTGGAATTGAAGGGTCTACCTTTTTTTCTCCATCAACATTTATTTTGTTTATGGTGGTGTTTTTTTGCATCACATCACAGTTCCTTTTACTTGTTTTTTGGGTTAATTGATTCTTGTTTGCCCTTTTTGGCCATTGAACACGGTTAGTGTTTAAGACCTCACAAACACATTTTACATAGATGATACGTGAGCATAAAATAAAAAAAGATGGTTAATTACTTTAAAAAAAAAAAAAGTAAAAAATTTAAATAAAACAAAAACAAAAAAACATTTTAAAAAAACCATTCAAATATAAATAAAAGCAACTATTCTAAACCTAATGAGAACTTACCTTTTTACAATCATCTTCAGTGTTTTATAGGACCCTTTCACCAGTGCAATGGCTTCCTGGCGATATCCTGAGAGCGGTTGGTCATTTATGTTCACAATTTCGTCACCGGCCATTAAGGTGTCGGCAGCTTTGCTCCCTTCTTCCACCTGAAAAATACAATATTACATGCACGTGAATAAAATCATTAAGCACATTAAGTCTTTATAGGCACCATTAACAGATGGCTGCAACAGGCTACACTTTACAGAGAGTAACACATGAAGATCAGCATAACTAAAACAACCTTCACACCCCTAGTTACCTTTCAAGATGGCTATTATGGTATGCCAGATGTGCCCCTCCAATGCTACATATTCCTCTTTTTTTTTTTTATTCTGTTGCCATTATTGCAGATGATGTACTTTTTTTTATACAATGCTTTATTCCAGCACCAAACAAGAATTACCCAACACCCATGTCTGTGCTTTATGTATGAGGTAATACCACTACTTATTTCATGCACATTTCTTCGAAGTAGGACATTTCTAATGTTCCACAAGTTGTGGACTACAACTTCCATCATTGCAGATGGCTGGAATCCTATATAATGAGACAGTCAACATTATTTGGATTGCTATAGGTTAACAGCAACAGTTATAACATTTCAACAAATTCGTTGTTATGCATAACAATTTTTCAAAATTTGTTGCTGATCAGAAATATTAAAATTAATTTTGCCGAAGACATTGTAAAAGTACTACTGTTATATCAGTCACATTGTATAGGGATTACCGGATAGTTTTGGCACAATTTGACAAGTTCATTTCAGCAGTATTTTGTCTAAATTTATCATCTAAAATCAAATGTAAAACAGATTTAAACAGGGTTAATCATAAAGGTAAATAGCAAAAAGCTAAGTAGAAATAAATAGGCATGGTACAACTTTAGGTATCTGGAACAATGCGGTTGCCAAGAAAACCACCAAATACGGTTATCACGTACAGTCGATTATCAGCATGATCCATTTGGGAAAGTAGTGTGCTTGGTCACTCGGTTGCTTATTCATGAGCTTATCTGTGCATGTATAAGCAGTCAACTTGAGCTTGACATTTTTGCTCAAGGTTATGTGCTAGAGAGAAAACTAGCAGTGAATGTGGAGATTTAATCAAATATTTCACAAGGATTCTTGTAAATAAAACTATGTATATATATGTATGTATGTATGACCTCACAAAAGGACTTTGTAGTTGCCCTCGGGAAGGAATGATGAAAAGTAGAAGAAAAATAAAGGGATATATAGATAACTAAAAGATTTCACTTTTAAATAAATTGACTACAAGGCAGGATATGTGCAATTCTGACAAGATAAAACTTGTACTACAAAAAAAAAAAACCCTTACATAAGTAGATCTTTTTTTTTTTATATGTGAGACTTATTCACTAATCAGTTAATTAGGAGCTAAACAACATTGTAAAAATGATAATGTGATAGCATGAAAAAATGAAGGGAAAAAAACCCAAAAAACCTTCAGCTTCTCGGGTCAAGGTCTTTTTGAAACTATGTTTTGACTGAATAGAACAAAATGTGAGGGAATTAAAAATGAGCAGGAACAACTGCCTAGATCTACGATAAACTGCAGCAGTCAATATACTTAGAGTGTTCTTTTAAAGTTCAATTACAACCATGTAATAGTTTCATTTAGTTAAAAGGGTCTGTCAAAGCGTCAAAAACACTTTGCATTCCTGCAAAGTGCTTAGTGCACCCTCAGCCCACTCTCATTAGTGAGAGTGGGCTATGGCGGCAACAATTTGTAAAACTAGACGTGTCAATCAAGGAGTTCAGTACGGTTACAGGGTTATTCACTTATGTGAGAATAATTTGCAATTCAAAGTGAATTTCACATTTAAGGCCAATATAGCTTTACTTGAAAAAGTCAGCTGTGTTTCCAGTTCAGATACTTTGCCCACAAATTTGATATTCATTTAGAATTTACTAACAAGTCTTGCCTTAAAGGAACACTATAGTGTTACGAATACAATCATGTATTCCTGACACTAGTTCTGAAGTGGATGTTCAGGGGACCGGGCCACCTCTGATGGCAGTAAAAAAAAAAAAAAGAAAAAGAAAAAAAAAAAAAAGTGATTTCACTCACTTTCTCCCACACTGTGACGTCTCGCCGTGGCTGGCCCTGTCTCCGTGGCTGAAATCTGTCTTGATGATCTCAGCCAATTAAATAGTCAGGCTATTGCGCATGCGCAGCGCTGTGCCAATCCGCATCTTCTCATAGAGATGCATTGAATCAATACATCTCTATGGGGAGCGTTTTGCGTCTCCATGCCGACCGTGTGCAGCACTGGACCCAGAAGCATCTTTAGTGGCCATCTGAGTGACTACCACTAGAAGTGTTACTAGCCAGCAATGTAAACAACTGCCTTTTTTCTGAAGGACACTTGAGGACATTTTCCTGGTGTCTCCAGGATGAAGGAACATAACCCTAAATTTATGATACCGTACCATCTAATACAGGACAGTTGGGAGGTATGATACAGCTTAAAAGCCCCGCCAACCTACCATGAAAATAAATGCATTTGAGTTTTAACATTTACAAAAGGTATGTACTTTGCAAATATGTCTACTTTAATGAAGTGATTCAAGCACTCACGAAACGCGCGTAAGGCAGCAATAACTCACACTTCACTGACAAGGACAAACGCACAGCAGCTCACAGTGAAACGCACGCAAATAAATTCCAGCAGCAAACACAGTATTCAGATTCCCCACTCTCTCCCAGAACGGGCAAAGAGGAAAGAGCAACTCTTAAGTGACCTACAGACTGATACGAATTTCCCACTAGGCGATGTGCTAACCATACCTGCATCTTATGTGAGTGTGTTTTAACAAATCTTTTACTTTAATACAGTTTTTACAGAGAGCACTATGTCTCTGCTATTCTTATTTTAGATATACCCCACTGTGGGATCCTGACACTCCTATCATTATCTGGAATATACGAATATCTCAAAAAATAGAGACCTGTCAAGCTGTATTCGTGCTTATGGTAAATATTGGACTACAGCCTAATACTATAACAATTCAACTTATTTAGGAAGTCCCCAGCTATAATTTTATCAAGCTAATACAGTGTTCTAACACAGAGACAGTAATTAATTGACTCTCTCACAAACTACCTCAGAGTGGAGATCTTTGGACATTTTAATACTGTGGCTAACTACTGCCAATCCTTTTTTCTTACTATTCAGTGATTTTTATGATTTGTTAAATTACTATTGCACTTAGAACAGACAGACATTTAGTCTTTCTAAACTGTTAGCATTCTATTACACCACCTACCTCCTATTCGTGGTTGCTTTAATAGCAGAGTTCTTTGCGATTTTATCCATGTCTACTTTAATGATTGTTAGTTTAATTAAATTGTTCTTTTTAAAAAAAATAATTTCTGTAGAATAGACCAGGCTAACCTGCTAAATACATCATTAAAGATATAGCATATTAGGTTACCAATACTTGTGTCCAAGCAATTACAACTCACTATTCTAAGTATTTGTCATTTGATTAAATGTGATTATTGCTGTACAGCTACATGATATAGTGCATAGTATGATTGCATTTATCTTTATAAGTGCACATCTTTACATGTGACCTACATATTGTGTTAGTTATGTTACTCGCAAAAGGTATAGGAAGCCATTTTCAGGAAAATACATCTCTTATACCTACGATGGCAAATTCACCAACATCGTGTGGATCAGATCGTCATAACCCAACAGTCCAAGGCTTGGGGGACAGGAGGTCAAATTCAAAGATCATCAGGTTTAATCTCCAGTGTCTAGTTTCTGGGAACACCAGAGGCAAATCCCCAATAAGAGTAGCGTGAGCATATTATTAGATGCGCTCATGCAGTTTATACTAAATTCATGGCATTCGGGCCAATACAGCAGCTTTCAGACAGTTTTCACTTTCATCTCTGTGACAATCACTACAATATATCTATTACTTGTAACAATGTAGTGGGGATATCATGTATTTAAAAGGAACACAACAGGCACAATACGACTTTAAAGCATTTGATAGGCTTGGCCTCATTAATATATTTTAGTTTTTGCATGCTCAAATCTTCATAGTTTTGCAAAAAAATTAATGTTTTGCATAATGCTGCACCATAAGCCTGCCTCTTTAACCACACCCCCTCACTCCAGAAAAAAAGACTTCCTTATCAAATGTATGCACGCAGTCTCAGCCCTAACAGCACTGAGTATGCTTCTTTTAATTCAACATGGCTGCAGACAGTGAGAGGCACCAGTATTGCCTGGAGTGTCCCTTTAAATGGAGTTATATTTTGGTTTAACAAGACTGATCGATTTACTATAGTCTGATTGTAGCAAACACACACCTTTTCATTACCTATCGATGGATAGTATGGTTTTGATTAATGGAGTTAAAAATGTTGTTTTTCTAATAGGATTGCTAGCATCCTGTTTTTCTGATATAGTCTCCTTCATTTAGGATTATAAATATAAACTATGTATCGGCTATTTTAGACAGACTGTACAAAACGTGGTAACATAAAAAGCATGTTAAAGCAAATTTCAATAAACATCTGGAGACAATTCATATCAAAGGTTTTATGTCTGCTGTGGGTGAGCTTTTTATGGTTTCAAGGTGTTTGAAGTGATTTATTTAATTCTTTGTTACTGCTGATGTCTGGTGAATATTTTGCAAAAAAATAAAAATAAAATCCTTCACAACCTTTTTTTTTTATTTCATGATTAATTGGGCTTGTATTTATTTTAAGAAGAACTTTTACTTTGGAGGTCAAATCACCCATTTGTTCCAATAATTTTTTTTTTTTAAAAACCCACACACCCTGGATTTGTATCAAATGACATGATGTGGCTTTTAGAACATATTCAAAAGGATTCCTTGCCTGTAGTCAGTAGCTCCAAATATTGTCGTGTAGTAATGACATTTAAGTTGCTGTATTAGTCCAGTAATGAAGATGTAAAATAGTAAAGTAAAGTACTGTAGTTTCATTTAATAACTTTTTTACTCTAAGAACAGAAATATGTAGTGACAAGCTTTCAGGAGTACCTCGTTTTATCAAGTTTAACGCATATTTGGTTACAAATACTTTAGACTTGATAAAGGGAGGAAGTCCTGAAAGTTTGTCACAACAAATTTCTGTAGGCCCAATAAAAATGGTATGAAGTGAAACTCACAATCATGGCAGAGTCAATTGAATGAAAGAACAGCAGAGGTAAGGTTTTCAACATTTCCTGGGGCAAGAAAACCACCACAAAAGTCCTATTTAAAAAAAAAAAAAAAATTCAAAATGAAAAAAAGAGGCTACCACTGCTGCTACACACAGGCTTAATTCACTAATGTGAGATTCCAAACGTGCATTTTAAAATTGAAGGCCAAAATATTGTAATTGGAAGCATACCTAAATTGGAAAATTTTCACCTTAAAATTTGCAATGCACTTTCGAGTTCTCACTTGAGTGAATAATCCTGGCAGTCTTTTTTTTTTTAAATTGTTGAGTTTCTTCACATTTCCGATGTGCCGTCACATCCACTTAGGAGCCATATTGCCACAGACAGTGTTAGTTCTAATGGCTAAATTGAACTAACTGTGCTAAGCGGGGCAGTCCTCAAACTAGGGTAAGTCCTCAAAACGCTCAACTCCCTTTCTGCCAACCAGATAGCGGTTTCTGAGGCGTCTTGGATAAATGCAAGGCAGATAAAGCCCTTAACCAAATGTCTTTCTCCTCGGAGGAGAGAACAGTAAAGGTTGTGTGTGTGTGTGGTGCAGACCGCAAACACAAAAACCTAGACAGAACAGACATTTCCAGTGCTGAAACAACGATTCCAGATGGTAGACAAAAGCCAAAGATGCAGCTACACAGCCGGGCCCCTGCAACATGATCTTTTTAGCAAGTTAAAGTGGTTATGGTGCTTCACGCAGAAGCAAAATTAACGTTGAGGGTGGTAAATGTGTTTATGAAGGTCTTGGATGATGGCACCCTAACAAACACAGAAATCATTAGAACACTCATAGCCACACCTTTTGTTAGGCCACTTATCTGTAGTTGAACAAACGTTTGGCTCCTATTTGCCTTTCAATCTACTTGAAACCCCCCATATGTTTCATTGCTTTATAACATGGATTCAGCATCCCCTCTCCCCTGCTATATTTCTGACAAATTCTCCACACCTCCTAAGTGCACTTAAGTAAAAGAAGTGTGTGGGGGAGATGGGGGGATGGGGGGGGAGCAAGACAGGAAGTTTCTTACCTACAAGAAGAAGAATGTGGGCACTTGGTAAAGTTAAAATCTGATCTCATACAAATGGAATTATAAATCGAGCAGCAAGCTTTCATGCAATGTATGGGGTCATACAAAAAGCAGGCAATGTTCATGAAGGCACCACGCCAACACAAAAGGAATTTATTAAAAATGTTCCCCCTGCAAGGAAGTTAATTCATAACATGTCAAAATAATTCTCTGGAGACAAAGCAACGACACCTGGAGCAGCTGAGCAGATTTATGGCATATATTCCAAATTGATTTCAGACTCATTCAATGTTATTAGACAAGAATCTTTAAACTTTCCTTTGTGGTCTATGTATATATTCAAAAGCCTGCAACTGCTATTTAGAACTAATTAACAAGTGTTTTAATTTATGGAGGATTCCACATTCCACAACATTTGCCTCTAAAAGCACACAAGCTATTCATAACATAACAGAGGTTGACTTCAATGAGCACACTAAACACCATAGCCACTGCATTTCATTGTAGTGGTTGTGGTGCATAAAGTCTGCAAAGCGTTGTTCTCCCAGTTTATTTCAAATATTTTTAGCATGGTTTGACAGACAACTGGGCTCTTCTGACACCTACATCCTGGCTTCTCTGCTACAGCTTAGCTACAAGGTAGGCAAATGTTCCATCAGGCCATCCATCTTTAAGTGGCAGTGACAGATTGAGAGTTTGAACGGTAGGTTTGCTCAGAGCTCTCAGCCCATCATAGCTGCCTTTAAATGAGTTGAACAAGGCTGATGTGGTTCAAACATTAAAGCAGCTCTGTCAACCCCTCCAAAATTAGTATTTCATAAAGATACAATCTTTATAAAATACTCACACTTGAATGCGTTGGAATTTCACAGGGAATACTCTGGCTTGGTATATTCATTACGCTTGACAAAACACAGATACTTCCATCAAGTTTGGTCATTTCCCCCCAGCCGTCCATTGTCTATGGAGGATCACACAATCTCATGGGATGCTCCATAGAACCTAGTGTACACTTGTGCATGCACGGGAGTGCAACACTGACATGAAGTGTCTGGGGCTAAAGAGGACCAACCCGATGAATATGGAGTCAGCAGCGAGGGGCAGGTTCAGGTAAGAAGAACTCACCTTCCCTCGTCCAACGGACATCAAGTGGAGCAGTCACCATTGGGGGTCTTTGCAAAATATGCAAAGACCCCAGACAGGGACAGGTAAACCGAGCCACAGCAGAGAAGCTGTGCCTGTAGGTGTCAAACCACTAGAAAAACAGTTTGACACAAACCAGGAGCATTGCACCCAAACACTCTCTGCACTATAATAAGTTCAAAGTGTTGTAGGAGCATGGTGCTTAGCATTAGCTTTCAACCAAGCTAGAACATCTTTTAAAACTGCATGTGTAGAATATACAAGTATGCCAATGCAGGAGGAAAAGTAAAACATATGGAAAACGGTCATCATCACTGGAGGTTGTGAGAAAGTTACACTATTCTACTGATCTTTACACACTAACATTTCCGTCAGAGTGCATTATACGGTATTTACAGTGTACAATGCTCCAGCATGGGATCTTCAGTGAATAAATATGAGTATTAGGTTAACATAAGCCAACCTCAACCAGTTATACTGCTCTGGCTGTATGGAAAATATGTATGCACTCTGCAGGAATACTATAAAATCAAATAATGGTGATGATTAACAGTCAGCAAATAAGGAATTTATTGCTTAGAAAAGAATATGTTCTTAATTTATAGCAGGCACACTGTTCGCATCAGATAGACCTCACAGCCCGTTTTCAATACTAACAGTGACTGCGTTACACTGGGGGTAAATTAATTTAGAAAATATATTAATAAATCTGGTGAACTGAAAATAACCCATAACACATAAGAGTGCTCCATCTCCATTCATGAACAGTTGGTAGACTGACCACACAAATACGAATTTGAATCCAGGCCTAAGAGTGACCCTGAAAACATGACACCAGATAGAGGTTCAAACCTCCTCTCTTTCCAATAAGCCCAGCTTGAAATCCCAAAATAATATAGAGCCGGATCATTAGTACACACGGAGCACACTGCAAGTGCAATGGCGTTAATACACTAGGTTAAGTACAGTGTAGGATGGGGTTAAAGGGACACTATAGTCCCCAAAATAACTTTAGCTTAATGAAGCAGTTTTGGTGTATAGATCATGTCCCTGCAGTCACCCTGCTCAATTGGCTGCCATTTAAACTTTGTTTATTAACTCTAGTCACACCTCCCTGCATGTGACTTACACAGCCTTCCTAAATACTTCCTGTAAAGAGTCATCTAAAGTTTATCCTTTTTTTATTGCAAGTTGTGTTTAGTTTAGATTTTCTTATCCCCTGCTATGTTAATAGCTCGCTAGACCCTGCAAGAGCCTCCTGTATGTGATTAAAGTTCAATTTACAGAGAAAGAGATACAATTGTTTAAGGTAAATGACATCTGATTGAAAGTGAAACCAGTTTTTTTTTCATGTGTGACAAGGGCTGCATAAACAGAAACAAAGTGATTTAACTCCTAAATGGCAGAGAATTGAGCAGTAAAACCTGAGAAGCATGATCTATACACTAAAACTGCTTCATTAAGCTAAAGTTGTTTAGGTGACTATAGTGTTCCTTTAATACACTAGTAATAGTACACACATTGATGCATAATTGGTGGCTTTTTGGGTATGGAGCAGTGATAGTACATTTTGGATTTTTAGGACATCCCCAACAGCCTGGTTCAAAAAAATACTTGTAAGTACAGTATAACAGTTTTCAAGGCCATGTGTTGTTAACGTCTTTTGTCTTTATTGGTGCCCTCCCTCTTACTACAAGTATCAGGAAGTAACCAGTTCCTGGTCCCATACGTCCACAAAATAATTAAATCTTCTAAGTTGCCGACAGTTGTAATGCTTGCTATTATCTCAAAAAGGAAGAGATGGCACAGGGGCCAACAATGCAGCACCTACCATTGACTCCTGTACCTTTGGAATATTAAACTTATTAAAATTATTATTTTATTTTATTAAAAACAAATGCTTGCTTGGGTCAGTGCCTGAAGGATTGTTATTGTAACTTCTAGAATTATTTATGTAGTTATCCAAATCCATCTGCTCTTGATTCCATAACTCTGTACATCCATAGATTTGTTTTGGTATCCTGCCAATCAGCCTCTCTAACTATGAGAATTGATTAGCTTTAAAACCGAATGTGCTAGAAATGTTCTTTCAAAATAATTTATACAAAAACAATAATGTAGCATAACAATTATTAACAAAATATTAATGTTCTGCAGTTGTCTCTGTCCAAAAGTATAGTACGTATTGAGATTCATTCACTAAACTGTGTAGTACAGTAAATTGTCAATTTTTTTGCTATTTGGCTTACTTGAAGGAACACTATTGTGTCAAGAATACAAACATGTCCCCCACTCCGTGGAGATTGAAAGATTAAAACTTAACCTTTTCTCCCTCACCACGGCTGGCTCCACTTCCATGGTTAAGATCATCAACTTGGATGATCTCAGCCAATCCAACGCTTTGCAATCGGAAGCTATTGCGCATGCAATATACGGCAAAACACTGTGCCAAACATCTCCTCAGAGCTGCACTGAATCAGTGCATTTCTATAGGGAAGGTTTAGCACCGCCATACAAGCGTGGAGATGCTGCACGCCAGTGCTGCCCCTAGAGGTATTACAAACACTGCAGAAGCATGCTATAGACACCAGCACTACTACATTAAGAAATTTGATCAAAGATCAATGCTTTGTGGCTCACTATGACTATACTTAGAAGTATTTATCTGCTTCTCTGTTAATTGAACTTTAATCACACGCTGAAGGCGTATACTGGCCTTAGCAGGCTATAAAAAGAGCAGGATAATAAATTCTAAATTAAACAGAATGAGCAATAAGTAAAGTTTAAACATTAGATCACTCTTTACAGGAAGTGTTTAGGAAGACTGTAAATCACAAGCAGTGAGGTGTGACTAGGGCTGCATAAACAAGTGAATTAACTCATGAATAGCAAAGATTTAGCAATGAGACTGCAGGGGCATAATCTGTATACTAAAATTTCTTCATTAAGATAAAGTTGTTATGGTGCATATGATATCCCTTTAAATCTGTATCAAAACACATACACAAAAATCAATTAATTTAAGAAAAATCCATCTCCTAGCTGTGTGTCCTGTCTCATAGATTCCAGGAAAATTAGTCATACCCTGGAATAAATCTTTGTTTTGTTTCTTCTTCCTTAAACTTGATAAAACGGACTAACTCCACATCCAAATAACTGCACACAAAGAATGTTTTAACAGAAAAAGAACAGTATACAAGACACCTACTCCAAATGGAGGTAGGTGCATAGGAATTAGTACAACCTAAAGTAGATTAGTAGCAAAAAGCCAAATATATATATATATATATATATATATATATATATATATATATATATATATATATATATATATATATATATATATATATATATAAAACCTTTATTAATCCTTAAAGCATAGAACTAGCTCTAATAAGCAGTCCAAAGGGCTCGATTTATTTTTAATTATGCACTTTTTCACTTGTTAGGCATCACTTCCCTTTGCTTTTGAGTTACTTTTATAGGGTCTTTGGTTCAGGTCGGCACTAGCTTTGTGCGGTGCCGAGGTATTGGGCACAGATGAGGATATATACTCTATGGAGTATGGTGGGAACTAAGCAGGGATTATTACAATCGTTTGGAGAGTTCTTTCTGGTTTTCTCTGATATCCATTTTTTAATATCCAATTGGCTGACGTCGGCTGAGTTTTTTCTTTTTAACTTGGAAGAGATACAGACTATCCCCCGCCTGTGTCCCCTAATACCGCTCATTAGATTCTGCTTGATAGCAGGGTATCCCTCTTAACTGGAACGCTTCATCTGCCTCCTAGGGCTGATTCCCCTATACCCGGTATGTAGATATTTGTTCCTATTTAGGACCGTTTATTAGAGATAGTAGCTCTATGCTTTAGGGATTAATAAAGGATATATATATATATATATATATATATATATATATTTATTTATTATTTGCCTTTTGCTACTAATCTACTTTAGGTTGTACTAATTCCTATACACCTACCTCCATTTGGAGTAGAGGTCATGGATATTGTTCTTTTTCTATTTCGAGTAATTAGGGTTACCCCCTGCTACACTAGTACAACCAGGTGACCCCTTTTTAACTAGGGGATAGGGTTATATGTCTCCCCTGGCCTATGTTTTTGGCTGGCAGAAGATTTTTTTTTTACCTATCCCAGGGTTAATATTTTTTTTTGTTTTTTTTGTTTGTTTGTGTTTTAAACTGTTGTGATTAAGTTTCATAAAATGAAAATCCCACCTAAATATTATTTTATGGTGAACATTAAAAAGATTTTTTTTTTTTTTTTTTTTAGAGATTATACACAAAGTTGTATGTCAACTGGGATAGATACCATACAACCTTATGAATAATCTCTTAAAAGTTTAATATTCACCATGTGAGAAACTTTACACTTGCTATATTACAGGAACTTACCTTCTTGATTAAGACAATCTATATTGTCCACCATATGACGTCTAATCTATACCATTTATTGTATTACTTATACCACTTTTGTGTTGTAACAAGGTTTTTCAATGTTTGGCGGCGTAACACGCCACTTAAGTCACTATGACAACCTCAATACGAGGTGTTGACTACTCATCTCAAGCCTACATATGTATCTGATATTCTGTAAAATACTGTATTGTTTAATACTGTAATGTCTATGACTGTAGAATACTTCATTTGTAATCTCGCTTTACCAATGTTTGTGAACAATTCTGTAAAAAGAATAAAACGAAAATTAAAAAAAAAATCCTTTCACGTGCTTATTTTAACAATTAAATTGCATATAAAAACTGGTTCATCCCTACTATCAATTTTATTTTTCTCCTTATATTTTATTAGCGATGACCCGTCTTCTAATTTTACTTTCTCATAGGCTTTAGTCAGTAGTTCATCTTTATATCAGTTTTCTTTAAAATTGTGTATTATTTTCTGTGCTTGGTCTTGAAACATTGATTCGCCCGTACAGTTACGTCTGATGAAGTTGTGCTTTAGGAGCATTAAAGTAGCCAAGGTGAAAAATGGCAACTATTCTCTTGTTTGTAACTGTTTCTGTCTACTTTTTTAAAATTCAATTTTCTATATAAATGTTAAGATCCAATAAATTGGCTTTGGTTTTACTATTAAAAAAAAAAACAAAGAAAAAACAGTTTTAACAAAGATTTAATTTCAGACGTCTTTTCAATACAATATTAACAGCACGTGAAGCTAGTAAAATGGAAAGTAACAATGGATATTTGACCTAAATAAAATACAGTACATTTATCAACAAAAAGCAAGAAAGGATGGATGCTCAACTACTTTGATGACCGAGGCAATGTTACTGCTCTACAATACCTCCACAGCAAAATTATTCTGTTAATACAAATCAAGACAAAACCAGTGGTTCTTTAATGGAAACATGCTGGTCACCCCTTAATTCGGAGGTTAGTTTTAAATAAAAATAAGTTTACCGTTTACATTATGTACATGCTGGTACCTTCATCCAGCCTATGGTGGTCAGCCAATTATAGTTTCATTAGAACACTTGGTAAACTGGTCAACAATGTAGTTTGATTGTCCAGGAAGACTAGAGGCATCATAAATCAACGGTCACGATAGAACCATTTTTAATTTTGGAACACTATTACAGTACAGAAGATAGATATTTTTCCAAACTTGTGTTCAAAGGGGCATTCTAAGCTACACAACCACAACTTGCTGTAGTAGTTATGAGTCTGAGTAAATGGTTAGAGTGGGAGCTTGGTTGTCTTTTAACCACAGCATTACCCTCATATTTTGCTATATAATTAACTCCAAATATGGTGCATTAAATTGACACTAACGGATACTGTGTAATTTGTTATTTATCTATCAGTAGTACAGGATACTACTCAGGGCTAACAATGAAAGTGCCAAAATCTGACTGGGGGCTTTTCAAAAACCCCTTGGAGCTCCAGACCCTGACAGCCGACAGTGTATCTGATGCTAAATAACAGTGTTCGATTCTCAACCATCATTATTTTAGGATTTGACAGACTAAAAATTAGGGATGCCAACTTAATGGGGAAAAAAATATTGGCCATGCTAATTTGCATAATATATAGATAATTTCATGGGAAATGACATCACAAGATTTTACATAACATCACTATCACGCCAAGGGTGCATTATTCATTGTTGCACTATAGATTATTGCCATTTAATGTAATTTATGTAGTGCATATATGAATTGGCCACTTGATTGCAAAGTTAGATAACAGAAGGGATAATGCAAATGGCATAGGAATGTAAGGGGGGGGGGTTACAACATGGATTGATCCTTTGCTTAATCAATGGCTCAGTAGGGTGTGAGAAGTCACAAATAGGTGGCCTGGAAGTATGTAAACTAACTGCCTTCAGCCATATGGCCTCTGCCTCTTAATTGACGAGTTGATTTCCTTGATATGTTAATGATCATCAGTTTTTTGTTCAAGTATCATAACCAAAAGAAACAATAATATGTACCCACAGAATAATAATGAAGCCTCATTTTTATTATATTTAGAATGTGACAATCGCCATCTTCTAAACAAGCCCAAACATGATTGGCATAACTTAACCATAGGGGAAGGGATTGTGATGTCCGCTATATTGGGTCTCAAGTAAGAAGCGTGACATATCTATGGAATGGAGAAATGGTAAATTCATAGCGGCAATTATGATTTCTGTGGCAAGTACAAAACAGGAGATAGAAGGAAAAGTTTCTATTTGGATTGATGTTGGTCTGGGACACAAGGGGGTGGTCACTAATTGTCTCTATAGATACACCTATAGAGGCGTGGTAATCCACAGGGTATATATCCAATGATACTCAGATGTGTATTTGTACCTGCTTGGGGACCAGAATCTAATTCTAAGTGAGTCACCACTTTTGGTGAATAAGACCTGACGACCTTCTTCCATTGCTCATCAGTCCATTTCTGACACTTATGTTCCCATTGAAAGTGCTTTCAACAGTAAACAGGAAACATCATGTACACTATGACCAATCTTCAATCATACTATGGGGTCAGGATAGCCTAAGGTCAAAGCTCAGATCAGTTAGCACAAGTTCATAAACAATAAAACAGGCAGAGGGTCAAATACCAGGTAGTCAACAATGCAGAACAGGAAGACTGAAGTGAACACCACAGTAAGCACAGTACAACTAAGCGAAGAGGGCTAGTAGACAGGCTGTTATATACGTGAGAAGGGATATGCTCCCTCCATGTCATTCCCTGGGCTCCTGACACACCACTCTCCTTGTACCACCCCTGCCACTTTAAGACCGTGCCTTTCCAGCATGTGCATGTTTAGGAAGGCCGGATCCTGCAGAGATTCTGTCCACTCACTATGCCGCACTGGAGAAGCCCTTCTTGACCAGATTGTGGCACCACCATTGAAGCAGACGTGCGGCCAAGTATCTCCGCAAGGAGACAGGGAGATGCAACATGTGAGATCGAGGTAAGCTGGGGTCTAGAAAGGGAAAAATATTGGCCTTTGCATTATCATCTTTTTCACAACACAGGCACCGGCCAGAGAGCTTCAAATACTGGCTGTGCTGGTAAAATCCTGGCCAGGTGGCAACCCCACTAACAATGCTTACTTATTTACATAGTATCTGGTGTTGGTTAAACCCCTTATTATACAATATTGGGTGTTATATTGAATAATGATACAATAGCATTTCAGTCATCTTTGTATTTTGCGATAAATGTTACATTTCCAGTTAATTCCCTCACATGATGATATTCCACAAAAATATCTTAATTTTTTTCTGTTTTCTATGGGGCAGGAGAGTTGCCTTTCAATCAGCTAAATATCTTCAATTGCACCAGTCATCAAAACGGAAGACACACAAGGTTCAGTGTGGAGGATATTACCTGCATGAATGTACAGTGAAATCTCTACAATTTCTACATAGATTTAATTATATGCCAACAAGTGACTCGGTCAAGCAGTGTTTGGGTGACAGGTCTGCTGTGGATGCATATTTTAGTAGTGCCTTATTAACGTCAATCAATATGCAATTTTGCAATAGGATAATCTTTCCAGCACGCGTTGTTGTAAGACATAATACAGTACATCCTTTCTTTTTTGAATTGATATTTCAGGAGCAGTTCAAAAAGCTCTTTCTAAAAGGTCAAAAGTATTTGAAGTATTTATCAGGAGAATGGGAACATTCTTCCAGTGAACCTAGTTTTAAGAAATTATTTGTCATTAAATCTGATTGGATTTGGGGGGGGGGGGGGAGGATTTGATGGCACTGGGGGTGGGGGGAGGGGGGATCGTTTCTCCAGCACTGGACTGTTCATTGTCCAACATATATTCCTGACCCTATATTGTTAAAATCCTTATTTAGCCTCCTAAATATATCAAAATCTTGCCTTATTTCCAGCGCTGTCCATAGAAAAGCATTGATTGGCGGAGACTCAATTCTGAAGAGCTCAGCCAAGGAGGAGTTGCAGGAGTGGAGGCAAACACTGCTCTGGCCAATCAGCATCTTGTCATAGAGATGCATCGAATCAATGCATCTCAATTAGGAATGTTCAGCATCTCCATGCAGAGCGTGGAGACCCTGAATATCAGTGCTGCACATTATGCAGCACTGACCCAGGAAGCATCTCGAGTGGCCATTTGAGGAGTGACCACTAGAGATGTTCCTAGGCTGCAATGGAAACACTGCCTTTTCTCTGAACATAGGATAGACAAAACTACTACATTAAGCTGCAGTTGTTCTGGTGACTATAGTGTGCCTTTAAAATGTGTACATGTGCTCTGTAAACCCCTTAATCATTCCCCTTTTAAAAGGTTTCATGATTGGGCTACACACCTACAGGAAACACTGTGGCCAAAAGTATTATTACAATGGCTTAACAATACAATGCAGGATGATCTTTTGTACTTAACTAGATAGCTAAATCCAACCCATCACAATTCTATAGATTAAAGTAGTATCATACCAGTATTTAGGAAATGTTTTTCCACAAATGAAAGGTCGTGAAACAGAATACTTGCCGTCTTTGTGTATGAATCTTTTCTCCGTTCAAGATAAAGAGAAGGAGAAATGGAAGTCAGCCAGGTCTCTATTGATTACGATACCAATGCCAAAAAATGGCCGTGGTCAGTGTTCTCGCAGTCAGATCAGCAGGGTTTGATGTCTGAGCCAATTCAATTCATTTGTCAAAATATTATTTTAGTAATTCAAGCCAAGTACTAAAAAATACAACACATTTCAACTCCTGCAGTGTAAAAGGCCCTAGACTCCACGTGTCAGATTTCCAAAAGCAGAGCAGAGACATGCTCTACATCCTCTCTCCAGTCCACCTGCAGGGTCAAGAATCATTGCTGTAACCTACTCTCCATCAAATCAAACAATTTATGTGGACATCAGAGAAGATAACTACTTATTCAGTAAAACTAGTTTTATACTTAAACTAGTGTCTTACATCATTAAACACTTGTAAACGTTTAATCATACCTCAACGAGAGTTGTATTGTTTGGGAGCTCTGTAATGTAAAACACACAATCATTTAGAGGTCCAAAAATCATAGAAGATCAAGGCAGGGAATAGGGGCCTGAGGATTCAGGTACCAAAAAAGGACCATATGAAGCATGATACTGAATTTTAATGCCTGAAACCTGATATAGTCTGCATACATTCTATAATCTAGTTTACCTGCCTTTAACATTTTTTGTTTTGGATAAGCTTTACGAATTATTTAATATTTTGAAAAAAAAATATTTGAAATATTGTCATTTTAATATTTAATTTATTGAGGTGTTTGATAAATTATATTTTCTGATATTTTATTATATAGAAAAAAGCCATTTAAAAAAACAGTTTAGCCAAAAATATGAAATAGTGACCATACTAAAGAAGATAATAAGGCATTACTTTTTTTTTTTTTTCCTGTTACATTATCCCTGGTCAATGTTCTCAAAAGCACCTTTTCACAGCTTATGCTTGGACTGCACCAGAGCACCCTAGCACCATATCCACTACAGCGGGATATAGTATTTAAAATTCTTGAAGTGTTGCTTAAAACATGTATTTGTGTGAAGGTTAAACAAAGAAAAAAAAAAAAAAAACAACAAAAAATTATATATATATATATATATATATATATATATATATAAAAATTGCAGGAACAAATGTTCTAAGTGTATGTATTTTGCATATCTTACCAGGTTTAATTAGAATTATAACATAATTTTATTTGTTTTAAATAAAGTTTTGAAGTTAGGCACAAAATAATAAAGCCACATAATAGCCAATCCCCTATGGTAAACCTGTTCTAGAATAACGATAAATGGAACATAAAGCTGTATAAAACTATCAGATCTTCAACAACACTTTTCTTCTCCACAGGCAAAATAACAAAGATCTGGAGACTTATTAAAAGGGAAGAGAATTTATTTGCCAACAGTGTTCCTTTACAGGGCTTTTGGGTAGTTAACTATCTACAGAATGCGAAGACTGATAAAGAAGTTAAAAGGAATTTTGAGTAATTATATGGTATGTAGGAGAATCGGAAGATCTTTTGCAATCAGGCACTATTAAAATGCTCTCTGCTATATAAGAGCAGGTCTTGATTTCCACTATCACATTTCTCAGTAAATATATGAGCAGGTATATTTCAATCTGTGCACCTGTCCCAACAAACATGGTATTGTCACGACTGGTAGGGAACCTAACACACAGACAGGACACAACAGACAGAATTGCATACCCGGTTATTAGAATGGCCGGGCTATGCAAAAGAATAGTCAAAGCAAGCCAAGGTCAAAGGGAAATAGAGAGATGGAATATGAAGAGACAAGCCGAGGTCAGAGAGCAGAGACAACAGAGTAAATGTAAGACAAGCCTAAGTTCCGTAACCAATGAATCAGACAGAGCATAACAAGCAATCTGGCTAAACAAAGACCCCAATAGGGCACTCAGGCAAGGGAGAGGTTAGCTTATATAAACACAGGGTGTGTCTGATTGGCTAACCTCCAATTAGTGTTAACTACAACACGTGGGAGGTGTTTCTTCCCTCCCTTGTGGTCTCTGAGGTCATCACTGTGTGCCGGGTCACATGACCGGGTCTGACACACACACACACACAAGGGTGCTGCTCTGGAACGTGCAGCATCAGAAACACGGTCAGTCTGGAGCACGGCGGCGGGGACAGCCGCACGCCACGGACAGAGACCAGATGTGGCGCCGCTCGCGGTGACTGGCGTGGAGGTAAGGGACCTGACAGGTATGGTGTCATCTTAGAACATCTCCTATATTCATTGCACCTGTAAACCGGATAACAAAAGCATAGAATAAAAAGGTATCTCTCTGAGTATGTTCACCTACATCAGTTTACTAGAAAAATACATTATATACATTAATTAACCTTAAAGCACAAAAATGTTGCACAAGGGGATGGAGCCCGAGAGGATGCATTTAGGTGACCAAAAGTACCTCTACGGTGATGTGCACAAGCAGGTTTGGCAACAATAAACCCTCAAGTCTGAAAATCAGGACTGCCCATACAAACGGTGCTGTAAGGTGCTTGAAATCACATGGCATCCACGGAAAGTTGCGTATACAGTCACCCAGCCCCCAAGTAGCACTAGAGCATACAAAAGACTAGTTTAGCAGAATGCAAGTACACATTTTCTCTAGCTATTTAACATTTTTATACATCATGTGTGTAGTTTTGGTTTAGAGTTAGTTTAATGATCCTTTTACATAATTTTTTTTATAGGGAATAACGCACAGATGACATCACCATCTGTGCAATACAAGATTCAAAAACATGATCTGCCCTTTGAAATACTAAACAGGTCATGTTTTAATTATATAAATCCTAACTTGAGAAATATTGTATCTCAGAAAGATTTGCTTATACGTTACGAAGACATTTGTCAGATTTCTGTTAACAGGAACTCTGGAATCATTCAAACAGTTTATTAGCTTAGTTCTGCTTCAGTGAATCAAATGCAAACCAAATCAGCATTCCATTCAAACAGCATTCCACCTCTAAAAAAAAATCCCCTGCAACACACAAGGTTACATGACAAATAGCCCCCTACTGAGCATATTTCATTATGTAGCAAACTCATGGAAAGTGACCATTAGTGTATTCACATCACATCCCCACTCCATTTTCTGAAGCAAAATGTTAGAATTCCTCCCTAAACTATGAAACACGAAGCACATGATCATTTTCTTTTTTTCCCATTGTATTTTAGGATTATCTGACATTTCCTTTATACGCATCTACAGCACTGTACAAAAAACATAGGTAAAAAGGTAACATACTTTTAGACATGCATAAAGAAGGCTAATGCGCAGTAGAGGGTAAAATCATATGGAACGATTACAATTAGCATTTTTACAGTAGATGATTGTAATATTGACATGTTTACTTAGTTGGATACAAATGCAGAAAGAAAAGTCCTGCGCTCAACTCCCATCACTACTGGGCGGCTGCAATGACTACAGTACACATCAGCCCCAATACATAGTAAAAACCAAAGAAAAACATGTTACCTGCGCTCTCTCCTTTATCCCTATGTATTTTTAAAACAAATGGAGGTCTTTTAGTTACCTCCAATGGCCATGAGAGGATGAGCCCACCTGCCACATCAAGGCAGACCCCCCTAGGCGGGTCCTAACTCTAACCATTCACCTTGCTTCCTTGAGCCTCTGGCAAAAATCTCTAATGAAACAGAAAGGGGTATTTTTTATGTACACCCCTATACATTATTAACCCCTAATAGGGAACACATGGGATGGGCGGCTGCATTGTAACAAGGCTGAGTAATACAAAAATTGGATACAAATGCAGAAATAAAAGTCCTGCGCTCAACTCCCATCACTACTGTCTCATTAGAGATTTTTGCCAGAGGCTCAAGGAAGCAAGGTGAATGGTTAGAGTTAGGACCCGCCTAGGGGGGTCTGCCTTGATGTGGCAGGTGGGCTCATCCTCTCATGGCCATTGGAGGTAACTAAAAGACCTCCATTTGTTTTAAAAATACATAGGGATAAAGGAGAGAGCGCAGGTAACATGTTTTTCTTTGGTTTTTACTATGTTTACTTAGTTGTCAATCGAGAAAGTGATGTTTAAATTAGTACATTGACAGGGAAACCGTTTAACAGATTATCCTTCTAAATATTACTGGAAAACACATAATTCTGATAGTCTACTTAAAGTGACACTATAAAGAACACAACCAGAGCCGCTTAGCGTAGTAGTAGCTGTAGTATTGTGGAGCTCTCTCCCTACTTGATGTCAAATGATGATTTAACAAAAAACAAGTCTCTTCCAACACGAAAAAGACCCTCCAGACACCCACCCTGATGCTATTAAGATAATGAAGGGGTTTAAAAATCAACAGTCTCATTTTGTCTGCACCCAACTGAAAAAATTAAATTATTAGCAGGGGGAGCTTAGTTGAGCATTCTTAGTCTACCATTGCCCTAAAAGGTTAGACATCTTTGTACGGATAATGCAGACATGAAATTAACACATTAAATAAGTAGCAAGAGAGGACCATGCTTTGAGTGCCAAGAAACACATTTGTTTCGTAAAATCAAGCAAAAACTTTTTTTACTTTATTTTTATTTTTTTTAAATGGAGAGACTGCTTGCACTATAACTATGAACAAATAATATAAAAAAAAAGTGTTTAGTGTCTATGGTGCTTATAATGTTCTTTTGCATCTTGTTTTATTGCTGGTACAGTGGGATGTGCTGATCCACTCCCATTGTGTGTTTTGTTATGTTTGAGCAGACACACTGTGCCCATTTGTTTAACTTTATTTTAGACTTCTAGATGTTGTCAAATTCACCTATACACTCTTGTTAGCTCTTTCTTAATAAAATTAATTATAATGCTTGCTGCTTAACCCAAACATGTAACAAGAGTTTTTATATCTCATGAGATAAAACCAGACCTCGCACAGTAGCGATGAAGTCCTTCAGTTGCATCCAGCCATCCATGACTAAAACCAGAGAACATAATGAACAATGTAAGGAACGGGTCATTAATCTTCTCAAGCTGGGTAATGGCTGAAAGACGTTCACAGAAATCTCTACAGGTTTCTACTCTAGACATGATTAAGAAACTCAACGCTACCAGAAATGCTACTTATTTGACCCCCAAAAAAGTGTACAAGGAAAAAAAAAAAAAAAACAACCTGAAATTATCTGCTGTGAAAAGGGTTGGGAAAAAACTCCTTTCAAGTGTAATCTATTTTAAAACAGCCTTTTTAGAAACTGAAAGTCAAATATTAAACCTCCTATGGTGATTGAATGCAAACAAACGGGCACAGGCAGCGTCAGATAACCTCGGAGTGGCGCAGAGGAGTCCTGGAATTTGTAGGCATGACATATTAACGGTTTGGAGAGTGGTTCTATAAGAGTTATTGTGTCAAACTTGTTCAGAACAAGCTGTTAAAGAGCATGTTCATGTAGGTTGGATCTTGTATAGTACAGCAGGGCCGGATTAACATGGGGGCTGATGGAGCTGCAGCTCCAGGCCCATTGATTTAAAAAACAAAAAACAAAAAAAAAAACACTATTCTTAGGGTTGCCACCTGGCCGGTATTTATTTGAGGGAGCCGATATTGCAGCACTACCGGTATTTTTCTCAGTATAAACAGAGATTACTCTGTGATATCAGCACCGGCCAGTAGGTATCGCTGTGTGTGGAGAGAGGCAAGGCTAGGAAGTTACAGCATATACCTGCATCTCTCTACTCACTGATCCACTAGGGTAGCAGCTACAAAGCACAGAGTCAAGACAGCACCTCCCAGCCTGCAGAGACCGTCTACAGCTCAGGGAAGTGAGGGATGAAGCAAAGGCTGCAGGAAGACATGGGGACACTGAGACTCTAGGGGACACTGGGAGACCTGGGGAAACAGACACTAGGGGACACTGTGAGACATGGGGACAGAGACACGCATTAGACCTCCCCATAGGAAAGCATTATTCAAAACCATCATCTAGTCCCCCTGGGCCCCTCATGCCTCCATAAATATAGCAACATCTTACTGTATTCAAGCCAGAAGCTGGAGATCTGCATGCGGTTTGCCTAAAATCACAGTGCTTCCCCATAGGATTGGCTGAGACTGACAAGGAGGCAGATCAGGGGCAGAGCCAGCACATGTCAAACATAGCCCTCGCCAATCAGCATCTCCTCATAGACATGCATCTAGTGGCCAGTAGCTATTCCGGGGCTGTAATGTAAACACGGCCTTTTCTCTGAAAAAAGTGTTTACTGCAAAAAGCCTTAAGTGAATGGATCTTCTCACCAGAACAAATACAATAAGCTGTTGTTCTGGTGACTTTCGTCCCTTTAAAGCGGAACTGTCATGCCGAATCCCGTTTTTTTTTAACCCCCCTCCCGCCTCCACTACATCCAATTGACCCCCTAGTCACCCCCAAATGCCCCTAAGCCCCCCAAGCCAGCATGATTCAAACACAGCCCTGGCCAATCAGCATCTCCTCAGAGATTAATCGAATCAAGGCATCTCTATGAGGAAAGTTCAGTGTCTGCATGCAGAGGGAGGAGATACTGAATGTGTGGATGCATTTTAGGCAGCCATGACCTAGGAAGGATCTCTAACAGCCATCCGAGGAGTGGCCAGTGAAGTTATCACTAAGCTGTAATGTAAACACTGTGTTTACAGCAAAAAGCCTGAAGGTTATGATTCTACTCACCAGAACAAATTCAATAAGCTGTAATTGTTCTGATGACTATAGTGTCCCTTTAAGGGTAGTGGGAGTTGGCACCCAGACCACTCCAATGGGCAGAAGTGGTCTGGGTGTCTGGAGTGTCCCTTTAAACCGACATAGTCCATGACTTGGAATCTAGGAGCCAGCGACAAAAAACAAAGTTAGGAGACAGTTTATTTTTTAACAAAGTTTAACTGTGATTCTGGTGTCTATATCCTGTCCCTGCATGTTTTTCATTGTAAACACTGCCTTTTCAGAGAAGTCTTTAAATACAAAATAACTTAAAATGACTTGTGACCTTGTTGTGTATTATTTGTAATAAATACTTATGAGAGTCTTATCTCAATCATTCTGGCTCCATGTGCTCCTATATTGCCTTTACCCATTCTATACTGCATGTAACCATATAATGTAATTCATGCAGCGGCTGCATGCTAGAGACTGGCCCTAAAGGGTGCAGGTCCGTCTGAATGATTGGTAGATCCTCCAGACCAGCCAACTGAGGGCAGACTCTGCAGGGAGCAATGTTTTAGTTTTCTCTGCAGGGACCTAATGGCCTGAGCATAGCACAAGCAAGTATAATGATGCACTTGTGCTATGCTTTTTGGGGACAGTGCCCTGGTGTCCCCAAAAGTGGGACCCCAGGTAACAAATTGGGGACAGCGGAAAATAAATAAAGAAATCGGTGCTGTCCCTCCAATATTGGGATGGTTGGGATGCGTGCTCCATGTTACCATATAATAAGACCCTTATAGTGATAACATGTAACAATATAATGTGATCCATACAGTGAGCAGTATAACGTTAAAGCAGTTGTTCCCAAACCAGTCCTCATGGCCCAGCAACAGTCCAGGGTTTATGCATTTCCCTTTTCTATCCCAGTGGAGATACAGACAAAACCAGACTTTTGCTTGGTCATGGGGACTGGTTTGGGAACTACGGTTTTAAAGTAATATATGCTGGTTAAGAGAAAAGCAGTTATTCCATAAAAATTCACATAAAAAAAAATCATTACAGCATTTCACTCATAGCGGAACTCAGGGATTGATTTCACCTAAATTATATTCCTGCATGGAAAGTCAGGACCACACAGATGTGATTGTTTTAGGACATGTTCTTGTGTGGTCCCGTTAATGTCCATAGTTTGTTCAATCAGCTGTAAGGAATCAAAAGCCTCTCATATTACAGAATCTACAGTGAGGGTATGGCTGACGTGACTGGTATCTAAAAAAAACAACAAACAAAACAAAACAAATAACAGGCAGGGCAAGGACACATTGCCATTAGAACTATATACCGTATATACTCGGGTATAAGCCGACACAAATATAAGCGGAGGCACCTAATTTTACCACAAAAAACTGGGAAAACTTATTGACTCAAGTAAAAGCCTAGGGTGGGAAATGCAGCAGCCAGGGCCGGCCTTAGGGGTGTGCGAGCTGTGCGGCCGCACAGTGCGCCATGGACCAGGGGGCGCCATGTGGCCGACACAGCTCGCACATGGCCAGGTGACAGGAGTGCAGGGGAGCTAAAACAGGTACCCGGGTGGAGGGTTTCATTATTCTCCACCCGGGTCTATAAAAATAAAAAACACTGGCAATTGGGGGCGTGGCTTAACGAGCAGCAGAGCGGGGCTAATACCTTCCCGAAGCCCCTGGTAACTGCTGCACAGGAACTGCATCTACTCCCCCTTCCAGCCATAATGGAAAGAGTTAAGTGCGTGGGTGTTTTCAGAGGCTATATGAGCATTATTTTATGGTAGAGAAACCATAAAGTGAGTTCAGAACCTTTTCAGAATAAAGATCTTTAAAAATTACACGTTTTGGGGTGCGGGGCTTGACCGCAATGGTGAGTGGTCGCATGGAGCATGAGTTCTGCAGATTATCTGCTTAAATACTGTCAATCACGATACCTGTGCTGACAATCCAGGCTGAACTGGTGCCTGGAGGTGTCCAAGTGTTACTGGACCGGCTGGAAGCTGCGAGTGATCTCTCTGGCAAGACTCTGCAGGCTGGATTGAGAGCTCGGCTTCCCCTCCTCTGGAACGGGGCTGGGCCATCACCACTGCAGTCCCTGATACCTACCACCAATTTGGGGGCTCCAACGTCCTGAGGTGGCGCAGGGTGTTTAGTGCCTCAAAATGGCAGCGGCCAGTGCACATCCACATTCCTCACTGAGAGACCGGAGAAAACCCACACTGCACCGGAGAACAGGTAAGTGGGACCCTCACTCGAGTATAAGCCGAGGGGTGCTTTTTCAGCATAAGAAAAATGTGCTGAAAAAGTCAGCTTATGCACAAGTATATACGGTAAATTGATCTAATTTAGAAAACAATGGACAATGAGGTGAAAGCAGGGCTCGAGTCCTGCAGGAACACGTGGGAATGGCGTTCCTGCACTTTTTTCACGACGTTCCCAGGGGGGCAGCAAAAAATGGGGGGCCACCTGGTGGACCCCCCTGGCGCCGGTCACACTGTCAGACACAGCGAGGGAGCCGTGTTCTCTCTACTCTTCTTCCTTCGCGCCATTTTGCTGATGCCGGGAGCCGGAATATGATGTCTGACAGTGAGACAGGTGCCCACCTCATTAAGGTCCCACTAGACTCCAGGGACAGGTCCACGTCAGCTCTCCAGGTAGGGAGGCTGGTTGGATATTTTAAAATGTATAAAAATAATAATTTGTGTGTCTCTGAGTAAGTGTATGTGTGTATGTATGTATGTATCTGTGTGTGCGCGCACGTGTTTATATATGCATACGAGTGTATATTATTATTAGTATTTTGGGGGGGGGGGGATGCTCTTTGCCGAGTTCCCACACTTTATTCCCCAAGACTTGACCCCTGGGTGAAAGTGAACCTACCCCTTATCATGGCTCTTAATCAAGATAATTTTTTACATTTTTACATACACACCTTAGGCCAGCCAAAAAGGTATAGAGCAGGGATCATCAACAAATACACGTGGGCTTTTGCACGACACTCAAGGCTGACAGAGACAAACAGGCTGCGGCCTACCAGGAGTCCCAGTGGGACTTCAGATGAGATCTCATAGTGTAAACCAAGCAGTGATTGCAGGAGGAGAGAGACAATCCTCTATTTACGCATTGCAGCACTTAGAGGAAGTGATCTCAGATCACTTCCTACCCACACTTGTGAATGGGAATCCGCACAGGAGTAGATCATCCTGCATCACTTTGCTATTGCAGCTCCTGTCCTTGACCTGTATCTAGCCAGCCTGGTCCCCACTGGACCCCAGGGAAGCCACCCACACTACTAGATATACATAGAGCTGCAGAAGACGCCTCCCCTTGTACAAATAAAACAAACCGCACACACGCACACACACACACAGTCCCCACAAACCAGTGTTTATTTTGGAAGCAAATTTCAATATAGTTTTAGTCTACTAAATCTCCAGTAGTTTTTAGTCGTAACAACTAAAATCTAACGGGTTTAGTTAAAGCCTCTGTCTCTTTTGCCCCTTCCCCTAGCCCCTCTGTGCAGTGTTAATTTTGGCAGCAAATTTTAATTTAGTTTTAGTCACAGTCTTTTGACTAAAATGCCATATTAGTTTTAGTCGTATTTTAGTCATCTGAATTGTTTTAGTCTTAGTCAACTAAATTAGCACACTAAACCATTCACAATCCATATACATACACATAACCCCACATGCAGCCTCACATATACATATACCACCAAACAAGCAATGTGACATATCCCCCCTTATCCATACATAAGCATCATACAGAATACTACAAACTACGTATGAACATATAACAGCCCACATACGCACAAAAACAACACTACAAAGCAAATGCAGCACCCATAAATCACACAAGCACAATATGGCAAAATATACACTTCAATGTTTACAAAAATAGAAGCCATAGGCATTAAGCACTGTGGCATATATGTATGGTGGCAAGGAAGTAGTTAATCTGCCTTGTCTTAGATTAGAATGTAAGGAGGTTTTAGTGGCAACGCTGCTGTTACTAGGGACTGGAGCTTGCCTGGGATTGGGTGAAGGTTGCGAGCGTTAAAAGAATAAGAAGCTAGGACAGAATAAAATGCAACATCGCAAGCACAATCCTGTGAGCATTTACTATAGCAGAAGCAGCTTTAATTTTATTTTAATTGTATTATCGTGGTGTTATAAAGTACTGGCGCAAAAGTCATCTTAAAGATCAAGTTCTGAGGAAGAAAACAGTGGTAAATGGTTTTAAATAAAAGGCGGTCAGGTCATCTGGTTAATAAAGATAAAAAAAAGTTTTAATAGGTAAACATTTATATGTTTATCGTTATGAAAATGATGGTTTTAACCCCTTAAGGACCGGCCTGTTTTTGCGATGTTTGTACGTTAAGGACCAGAGCAGTTTTAACACTTTTGTGGTGTTTGTGTTTAGCTGTCATTTTCCGCTCTCTCATTTACGGTTCCCATACAAGTTATATATTGTTTTTTTCACTACGAGAAGGGCTTTCTTTACATACCATTATTTGTATTATGTCATATATTGTATTAAAAAATAAATAAAAAAATATGGTGAAAAATTTAAAAAAAAAACATGTTTTTGGACTTTTACTTGAAAAATCTTTTACTTATCTACAAAAGCTAATGAAAAAAACTGCTAAATTGATTCAAAATTTTGTCCCGAGTTTAAAAACACCCAGTGTTTACATGCTTTATTGCTTTTTTTGCAAGTTATAGGCCTATAAATACAAGTAGGAAATTGCGGTTTCAATATATATATATTTTAAATGTATCAATAGTGACATTGTAACACCGTTATCTGTCATAAATGCCCGAAACACACCTAACATGTACATATTTTTTTAAAGTAGACAACCCAGGGTATTCAAAATGGGGTATGTCCAGTCTTTTTTAGTAGCCACCTAGTCACAAACACTGGCCAAAGTTAGCATTTATATTTGTTTGTGTGTTAAAAATGCAAAAAACGCTAACTTTGGCCAGTGTTTGTGACTAGGTGGTTACTTAAAAAGGCTGAACATACCCCATTTGCAATACCTTGGGTTGTCTTCTTTTGCAAATGGAATGCCATCATGGGGCTAATTCTCATTCCTTGGCTACCATACGCTCTCAAAGGCAACCTAACCAATCTGACAAATTTCAATAAAAAAAAAAGTTAAACCAAGCCTTATATTTGACCCTGTAACTTTCACAAACACTATAAAACATCTACATGTGGGGTACTGTTATACTCAGGAGACTTCGCTGAACACAAATATGAGTGTATCAGAACAGTAAAATATATCACAGCAATAATATCCTCAGTGAAAGAGCTGTTTGTGTGTGAAAAATGCAAAAAACTTCACTTTCACTGACAATATCATCGCTGTGATATGTTTTACTGTTTTGAAACACTATATAATATTTGTGTTCAGCGAAGTCTCCCGAGTAAAACAGTACCCCCCATGTACAGGATTTAGGGTGTCATAGAAAGTTACAGGGTTAAACACAGTGCTAGCAAATTAAATTATCTGGACTTTTGGCCTGGGTTGGCAGGCAGGTCCCTCAAATTGCAATCATTAAAATTAATTAGGTAAAAATATTACATAAATATGCACGTATAATTTTAATATATATACATATTTATATATTTGACGTCTACGTGTATATTTATGAAATTATTTATGTAATTATGTATGTGGACATATGTATATTTCGTATTATTTTTATTTATTTATTTATACATAGATATATATATCATTACATTCTAAGTGTATTTTGATATAAATATATATATATATATCAATATCAAAATACTGTTAGAATAAAATTGCATATATATATATCATTTTTTTTTAATTATTAAAAATTATTTTTATTTTTTGTTATTTATTTTTATTAACAGATTATTTTTATTTTATAATAATATATATATACACACCATATATATAGTTATTATATATATTGTATATATTCGTGTGTAATTTAAATATAAGTGTATTTTTATATTAATATACGTATATATAAATATAAAAATACACTTAGTATGACATTATATATATATATGATATATATACATATATTATATATAGGTGTATATATAGATATAATACATGTATATATATCATATATATATATATATACACATATTATTATTTTTTTTACACTGATTGTTTTTTTTTTTAACTTTATTTTATGATTTTTTACTTGCAGGGAGACTGCCTGTCAGCACAGACAGTCCCCCTGCAGGCAGATACACAGACCCCTATTGCGGTCATGTGATCGAGTGATCACATGGCCGTGGGGTCCTGATCTGCCGAGGGGGGACTGCCCGGGCAGACAGGCAGTCCCCCTGGACCGGGAGGAGCACTGATCGCCGCCGTGGGACCGACGGCGATCAGGTAAGTTGCCCAAAACCGTTATGACGGTTCAGGACCGTCAGCGGTCCGAAACGCACGTTTTACCGCTGACGGTCCTGAACCGTCAGCGGTCCTTAAGGGGTTAAGCCCCTTAAGTATTGAATAAACACCACGGACAAGTCCACTGAAAAGTAATTAAACATTGTCTGACGTTATTGTGTGGTCTCATTTTATTTTTACAAAATATTGCCTACCATATATATAGGTACATAGGCTGAAAAGCGACATGTCCACAAGTTCAGCCTCCGTCACATTTATTTTTTGCTGTTGATCCAAATGAAGGCAAAAAAAACAAAAAACAGTTTGAAGCACTTCCAATTTTGCAACTAGGAAAATAAAAATCCCTCTTGACCACAGAATTGCAGTCAGATTTATCCTTAGATCAAGAAGCTATTACCCTACAGTTGAACAATTATATAAATTGAATATTCTGTTTTTGCAAGTATGCATCTAGTTGCGGTTTAAAGAATTTTTACGGACACTGATAAAACCACTTCTTCAGGCAGAGAAATCCACGTCCTTATTATTAAAAAAAAAAAAAACCTTTCCCTCAGACAAAATCTTCTTTCTTCCAGTCTAAACGCATGACCTCGTGTCCTATGTAAAGTCCGGTTTGTGAGTAGATTTCCACACAATGGTTTGTATTGGCCCCTGATATATTTGTATAATGTTATCATATCTCCTCTGAGGCGACGTTTTGTTAACTAAAGAGGCTTAAATTTGTTAACCTTTCTCCATAGCTAAAATGTTCCATTCCTTTTATTAATTTTGTAGCCCGACTCTGCACTTTTTCTAGCCGTAATATCCTTCTTTAGAACAAGTGCCCAAAATTGCACAGCATATTCAAGATGTGGTCTTACCAGTGATTTATAGAGAGGCAAAATGATATCCTCATCCCGAGAATTAATGCATGACAATACATTACTGGCCTTAGCCACTGCTGATTGACATTGCGCATGGTTGCATAGTTTGCGGTCTATAACAATTCCCAAGTCCATCTCCTGTGTGGTTATCCCTAGATCTTGTTTTGGCACTGTACTGCTAAAAAGGTTGCCTTTAGGGGTTAGACCATACACTAGGTCCCCCTTTATTATCACGATTCTGGCCCACAACCATTGCTCATTGGTGAGGGCCGCCGGTGAAAGGGACACTAGGTCCTCCCCCCTAAATATTTAGAGTGGCCCTCACCTGATGTCTACAGGCCAAGGGAAAGGGGGAGGACTATGCTCCACCCCTGTTATTTCTAACAAATGGGCGGCCATTTGCTACTTTTAAACATTTAGGACAGATGTAGGCATTTCAGATGTTGTGGACTACATCTCCCATTATGATCTTATAGTCATAATGCTGGTAAAGCATCATTGGAGGTGTTGTCCACAACATCTGGTGTGCTGAAGGTTGCCTAACCCTGATTTAGGAGAATGCTTCCACCTGCCGCACGACAGGTGGGGGAATACAGAGGTATAATACCTCCCTTATGGGGGTCTTCATGAGGAATTATCTTTTAATTGGCAGCTGGCTATCAAGTGCTGGCCAGCCATCACATAATTAACCCTTGCGATTCCAAGGGTTTTGTTTTAACTTTTTAACGATTTGCAAAAAAAAGTAATTTTAAAGCACAGAAAAGCGTGGAGTTGCCAAAGTAGAGTTTAGTGTGGTTTTGTAAACGCCGATTCAAAGTCATCAGTCTTGTTGGTAATCTTATTTTCTATAAGGCGCAATTTGGTTTTCATTATTTACCTGTGGCAGAACAAAGGAAAAAAAAAAAAAAACACTAAATCATAAAGCATCAAATGGCTCTCATCATTTATTAAAATAAGACTCCAAGCTTAAAATATGGTACAAGAGGCACCCCACCCAGTCTCTTTTAATCCTATTCATGACCTCTGCATCAATTTCCATAAGACAGGTATAAGCACCCCACCTGATTCTGCAACATTATAGGTAACACTATGCTTCCTCTGCCCAAAGAAGATTTTTTTGTAAAACACGCCATGGCTCCTTTTACCTGGCAGACTAGTTTTATCAAGGTCTTTTCATAAATCTAAAGCGGTTGGTTATTCCCAGCATTCTAATGTTTCCTATAGTGTTTGATAGAGGTGGGCACTGGCAGTCGGTAGACTCCGGTATTAGACTGAACAATATTGATGTGACAGTTCCTTTAACAATAATTTTTTTTTTAATTTTTTTTTTTTTTTTTTTTTAAAGTATGTTGAAAAAGGGTTAACATTTAATTTTTTTATTGTGATTACATTTTTTTCCCCACGTACTCCTAAGCAATGGATTGCTTTGTTTTATTACACCACTGTCATAGTTACTTGTCAATACAGTATCTTTATTATGCTGCTGGGATGTGAAGAAGTGTGCTTGAGTATTTTATCAAGCTATGAGAGCACCGGGTTGACAAGGTGGCCAGCGAGGTAGCCAACCAAATAAACTAATTTAAATGTCTTATGGCCACATAAAAATCTTGCAATGGGATATGGGCCCAATATTGTACGGTTCAGTCAACATCAAATATGCGTTGGGGTGCATATATTATTTAGGACACAAAGAAAACCAACGAAGGGAAAGAGGCTACTTATCTGTGTTTTCTTTACAAATTCCTTATGTTGATGTATTTTATTCCCATTCCAAGTTGTATTAACTGACTGCAACAATAGAATACCAGTAACCTCCTAGGTTGCTTTCTTTGCTACACATAGCATTTAAAAAAACACAAACATGTTCCCATGATAATATCACCTAACTCTCAAGTGTCTCATTAATATTCACCATGACTGTGTCTATATCAGGGTATTTTTTCTTCTTCATTACAATGTGACTTTGGGATAAAAAAAAAAATAGCAGGTGTTAAAACAACAGGACAGGCTAAAATTGAAGGGGAAAAAATGGAAAGTAGTAAAGAAAAGAAATTAACTGAAAATTTGCAGGTAAAATGGTCTGTTTCAGATTCTTCAGACAATCATATTCCACTTATCATTAATCCCTTAAGGACACAGGGCGGAAGTATTCCGTCATGATTCCCTTTTATTCCAGAAGTCGTGTCCTGAAGGGGTTAATGCATTAAGGGACAACACTACATTGGAATAATGAAAAAATAAAAAATGCACCACCAATAAAAACACGCATTTGCATTTAGCAGAGCACACCTGTCGCTTGAATCGGAACGATAAGCATCCCGGCTGTCTGAGTGATAGCCGGTGAGAGGTTTCTGCAGGTATTTATAAAACGACGGATTGTAAATAGAAATCAGCAGTTTTACAAAAATAGCGATAAAAAAAATAAATTGTGACTGTCCCGACACAATTACTTCAAAAGGCTGAAATGTGTGTAGACTGGTCCTACAATACTGTTATACATTATTATTAACGGATTGAAAGAGATTCTGTGGATATCAAATATAATAATAGCATGCTGTATGTTACGTACAATACAATCTAAGTGCGTCAAACAGTTTTCTCTCAGTCCTCCAAATCAGCTGAGAATCCAGCTTGGTTCACTGATGGTGGGAGGACTAGTGGAAAGTGCAATTCGTGATAATGATTATCCACACCTAAACACCAGGTCTACACCAACCCTCAAGTATGAGGAGCCGTGATTGGCTGCCCTGCATGCATGCACACTTTGAGAACATAGCCCTTTATGGGTAGGCTCCCAAGCCAGTCCCATCCCGTCTACCTCCTTCTCCAGATATCAAAAATGGACAAACTTGGCTGGTCTGCTATATAAACAGATTTTATCATTCATGAAGGGACACAAATACTGCTACTCGACAAACAATAAAAAACAATTCTCAAGGATCATTGCAACACAAATTCTTGTAAATCACAGCTACTTTAATCAACAGAATGAAGAAAGACAAACACAGGGGGCTCCTTGTCCAACAATCTATGAAAGGATTATGAATATTTATGAAGTAGAGTGGAATTTTACAGGGACCATATTTACGAGCATGCAAACAAACCAATTTGGAAGACTATTTCAAGATTGGTTTTATATGGCAGTTAATAAAAAAATTAAAACAATAAAAAAAAGTAAAGTATGGGGTTTGCTTTTCCTCTTGCATCTCTGGTGAATGCTTGTGCAGCAAGCTGAATTATTTCATATGCTCACTGTTTTCCAGAGTATTTCTACCAAAAATAATGGAAGGTGACAATGTGTTATCAGTTGTGATTAAAATTCCATTCATTTAAAAAAAAAAGTCTGGATATCAAAATGTTTGGGACCAAATCAGGCCATATGGGCTTTATATTGTCAACACATTATTAAAATAATACTATAAAATAAATCACATGACATTTTGGCATAAATTAATTTTTTTCCATAATTCAACAGACATGCATATTTATAAAGGAGAACTGGAAAATGCGTGTTTCTTGCCTATAAAAATCTGAAAAGTGACATACACCATGACTGAAGATCACTTGGAATGTAAAAGTACTGCCAAATATAAGCTTCTCTGACGTATGAGAGGTTCAGTTATATTAGCATAATACTATAAGGAAAATGTTAACTCTTCAATCTTGGCAATATTTTATGTTCGGTACAAGTAAACTATACTTTATTTTCTAAGACAAAAATACAATTCTTAAAGGGACACTATAGTCACCAGAACAACTACAGCTTAATGTAATTGTTCTGGTGTCTACTGCCTGTCCCTGAACGCTTTTTAATGTAAACTTGAGACACTGCCTAAGAACACAACACTTAGACAGGCACTAGAGGAGCTTCCTAGGTCAGTGCTACACAATGTACAGCACTGACGTTCTGCAGCTCCACGCTCTGCATGGAGGCACTGAACATTCCTCATAGGGATGTATTGAGACAATGCACCTCTGGCGCAGCGTTTTGCCATGCATGCACGATAGCCTCCCATTGCTTTTCTAAGAGAAAGCATTGGATTAACTGAGATCATCAGGTTTGACTATCTCAGCTATCTCAGCCGCGTTATTTAAATGATTTTAAAAGGTTTTGTGCAGCACATAGTTCAGCTGACAGTCTGGGGCCACTAACTCATGTATGTATGTATACACACACTTTGTCGATTCACATACATTTTGTGATTGCAAACATAAGTCATAGTTAATTGGTTATTCTAAATGTGTGTGTGTGTGTGTGTATGTATGTATTTATACATACATACACACACTTAGAATAACAAACTACCATATTTAGATTCATCAATTAACTAGGACTTATGTGGGCAATCACAAAATGTATGCGAATCGACAACTTGTTGTTCGATTTCAATATAACTACAATAAACATAGTTACACACATACAGCTGAGGCCTATATTGCCCATTCATATCAGACACTTTTGCGGAAAGATGCCAGCTCATTTTTCACAAGAACCTGTAATGTTCTGGAGCAGACTAGCAAATGGCTATATAGGCTTTGAATTTACATTGCTTCCACTAATCACTGAGGCCCTGCTTGGTGTTGGCAAAAACAGCTTTTGCTATGAGTGATCATTAGTGCAGACCAGAACCATATTAATGATAGTCAAGCTTCCACAGATTTAGAAGACAATGCCAAGAATCCTTAAATGCAACTTATCCCTTGAAACAATCCAGTCTGCTCTCTGTAACCTTTTCCTTCGGCCTCACACAGTGGTCTACTTCAGCAACGCATACAGCAGGAAACACTCTTGACCTCACCTTTGCCAATCCCTGGAGAGATTAGAGGTAGTACAATGTTCCATTTCCTCTGACATCGGCATAACCCGCACCCAAATTTCACCACCCTCAACTCTCCAATCTCGCAGAAACCTCCACTGCCTTGATCTCCAACATTTCTCCTTTTACCCATCTCAAATCTCACCTGCCCTAACTCTGCAACCTGACTCTACAACTCAACTCTCTCCTCTCAACTAGACATCATGGCACCTCCTACATTTAAATGCAGCAAGCGTTCCCAATTACAACCCTGGCACACCAAGCTGACCCAATATCTCAACATTTTTTCCAGAATTGCTGAATCCTGTTGGAGAAAGTCTCACTCTGCACCTAACTTCCTCCACTATAAATGTATGCCACGCTCCTACTCTCTGCAATAGTAAATTACTTCAACACCCTCATAAGCACACTGTCCCGCCAACCCAAATGCCTATTTCACATTTTTAATACTCTCCTTTGCCCTGTTGCTCCCCCTCCTCCTACCACCCGGTCTGCCTCAAACTTTGCAACTCACTTCACTAAGAAGATTTCTACAATCAGGGAAGAGATCTCTAACCTCTCACCCTCCCCTTCCAATACATCACCCAACCCCACTTATTCCACTGTTCTACAACGAAAGAGGTTTCTGCTCTGCTCCGGTTCTCCCGTCCCACCACCCCTACCCTTGATCCTATACCCTCATATCTCATCCGCACTCTGTCTCCCTCTCTTTCTCTTACTAAAACTTTCAATCTCTCCCTTTCCTCCAGCACATTTCCTTAACCCTTCAAGCATGCAACCATAACGCCAATTCTGAAATTCTGAAAATGCCCAACCTTGACAACTACAGTCCTATATCGCTACTGCTGTTTGCGAGGCTCATTTTCCTGTCGGCCCCCACCTCCCACGCCTCCCCCTCTGTCAGTGCCTACATTGGCAACGTGTTCAATTTAAGATTTTGGTGCTTGCTTACAAGTCCCTACAAAATGCTGCTCCAACCTACCTATCCTCCCTAACACACAAGTATGCCCCGTTGAGGCCAATGCGCTCTGCCGAAGACCTACGTCTATCCTCTGTCCGTACTCCCACATCTGATGCTCGCCTCCAAGACTTCTCCAGGGATGCACCCTTTATGTGGAACTTCCTTCCCTTCTCAGTTAAGACTTTCACCCAGTCTCCACTCCTTCAAAAAAAAATCTAATACACACTTCTTCAGGAAAGCATATAATTTAAACTGTTAGCGGGTTCTCTCCGGCAACTGTCAAAAATAACCTAAGTTCTCAGTGAATACTTTTCTAGCAACCGATTTCATTACCTCTACTTATACCTTTTTATGTCACAATACCCCACTCCCTCTAGCTTGTGAGCTCATTGAGCAGGGCATTCAACCCCTCCGTTCCTGTGCATCCATTTGTCTGGTTACAATTACGTGTCTGTTAGTCCGCCCATTGTACAGTGCTACAGAATTTGCTGGTGCTATATAAATAATAAAATAATAATAAGCAAGACTGTAGGTAGAGACTGGACACACCAACATAACTCAGGAACAGGGTATTAAATAGCCTAGAGCAGCCACATTTCCAGGTATAAAAAAAAAAAGGCAGGACCAAATGTTTCAAGTTCTATATATTGTTAATTAATAGCGCTTGTAACCCTCAATAAAATGCCTATATCCGAAACTTGGGGAATGCCTTATTTTCACTGGTAGCTAAATACATTGTTACATTTTGAGCTGATCAAAAGGTACTCTTTCTCTTGATGTTATGGACTGCATTTCCCACAATACCGAGGTGGCCGATTTGCTGGCTGTGCATTATGGAAATTAGTCTGCAACATTGTCTGTGCACCATTGAACAATTTGTCTAAAACAGCTGGAGTGCCAAATTACTGCCTTGTTCTATGGAATGGCAATGACATTTCTAAGACAAATATATTTTAAAGGATGAGACAAACTCGAAGCGTATAAACCTGGTGAAATGTGCAGTTGGAAATGGAGGACATTTTCTGCTTACAAAATACAATTGAACGCAGGCAACACAAAAACAAATATTGGCCTTTGTGTGCAGTATTATATTTAGGCCTAGAAAACCTCTCCTAATGCATGGGTAAAGGTCGAACTTAATTTATTGTAGTTTAAACAAAAAGTGTTAATAACATTTAACTAGCAACTTACATTAAAACCAGGTGACCACAAGGCATTAAGAAGATTAACTCGCTGCTGGGTCTTAGACCATATTTAAAGTTCATCTCTTTGGCAACTGTCATAGCAGCTGAGCTGTTAGAGCAGACTCTGTATATTTAATCAATCTGGTATCGAAGCCAGATGGCTCCTTCAGCTATTCCAAGAGTCATATGCATACATATGCTTACGGCTTGTTTTCATCCAACAATGATGGTTCCAGGCACCGCCAGATTCTTCTTTCTTTCTCCTCAGAAGAAAATACCTACAAAAGTGCCAGTTTCCATTTTACTGCTTTAGAAAACTAGCTTAGATTCTCTTTTCATATTTAAAGCAGAGGGATGCATTACAGCCAACAGTATAGGAAGGGAAAATAACGCTAACAGTGGGTTATGTAGACACCACAATAAACCATGACAATAAGAAAAATAAAGTGTTTAATAAAGGTCTCTGGGACTCCAATATAGCATTAAAGCGGCACTGTCATGCCGAACTTACCTTTCCTCAATCTCTTCCTCTTCTCTCCCTCTCTCGGGATCTGTTCTTCTTTTCTTGCGGTCTTCTTTAGTTTTCTTTAAAATCATAAGACAAAGTAGGGACTCTTTGTCTTATGGAGGATTTCTCCGCTTGACCAGCTCAGACCAGCGGAGGAGCAAAGTGTGCTTAATTTCCGCTGGTCAGAGCAATTTCCCATGAACCCTAGCTTTCCTTCCTGTTCCCACAATGCTTCCTGTCAGTATTGCCGAACGTCCTGTCACTTAGACAGAACGCCGGCAAAACTGCCGAATTGCATCCTAACAGAATGAGCACTGTTTCTCCATTGGTGTTAGGATGCAATTCGGTACTTTGATCGTATCGGAATTTCATTCTAATGAATGAATGAAACTCCGATCCTATTCATTGCTGTGGCTGCATCTTGCAGCCGCTTAGTAGATAGCTCCCTAATACTGTGGGAATTAGGGAGTTATCTACTAAAAGGCTGAAAGACCTAAATTGGTCTTTCAGCCAACTTTACTAATGCCAAGTAAAGATTACTTAGTATTAGTAAATAATATGTCCCTACTCGCTATATCGCGAGTAGGGGCATGTCTAGTAAGCAGTGAGCAGCCTGTGGCTGCTCACTGTAAAAAATATAAAAACCTAATAAACCACCCCCCCCCCACCCGGGGGTTAAAGATGGGGGGGACCTACTGTCCTTCCCCCTGGCCCCCACCCCTGAGCAGTGGGTGGAGGCCCTAATAAAACAATAAGGGGGGGGGACACCTACTGTCCTCCCCTCCTGAGCGGTGGGTGGGGGCCCTAAATGAACCCCCCCCCATCAAGGTGACTTGGGGTCCCAAGCCCCTAGTCACCCCCCCAAAAAAAACATTCTATCCCCTACCTACCCCCCTCACCCTAAAAATAGTGAGGGGGGAATAAAATAACTAACCTGTAAAAAAAAAAAAAATTAAACTTACCATTTGACATCTTTTTTCTAAATTCTTCTTTCTTCAGCCCCCGAAAAGGCCAAATAAAAATCCATCATACCCGTCACACTTTAAAAAAAAAAAAAAAAAAAGAGCGCAAACAAAAATTAATCCATGTTCACCCATGGAGGGAACGCCGCGTACTGAGCTCCACAGGGCGGGTCAAGGCTTATAAAGCCTTGCCCCGCCCTGCAATTAAGCTTAGAACACACTGATTGGTTGGTTTAAGCCAATCAGAGTGCTCTGTGTCATTTTACACAGCGTGGGAAAATTCAAAAGAACTTTCCCACGCTTGTAAAATGACACAGATCACTGTGATTGGATGGTTTGAAATCCATCCAATCACAGTGCTCTGTGTCATTGTGACGGGTATGATGGATTTTTATTTGGCCTTTTGGGGGGCTGAAGAAAGAAGAATTTAGAAAAAAGAAGACGTCAAATGGTAAGTTTAATTTTTTCTTTTTTTTTTTACAGGTTAGTTATTATATTCCCCCCTCACTATTTTTAGGTTGAGGGGGGTAGGTAGGGGATAGAATGTTTTGGGTGGGGGGGGTGACTAGGGGCTTGGGACCCCTAGTCACCTTGATTGGGGGGGGGGGTCATTTAGGGCCCCCACCCACCGCGCAGGGGTGGGGACCAGAGGGGGAGGACAGTAGGTCCCCCCCCTTATTGTTTTATTAGGGCCCGCACCCACCGCGCAGGGGTGGGGGCCGGGGAGGAGGACAGTAGGTCCCCCACCTTATTGTTTTATTAGGGCCCCCACCCACCGCGCAGGGGTGGGGGCCAGGGGGGGAGGACAGTAGGTCCCCCCTTATTGTTTTATCAGGGCCCCCACCCACCGCTCAGGGGTGGGGGCCAGGGGGGAGGACAGTAGGCCCCCCCCTTATTGTTTTATTAGGGCCCCCTCCCACCGCGCAGGGGTGGGGAGGACAGTAGGTCCCCCCCCCCTTATTACCATTTTTTTTTTTTTTACTTTGAGCAGCCACCGGCTGCTCACTGTTTAGTGGACATGCCCCTACTCGCGGTATAGCGAGTAGGGGCATTGGGGAGATTTTAATCTCTCTTATGCTATTATGGGGGTCATATTGACCCCCATAGAGTGAGGGGGGACCTGGGGGGCTTATGAAGTGGTGGGGAGCTCTGCTCCCTGCCGCTTCTATAGTTACATATTACAAGGAGGGAGCTGCACGCCGGTAGCTCCCTCCTTGTAATAAACTGAACGAACAAACGAACACTGATACTCAGTGTTAGTTTGTTCGTCTGATTTTTTCTATTCATTCATTCGTCTGTCTGATGAATGAATAGGTGAAATTCCGGTTCGCATGTCCAGGTGTTTCATTGGGCATGTGCGGGAATCTCACAGTCTGTCTAGTGTGGGCAGATGACGTGTCCCTCAGGGACTTCACCTACCCACACAAAGATGGCGGCGCCCTCAATATAGATCGGGGCAGAAGATAAAGAATAAAAAATAGGTAATGTGGGGGGCTTAGGGGCATTTGGGGGTGACTATGGGGGCAATTGGATGTAGTGGAGGCGGGAGGGGGGTTAAAAAAAAAAATGGGATTCGGCATGACAGTGCCGCTTTAAAGGGACGAAAGTCACCAGAACAACAGCTTATTGTATTTGTTCTGGTGAGAAGATCCATTCGCTTAAGGCTTTTTGCAGCAAACACTTTTTTCAGAGAAAAGGCCGTGTTTACATTACAGCCCCGGAATAGCTACTGGCCACTAGATGCATGTCTATGAGGAGATGCTGATTGGCCAGGGCTATGTTTGACATGTGCTGGCTCTGCCCCTGATCTGCCTCCCTGACCGTCTAAGCCAATCCTATGCGGAAGCATTGTGATTGGCTCAGATCATCACTTGTGATAATGTCAGCCAAAGAAGCCGATCAGAGCCAGCAGCAGACTAGAATAAAAGTAAGATTTTACTGTATAGGAGTGCCAGGGGGCTAGCTGGTGGTTTTAATACTACAGGGTCAGAAATACAAGTTTGTGTTCCTTTAAATGACCTCTCCAATGCCAGGAAAACATTTGTTTTCCTGGCATTGCAGGACCCTACAGTGCCCCTCTCCCTCCCACCCCAAGTTGTGACTTACTGAAATCCGCCTATTCTCCTCCCCCACCGACATCAGCTGGCGGGGGAGACCTAATGGGCATGCGCAGCAATCATTATTATTCAATGCTTTCCTATAGGGATTTCAGCTACATTGGAGGTCCTCACATAGCGTGAGGATGTGCAGCGTCATTTAAAACACTTTTCGTGTTCTAAGAACACGTAAGTCCCTCTAGTGGCTGTCTGATAGACAGCCACTAGAGGAGGACTTAACCTTGCAAGGTAATTATAGCAGTTTATAAAAACTGCAATAATTACACTTGCAGGGTTAAGGGTGGTGGGAGTTGGCACATTGACCACTCCAATGGGCAGAAGTGGTCTGGGTGCCTGGAGTCTCCCTTTAAGTTAAAGTACTCTAGAGCAGTGTTTCCCAACCCAGTCCTCAAGGCACACCTACCAGTCCAGGATTTTAGGATTACCCAGTTTTGTCTAAGGTGTTTTTTCTTTTTTTCTAAAAACACCTTAGACAAAATTGGGTAATCCTTAAATCCTGGACTGGTAGGTGTGCCTTGAGGACTGGGTTGGGAAACACTGCTCTAGAGGTTAGTGTAGGTGTTGATGCATAGTGTAGCGTAGTTAGGTAAAGTAAAAGTAACTTTATAGAGAGACACATTTCATAATACATTATCCCCCGTTTATTTTAGTTGGCAGATCATGCTGTAGAAACGAATATTGCACAAATGGTGACCTAATTAACACAATTATTTCCTGTATATAATGGTGAGTAATGCATGGACCACGTACATGCACTCTGGTGGCATAATGTCATACATGTCTTGGCATGACTGAAATTAGTGGGAATTACACCAACTGTACCTGCTGCCATTTTAAGGACTACAGCTGAAATAGCTGCCACATAGCACTGTAACTCTCACTAATCTAAGGCAGCACGGGGACAAGTCCATTAAAGTCATCAACTTAATACAATGCACCACACATTATCTCCTACTTTACCCTAACACACTACACCATCACTACATAAACACTATTACTGAATCAGACATTAGCCTATCTGGAGCATTCCAGGTTTGCCCTCCTGCTTTACATTTTCCCCTTGCTGCCTTACAACTGGACAACGTGCCTCAAAAGAAATAGCCCCTCTTCCTCACTGGGTGACATAGACTCTGAACCATAATCCGGTGTACGTTGATGCTAAGAGACAGACTCATCTGTCAGGATTCATGGATGACAACTAGGAAACACTGAGTACTTACCACTTAGTCCTTCACAAAAAAGGTCAGTCTCTCACTCGTGGATACACTCCCAACAAGTGGCAGTCTTTCAACTCTCTTCACAACCCAGAACTTCCTCACACAACAGTATAAGGCTACAGAACCTATCTGGGGACAACTCTACATTAATCTTCGGATACCAAGCTATTCAAAATCATAAGATTACCAACCAGCAACATGTATACATTTCCATTTGGCACTGATGCAAACTTCTAGCATTGGAACCCTTCTTTCATAATGGCCTAAAAGAGTATACACCCAAAAGACAAACTGGCTGACTGTCAATTGAACTAGCAATGTACTAAACATCCTGCCTCTAACAAAACTACACTGAATGTTTCTTTTCACCTTCCCTCGGTCTTGTCCATACCTTCCTACGGAAGCACTGTGGGAACTTACTACATAGGATATTGAGAACTTTGCCGAACAGAGATTTAAACCACAGCAAGAGCAAGGAGAACTACAACTACCAAAGATCCAAAATTCTGATAGGTTACCTGGTCCTAAAAGATACAGCAACTCATTTCAGCATTCCTTTGCCTTGTCAGCGAAGTGTAGTTGATACATTCTAGAACCGGTGAGCAAGAGATTACCATTTTGACCAGCGGTTCCCAAACTGTGCTGCAGCGCCCTGGGATGCCGCAACGTGCACACAGGGGTGCCGCGGAATGTTTCCCAGGTGCTACGATCATCCTCGGTCCTTTAACCCCTTCAGGACGGAGTCACTAGTGCACGTTCTGATCAAAACAAAACGTAAACAAAAACTAGAATTTGCGCTATATGTCTGTTCACCCGTAGTTCCCCTCTTTCAAATTATATGCACCCACACTTATTATATATCATTTTGTTCAGGAGAAACAGGGCTTTAATTTATCATTAACTATTCATATATGGAACATATTTTTTTATGAATAAAATTTTTTAAAAGATGTGAGAAAATAAGATTTTTTTTTTAATTTGCATTTCCGTCTGACATTTTAACTGTGAATGTCAGAATACTGTTAGGTTTTACTGCAAGAAAAAATGCACATATTTGTAATCAGCGATGTGTCACGAGTACAAAAGTACCCCCCATTAACAGGTTTTATGGTGTTTTGGAAAGTTACAGGGTCAAATATAGAACGTTCCATTTTCAAATTGAAATTTTCCAGATTAGTAATGTTACCTTTGAGACGGTGTGGTAGCCAGGAATGAGAATTACCCCCATAATGGCATAGCATTTGAAAAAGTAGACAAGCCAAGGTATTGAAAGTGGGGTATGTTTAGTCTTTTTTAGTAGCCACTTAGTCACAAACACTGGCCAAAGTTAGCATTCATATTTGTTTTTGTGTGAAAAAAGCAAAAAACAAATATTTGGCCAGTGTTTGTGACTAAGTGGCTACTAAGAAAGACTGGACATACCCCCACTTGCAATACCTCGGGTTGTCTACTTTTGCAAATGGTATGCCATCATGGGGGTAATTCTCATTCCTGGGCTACCATACGCTCTCAAAGGCAACATAACCAATCTGGCAAATTTCAATGTGAAAAAAATGAAATGCAAGCCTTATATGTGATGGGGGATACTGTTATTCTCGAGAGACTTCACTAAACACAAATATTAGTGTTTTAAAACAGTAAAACATATTACAACAATAATATAGACCATAAAAGTGCCGTTCACTTGTAAAAAATGTGAAAAACGTCACTTTTACTTAAAATATCATCGTTGTAATACAATTTACCAGTATGAAACACTAATATTTGAGTTCAGCGAAGTCTCCCGAGTAAAACAGTAACCCCCTATGTACAGGTTTTATGGTGTCTTGGAGAGTTACAGGGTCAAATATAGTGCTTGCGAATTAAATTCTCTGCACTTTCTCCCTGTGTTGTCAGGCATGTCAATCAAATTGTAATTAATCAAATCACATAATTACGTTAAAAGATTATTTAAATATACACGTAGAATTTTAATATATATGCATTTATAGGTATTTAAATTGTACGTGTATACTAATGTAATTATATGTATTTATTTATATATATATATATATATATATATATATATATATATATATATATATATAGTTATTTGTATTTTGTATATAGATAGATATATATAGAATGTCATTCTAAGTGTATTTTGTTACCGATATATATATATATATATATTTTAATAACAAAATACACAGTTAGAATGAAATTACATATGCATATATAGATATTAAATTTTGTTTCAATATTTTAATTTTATTATTTTATTTATTTTTTATTTTAATTATACGTATTTATATATAATATATATATGTACATCTATTATATATAGAATATATATACATATTATATATATGTAACGTCATTCTAAGTGTATTTTAATATTTATATATATATACACACTTATATTAATATTAAAATACACTTTGTATGAAGTTACATATATAATATGTATACACACACACACACACACACACATATATATATATATATATATATATATATATATATATATAAAATTTATTTTTACACGTTTTATTTATTTATTTTTACTTTCCTACCAGCAGGGGGACTGTCTGATATTTTAGACAGTCCCCCTGCTAGCAGATCCATAGCCAGCTATAGGGGGCCATGTGATCGCTCTTTGAGAGCAATCACATGGCCCCCGGGGGCCTCGTTTGCCGGAGGGGGGCTGCCTGGGCTCTCATGCAGCCCCCCAGAAGAGGAAGTACACCTCTCCTCCTGGGGGCTTAAGCCGTTACGACGTACCATGCCGCCGCAACGGCTTTAAAGCCCTTTTAATGCGGGACGGCATGGTACGTCGTAATGGCGTTAAGGGGTTAAGACTGCAAATGGATCCCTGTAATGTCGGCTGGCTGGGAGGAAATGACAGCCTGTCACTTCCTCCCAGCGCATGAGGAGGCAGCCGCAGCGTGAGGGTAGAGGAGCACGAAGAGCTCCAGACCCCTCACTCCCACCAGCAGAATGACTCCAAGCCACCCTCCTGGCACATAAGGTAAGCTGACAGGAGGGTGGCTGGAGACAGTGGCGTACACACACTCCATGGGGCCCTGGTGCGAAACTGATCCGTGGGCCCGACACATACATACAGACACAAACACGCAGACATACATACAGAGACACAGACAGACATACATACAGAGACACAGACAGACACACATACAGAGAGACACACACATACAGAGAGACACACACATACAGAGAGACACACAGAGAGACACACACATACAGAGACACAGACACAAACATACATACATACAGATACACACATAGAGACAAAGACACAGACATACACACAGAGACACAGACAAACAGACATACATACGGATACACACAAACAGAGACACAGACATACATACGGATACACACAAACAGAGACACAGACATACATACGGATACACACAAACAGAGACACAGACATACATACACACGGATACACACACACAGAGACAGACACAAACATACATACACACAGACACACACACACATACAGAGACACAGACACACACACATACAGAAACACAGACAAAGACATACATACACACAGACACAAAGACATACAGAGACACAGACACAAAGACCTACAGAGACACAAATACACAAAATGTTTCCTACCATGTGTGACTTTCCCTGGGGTCCAGTGGTGGCTCAGCCTGATGGGAGTCAGAGTTCCCACTCCAACTCCCTCCTCCTTTCGGTTTCCTCCCGCGCGGGCTCTCAGTATGCTGGGAGGAGTGACGTGCAGTCACTTCCTCCCAGCAGTGATGATTTCATCACAGGGGGCCCGGTCGCGTTCTTAAAGCATCCAGCGCAGACCGGGCCCCCTTACAATCCATGTCCATCGGGTGGCCCTGACAGCATGGGCCACCTGATGGACCCCTTAACATGCGGCCCCGGCGGTTTGCCGCATGGGCCGGGGCCGCAAAGCATGGCAGCTGCTACCCGGTCGCGGGGGGCCGCAGGGCAGCCGGGCCCCCTGGAGTGCCGGGCCCGGTCGCAGCTGCGACCCCTGCACGTACGCCACTGGCTGTAGATATTAAAAATAAATCACTTGTATATGTGTGTGTGTGTATATATATATGTCAGTATGCTTCTGTGTATGTGCTTCTGTGTATCAGGGTGTGTGTTTTTATGTCAGTATGTGTATCGGTGTCATGGTGTGGGCTTGTATCAATGTTTGTGTGTGTCAGGGTGCATGTGTGTATATGTCGGTGTATTTATATGCATCTGTGTGTTAATGTGCATGAATATCTATGTATGTATGTTATGTATGGTATGTATGTGGTAGTGTATGTTCATACACCCAAGCAGTCAAACACCAGCACAACATACAAGCACACTCCTGCAAGCTAACACAAATATTACATACAAACACGCCCCTTCACACAAATGTACATCTGCATTTAAAAGTGAACATTATATTCAGACACACTCCTGTATTAAAACACAATAACTATATAAAAGCACCCCTTCAAACACCAACACTGGACATTACACTATAGTGCCAGTAAATGCCGCAGCGCTGTACAGATATGTAACCTAGAAATTTTGACTTGGGGTGCCTTGGAAAAATACTGAAATATTAAGGGCGCCTTGAACCGAAAAAGTTTGGGAACCACTGATTTTAAATAAATGAGACCCTATTCATATACGTGCATGGGCCATTATCCAAAAAAACAAACAAAACAACAACAAGCGAGAATACGGAGAATATGCATAAACCGTAGCTTTCCCTACAGTTACTCCTTAAGCTTGGAATTACATTTATAACACATGTACACACACACACGCAAAAGTCTTAAGCGACCATCAGCTTTGTTGTTTTAGCACCCATATTTATTTTTGGCCTCTTTATTAAGACACAAACGAAATATAAAACAATTTTCAGAACAAAAGGGCTTCTGTAGGCAAAAGTCAGTATTTAGTGTGACTTCCCTTGGCACTAAGCACGTCTCTTTTGGGGAGACTGTTCTGAAGTAATTTTTTGGCATATTATACTAGGCTACTTCCCAGAGTTAATCTTTAGTTGGCTTTCTATTTCCTTTCTCTGACTAGGTGATCCCCATACCGACTCTATAATATTCAGGTCTGGTCTCTGTGGAGGCCAGTCCATGATTGTCAACGTTTTATCAGTTGTTTTTCTCTCCAAATATGATTTCACTGTATTAGCAGTGTGCATGGGATTGTTAGCATGCTGAAAAATAAAAAAAACTATTCCCAATCAGGCACTTTCCAGAAGGAAGTACATGATGAATTAAAACCAGTCTGTACTTTTCATCATTTATGATCCCATCAATTCAGAAAATATCTCCAACACCGCTGGCAGAAATGCAGCCCCAAACCAGGACAGACCCTCCACCATTTTTCTGAAGGTCCCATGCACTCATTCGCTCTCCAAATCTCACATATTGTCAACGATTAAACCCACAAAACTCAAACTGAGATTCGCCACTCCATAATACTCTTTTCCACTGATCTTCATTCCTATTTTTGTGAGCTTTAGCATAACTTCTCCTTTTCAGCCTGTTGCCCTTCCAAAAAAGTGGTTTCTTGGCTGCTACCCTTCCACAAAGACCATTCCTAATCAAGCTTCTTCGGACTGTAGAAAGGTCAACTTGGCATCCCAATGAAGCAGCCAGATGCTGAGCCAGGTCCTTGCTAGACTCCTTCCGGACTCTCAAAGAAGAAACTGCTCATCACATTCTGAACTTTTTCTTGGACTTCCAGACCTTTGTTTGTCTTTGACCTTTCCTGATTCTTCATATTTTGCACAGTACTGTATATTATATTAAAATTTAAGAAATCTTGCTGATACCAAATAGAAAAAAACACAAGTGACAAAGTATAAATTTGTTAAGCAAAATATGGTTAGAAAGAATAAAATAATTAAAATTAATTGTGTTTCATGGAAAAGAATATAAACAGATGGAACACAAGTCTATTGTCTTAAAGATAATCTGAAAGCTATTGCCAAGAGTGGGATTTCCTGCTGTAAAGTCGCTAACTTTCACTGATAAAAAAAAGACAATGTGTGCCTTTGGAGTTTTGCGTGCCAAGATCTTTAAAACTAGTTTGAATGCTAAAATTATAAGCGGGTTTTTTTTTAAATTATAAATAGATCTAGTTATCTCAGGATAGGAGAAAATATACTGCCATTAAAACTATTTTCTAACATTGTCATAACCATCCATACAGATGCTGGGAGTGGCAGTCCGTGCACTATATTTAAGGTTTACAGTAAAAAAAAATAAAAAATAAAAAAAATTTTTATATATATATATATATATATATATATATATATTATACAATAGGAATTACAAAAAAGTAATTGTAATAATTTGAAAAGCAAATTTCAAACTTTTTACCAAATTAGCCCATCCAGAATAATTATCCATCCAACTATTTTATAGTTCAGCTATATTTAGATTCAATTGTGCATTTCACTTTTCAATTCACTGTTTAATGAATAGACCTCTTTGTTAAGGTTTATAAAACATAGAAAGTAAAATCAATTATCAAAAAAGAGCAACAGTATTTTTTTTTCTAAATAAAAGATTACTTTCAGAGATAATATACTTACCTGAGACTGCCTTGCGGACACTGCTACATACTTTCTCAAGCGATTGGCACTTTATCACCCAAGAGTCACAAGCTATGCTCTGGTGCAAGAACCCAGAGTTCTCAAAAAGAAGCCTAGTTTCCCTTCCTACGACCAAATGCTATGGGAACTGACAAAACTTGAAGACAATAGCTGTGTTTTAGCAACTTCATGTTTTAATCCAAGCTATCACACAGTTAAACAAATTATATAACATATACACACACACACACACACACTTTATTTCTTGATATACTTTTGTTTATTAATTTAACCAGCAGGCGGATGGCTTCTCTGGTGTTCAGTGAAGACACTTCCCCATACCTCACCCTAATGGACGTGTCTGCCTGGAAGAGGTGCAGGCCCATCCAATGAAGGGTGGTATCAACTTGTCTGGCCGTCCCCTTACTTACAGTACAATTCAGAGAGCACTGCTGAAGCACTCTTTGCATGGTCCTAATGCTCACAACTCTAATGATGCACTCGTGATGTGCTTCTCAGGGACAGTTCTCTAGTATCCCCGAAAGAGGGACATCAGGACAGGATCCTGAAAGCAGGACTGTCCCTAGGGATGCGAGATTGCTGGGAGGCATGCTTCTACTTTGCCTCCTTAGAGCACAAGGAGGAAGTAATGTAGAAATTCTTCACAGTGCTGCCTCTAAGGAGTGGATAAACAATTATTCAGCCCAGTAAGGGGCACATTGAACATACATGTATATCTTCCCAACTAAACCCGCAATTCACGCACACCCATTCAAATTAAACCTAATGCTACAGATATGCCTTGAATCAGTAACAAAATGCTGTTCACCCACGTTTGAGGAAGCAAGTCATTGTTTTAGCATAACTTGAACATTGTGAAAATTGTTTTTACAAATTGATGTTTTGCTTTTGGTGTAAAAAGATTATGACTTCGGAATAAACTTTTATATTAAGTATATTAACAATTCTGCAAATTAAATAAGGTGTGAGGCAGACACTGAAAACTTTAAAGAGGATGTATAGTTTGTTTTTTTCACGCAATACAGTAACTACTTTTTGCTGGGGTGAAATATACATAATAAAGCAGCGCTTGCAGACACTGCACCACAAAGAAAAAAAAGTGACAGTTTCACTTTAAACAATATAAACTCCGTTTGGGTGAGGTCACAGAACACTTATTAATATGTCATGCTCACATTACGAAAGGGAGTTGTTAAATAAACAAGGAACCAAATGCAATTGTTCATAAAGGTGTATTCTCACTTACACAATGGCTTTTAGCTACGGATGTTTAGCAGCTATTACAGGAAAAAAAAAAAAAAAAAAGTCATACAACTTGAGAACATTTGTATTTATTTCCTGTTAAAGCAGTGTGCATTTTACATTGTAGGAGAAATATATACTATGTAAAAGGAAGACTTGTAGGTAAAGAAACACTAACAAATTAAAAATGTATATTTTAATTACATGTGTTCTGTTACAACAGAAGATTACAATAACATATCGTTATTTGTTTTTACGGTTTATTGTGATTAAAAATATATTTTTCATTACGTGTTCTGTTACAGCTGAATATTACTCCCCTGTCCTTTAACCCCTTTGCGACTTTAGGGTGTGCTATGTCGTCCTACAATAAGAGTGATTTAACATCGTAGCATGTCCCTCTGGCATGCCTTCCTTTCCAGTGCTCCAATCGACACTGGGGGGGGAGAAGGGGGGGAGGGTACCGTGCAAACCAGGCAGTTAGGATTTTTGATATTAATATTTACTTAAGCCCTTTATGTACATGCAGACATGTTTGCAAGGTCAACAAAGCAAGTATTTTTTTATTACTATAAAAAAAAAAAAACATCATGTAATATTGCCTATATTAGCATTTCTAACAAATATATTTAAGTTAAAAAAAATCTGCAGGGGAAGCCATATTTATTCATCTTCGTACTGAAACGGTCACAGGATGCATTTTTAAAAGCCTGACACTTGCACACTGCACCAGGATTTGTAAAGACACTACCTCTAGGTTACTTATATGTTTTTTTGGACAGACTGCTTCTGACCAAGGGGAAATGATGCCCCCACAGATCACATGTAAGCCAAGATATGATATATTTTTCTTTAAATCAAGAAATACACTACATTGTTGTTATACTATTATCTAAATAAATTCTAAAACCATACGTAAGAGTCAGCAATGATTATACATGTTGCAACGTACATGCATATGCTTGCCTGTTTTCAGTCAAAACACTGAGATCTAACAAATGTAAAATATTTTTAGAGAATATCAGTCCACTCCCCAGATTTCAGATTTGATGTCTAAGCTCTGAAGCTAGTATTAGCTCCCACACTAAATGTCTGTACCCCTCCCTTACACTCCTTCTGAGAACTATTTCTTGTCGGAGAGAAAGAATTCTAAACGTTATGCAAAGTCTTTATACTCTACAGTCTGCAAAGGAGAGCTTCTGCGAAATGACTTACTACCTGCCCGCTTTAAAAGGAGGACATGTCACTTTTCAAATACAACAATTTACATTTCATTATATTTGCATATCCATCACCAAAAACAGTCCTAGTCAGTCTTCCTTTTATACTCAAGCACCCAGGATTGCTTAAGGCCAATTCCTGGCTTCCCAAAATACCAAGAGACTCTTCTTCAACTATTTCCCCACCGTGGAAACATCAGTTAAGTGGAGCCTCCAGGCACCTTAACAACTTCATCAAAATTAAGTTGTAGGGGTGCCTGATGGTCCCAAACACCGGCTTACCTTTAGCGGTTAAACTGTTAAAAACATTTTTAATACCAAAGTCTTACCACCAGCATTGTTTGGCTATGTCCCTATCGTTCTGCTCCAGTCAGATTCTTCAAAAGGGAACCTTCAAACTGCATTGGACAGGGATGCCTTTGTTTGTAGTACAGTGTCGTCAGCAGACGCTCTAAGCCAATCAGTAGTTCTCCATTGACAAAATGGCTTGAGAAACGTACATATGATAATGCTCTCTCTATAGCTAAAAAATTGTAAAACGAGGTATAGTCAAACAGAGCACAGTAAAGTTATGCTCAATCCTATATAGCTAGGTGGTATCTTCCCCACCTAGGAAACCGAAGTATGAATCCTCCAAGTAAAAATCTTCAGAGATAGTAACAGAAAGGTCCAAATTTAATAAAAAACTAGTTTTATTTATAACCAAAATAATAAACCCAAAAGTAGAGTATAAAACACTAATGCATTTCACCTTCAAACAGGCTTTTCGAAACGTTGAAAAACTACCTTTTAGCATATTGGAAAGAAACCACTTCTACGAAGCGGACCACCACTCGCTGCTGACCTTTCTACACAAGATCAAGACAGGAACCAGAATTAGCATATCCACAGATACGAATTGTACGCCCAAGAGCATATATCTGGAGCGGATTTCAAGCTCCAGAAGTTACTAAGTGCATTTCCTCTCTCTTATTTATAATCACCAGCATCAGAAATACTACACCATATTCAGTTTTACTTGTCCTCTTGTTTTACATATCGTACCATCTTTATTTGAATTGAGGACACTTTTAAAGGCGCTGCTTCCTTGTATTCCCTTTCTATATTTACCTAAGGCCAGAAGGAAGAGACTCTGGTTTGCGAAGTCTGAGCTGCCACATAGACTTTGAACAAGCAATAAAAATCCCATCCTTTTATTTAGAATTATTAATGTTCTCAGCCAACCAGCATCAGCCCTGAGTGTTCCTTTAACTCAAGTACAACACAACAGGTTAAACTACCAACATTTTTGCACAACCGCCTAAAAGGTTAGAATGGTGGAACTAAAAGCAACTTCTGCCTCTTCATCTGACCACTGCTTGTGATGGCTTATGGGAATGGGTGTCCTCTTGTGCAATAAAAGCTTATATCATCTCATTGTACATGCAAACAAACTATGGCCAACTATGGTCTCAAGGGACCTGCTAATACACCCATTTTGCACTTTTGTACTCCAGAGTGAATGGAGTGAAGGTACACCAGTGATGTAACTGAGCAAATGAAGGTTCCAGAATAAAAAGACTAAGTTGCAGAAAATGGCATTGGCACGGAGAGGGGCTCGGGTAAGATACCTACCTCGTCTCCTCTACTTTCATCACCATTACACAAACGCATTTTGCCATGCGTTGGTATTTGCAAAAAAACACCAACATCTCACCAATGCCAGTTCATCTTTAAAAATAATTTCTCACAAACCCCCTCTGCATTTTCTATTGGTGAGCAAGAATCATGTACCTCTTAAGTGCAATATTATGTATTATGGAGAGTTATGTGTGCAGCCCCATCCAAGAAAGTGGGAAGATTTTGTATAGAACTTGGAAGCGTGAATCTTGAGCTTGGAAAAAGGGTAAAAGACTGACCAAAAGTGAGAATAAAAATGTTTTAGTTTTACCTTAGGCTTTTACATTCATGCATTATATAGTCGTTAAAAACTAAATTGTTTTGAAAGGATCTTTCCAAGCACCATAACCACTACAGCTCACTATAGTAATTACGGTGGCAAGAATTTCCGGATACCCTCCCACAGTAGTCAAATTGTTGGAGAACAAGTTACTTGGGGTCTGACAAGCACCTGCCGTCAACTCCTCTGAAGGTATAAGTTCCTCCACTGTCCAAAGCCCATCACTCAGCTGACGTTCTCAGTCAGTCAATCAGCTAGGGCACAGCTTTGTTGAATGTAGTCAACAAAAGCTTCTTGTAAATGTAAACTGCTAACAGGGCACGCACTATAGCGTTAGAAATAAACATTTGAATTCCTAACATTATATTGTACATTTAACAGAGAATTATGATTTTGGATTGTCTGAACCACTTCTTGGTTTAGCAAGGAGTTAAAAAATAAACAATTACACACAGCTTTATATTGTTAAACTCCTGAATGCTACTACTCCAATGATAATGTGTCCCATGCTTTAAAACAGATACAATGCATGGCTTTCAATATAAATACTGCTGCCTGAAGCTAAAAACATACTGTGACCTGCCAAAGGTCACCATATGAAAAAGTAATAACAGATTATTTAAGAAGGAGAAAGCAACTGAAAGGTTGTATTCCTTCAAAAAAGAGATCACTCGTGTTACAAAAACATGTATATAATAGCAACACAAAAGTTCATTTCAAAAGAAAAGGAACAGAACATTTTACAATAATAGCACAGTGACAAAATAGAATATCTTCAACGACCAAAAAATAGAAAGGGGGCATAACATTTTAGAGCTTTTTTTGGCACCATAATATCATTGACTTTAAAATGGAATCCCTAGAACACAAATGCTGAACTGACATTGGGAAACTATCACGAATGCTGTTATTCATAAAAATGAAACTTCATTAAAATCTTAAACAGATAGAAATTGAATTTTATTGATGTGGCTGAAACAGGATTAAATGGAATCCAAATTGGGATCCAAGTCTGAACTGCTATGTTGTTATCCCTCATCCCATACAACCTTGGATCCTAAGGGACTTCTGTCGCAATGTTTTATGGTATGGTATCGTACCTTCTATCCAACTTCCTAAAAGGTACAACTCCCAACAGAATCTTTACAAAGATGCTTTTTGGCTCACAAACCCAAGTGACAAAACCTGCCAATAGTGCGTCAGGAACTGAATATAAAGCCCCAGGAGTAGTCATCGTACAACTCTTGTATCTTCACCATGCGGAGCGTTTGCTGGAGCTATATAGTGATCACAGTATCTAAAGGCTGCACTGACACTAAAAAAAAACACAAATGAATTACCCATTCAACTGCAAAAATAGCAGGTGGATAAGAGGCACAAAACAAGTCACGTCACCTCACATTATCTTATTCATTTCCAGCAGCAAAGTTATTATTTTTTTTATACAATCTTTATTTAAAAAATATTTTTGTACAAAATAACAGAATCATTCATTGCAGTAGAGTGACAGATCATTAATGGTTTAAATAGTCTTGCTCAATGTTTCAGGTTAAAATACGTTTGTCGTATCCTCATGCTTCTCTCCGTTTCATTTTAGTGCTGACTTGGAGAAAGATGAATGAGCTAGGGAAAAATAAGAGGGGAAGGGATGTGGAAGGAGGGAGAGGGGTGCGGGGAACATGAACAGAACAAAACTCTCTCTTTTCGCTATCCTCTCCCCCGTCCTTCCAGTACTCCTTATTAAAATAAAAAGGCCCAACCAGCTTCAACTACCTTTCCTTTGCTCTTACTCTCTTAACTTTCCAAAGTCCACAGACCGGGGAATGCTAAAATAACCCAATCTAGCTGTAAAATTAATGGCTTTCCTAAATAAAAAGAAATTAGTTATGTGATTACTGTTCTACATACTAGGTTGAGTTTAGTCCAATGTATAAGCTTATAAAGGGTTCTAGAATTGCTACCAATTGCACTGCTGACTTTTCTGTTAAGCGTCTCAATGGAGTCTCGCCCATATTCCTTCTGTAATTCCCTTTGCCTACTGCCAAGCCCCTGAGCTCCTAGGCCCTCAACTGTTACATGGCCCTGCAAAATTGGGCTAGTGGTCAACATTTTAGACAAGATCTCCCTGCTGTGTGGTGGTTAGATTAGAGACACTAGTTGGTCAGTCATTAGTTGGTTGGCGACATATAAAGTCCAGATACAGAGTCCTAGACTGCATGCATCCATCATTGGTGCCACTAAGCGTCGCAGTCAGGGACTCCACATCATAGATATCCTCTACCCTCATTATTCACTGCTGGAGAGATGATGTACCCAGCCTTCGCCACACTGCAGGTTTCAGAGACTAAGCAACATTCAATAGGTGTTTGGTGAGCGACTTCTTGTATCACAACAATAGGGACCTCATATGATGGAACAGCATCGGCAAGATTGGAAGTGGAGATCAGTACCTACTATCTCCTTAATGATGCAGTGAATCGGTCTTCAGAAAAAGTCAAAGATAGAACACGACCACCAGATATGAAAACCGGTGCAGATATCCTCCCCACATTGCCAATATGTCTCAGGTCAACAAAGTGATCTTATGTGCAATCCTACTTGCAATTTTTGGAAATATGAATCTTAACCCCTTCAGGACAAGGGGTTAGCAAAATTACATCAAGATAGAACTATGTCATCTGTCACTAATGGAATAAACAATAGTAAATGGAGTGTACTTGTGACAAAAATAAAACAAACAAAAACACAAATTTGGGAACTGTAGTGAAAACAAGAGAAAAAAAAATAAAAACATATTTTTTTTTTACCAAATTGGAAACTTTGTTCTACAATGTGCAGTTGAGAAATTTCCTTAGGAGAGATGTTCTCATTAAAAAAGAAAAAGGAAAAAAAAAAAAGCCCTTTAAAGGAACACTTTGGTCACCTAAATTACTTTAGCTAAATAAAGCAGTTTTAGTGTATAGAACATTCCCCTGCAATTTCACTGCAATTTAGGAGTTAAATCACTTTGTTTCTGTTTATGCAGCCCTAGCCACACCACTATGATTGACAGAGCCTGCATGAAAAAAAAAACTGGTTTCACGTTCAAACAGATGTAATGTACCTTAAAGGACCACTCTAGGCACCCAGACCACTTCAGCTTAATGAAGTGGTCTGGGTGCCAGGTCCAGCTAGGGTTAACTAATTGTTTTATAAACATAGCAGTTTCAGAGAAACTGCTATGTTTATCAATTAGTTAAGCCTTCCCCTTTTTCCTCTAGTGGCTGTCTCATTGACAGCCGCTAGAGGCGCTTGTGTGATTCTCACTGTGAAAATCACAGTGAGAGCACGCAAGCGTCCATAGGAAAGCATTATGAATGCTTTCCTATGTGACCGGCTGAATGCGCGCGCCGCTCTTGCCGCACGTGCGCATTCAGCTGACGGGGAGGAGAAGAGGCGGATCGGAGGAGGAGAGCAGGAGGAGAGCTCTCCGCCCAGCGCTGGAAAAAGGTAAGATTTAACCCCTTTCCCCTTTCCAGAGCCGGGCGGGAGGGGGTCCCTGAGGGTGGGGGCACCCCCAGGGCACTCTAGTGCCAGGAAAACGAGTATGCTTTCCTGGCACTAGAGTGGTCCTTTAAATAATTGTATCTCAATCTCTAAATTGAACTTTAATCACATACAGGAGGCTCATGCAGGGTCTAGCAAGCTACTAACATAGCAGGGGATAAGAAAATCTTAATTAAACAGAACTTGCAACTTGTTTACATTGCAGCTCTAGGTCTGCCCCCAGTGGGGTCTGCCAGAAAGCCACTGGGGGCGCTTCAGAATTCGTAACAGACTTTTGGTCCGTTATCTGACGCTAGAGGTCCTCACGGACCTCCAGCTTCATATTTTCCCATAGGAAAGCATTGAAGCCGCGCGCGCGCACACACACACACACACACACACACACACTAGGTCTCCCCCGCTGGCTGAAGGCAAGGGAGAATCATGGACGGAGCCTGACCCAGCGCCGAGGGACATCCCCTTCAGCCCTGCAGGTGGAGAGGGGGGGTTGGGGGGGGGGGGGGCACTGAAGAAGCCTATAGTGCCAGGACAACGGGGTTGCTTTCCTGGCACTATAGGATCCCTTTAAGGTTGAGCCTGATGGCATCAGTCTTTCCAACTTAGATAACAATTAAACAATGCAAATACATGTAACCCAGTTGTGTTTAAAGTGTATGTCACCTTCTGGAGTATTTGCATATTTAGAAAATACTTTAAATGACAACCTCTGCTTGGTGTGCAACGGAGAGTATATATACATAATTGATACTGTCCCATATGGGCGCCACCATCATCTTTTTCCTGCACTTGGCACTCCATCTGCCAGGAGAAATGTCAGAGTACAGCACTATTGTCTACGGAGCATCCCAGGAGACAGATATTGTCTCATGAAGAGCAAGACAATGACTTATTCCCCCACTAGTAGCTCCCGACAGCTGGAGGAAGTGACAAAACTTAACAGAGGTAAAATTTATTTTGTCAACCGGAGGAAAAATAAATAAAACAAAGTCGTCCCTTCTTTATCTTATACATTTTAGGAATAAAATATTGAAAAATAAGAAAGGAAGAACAAATTAGGATTGAATACTTGAAGAAAAACATATCAAAGCAAGGTGAGTTTAGGGTGACAGCTCCTTTAAGGGACAACATATCTGCTAAATGGATTGACGATTAAACATCAGGTACAAATGCACAAAATAAGATTCAATTGAAATGTAATTTATGGTTTAGGAAACTTAACAGACACAAAATAAATGCCTGAATGTAAAAACAGATCACATGTAACACACTCAAAAGCAGGATTTATTTGAAAATGGAGAAGTAAAACCTTTGCAAAGGGCAAACAAAGTATGCAGAGACTTTCATCGAGAGTAGTCATGTGATCTGAAAAGTGAAAGGTAATGGCCAAGACACATCCAGCTCCCTCACAAAGAACAGTCATTTCCCATCTGAGAAAAAGACATTAAACTTCCTCTACTCCTACTCCTCCGTAATTTAAATGGCAGAGAGAAATGTACATTAGTGGGAAAAAAATACCATAACCTGCAGGCACAATGTACTTCTACATCATGGAAAATGCATGAATAAAAACCTGGAGTTTTTTTTTTTTTTTCTTCATAAAAATAATAAAGAGAAAACAAATATTAAACAATATTTTGGTCTCTCCTGCAATGCTTTGAGTAGCCTGGCTGTGCCAGGATAGAAATAAATTGTTATAACAATTCTGAATTTATATATATATATATATATATATATATATATATATATATATATATTTAAAAGAAAAAGGGCATTACATTAAAAAAAAAAAAAAATTAACCTAAAGTTAGAGGTTTTTTGGTATTCAGATCAATAGTGTAATTATAAGTGATGGTTACCACTAGGAAAAATTTAACTAACAGTATCTGAGGCCAAGAGAAAAGTTAAAAGGAGATGTTGAAATAAATATTGTAAATAATATTTAATGTGCGAGTAAACCTAATGTTGTATAAACTGTGTTGTCTCACGTTTTTAATCACTAATGTAGGTTTCATTTTCAAACATATGGAAACGGAGGCATTTACCTTTTGACCGATTAATATTGCAAACTTGGAACTAATTTCCTTAAAGAGAGAATTGCAATACTGGAGCAATGTCATTTACAGTTAAAAACACACACAAAAACTCACACACGCACGTTAATGAGAAAAATGTTTAGCCACTCCTACTGACTAAACAGCAGTAATAACAAGTTTTCCAATTTTACATCTCAGTTTAAAGTAAAAAAAGGACAGTATGATGTTACAATTACTCTTGAGTTGAAGCCATGGAAACATTTGAGTCTAAATCAGTGGTAGTCAACCTTTTTTTACCTACCGCCCACTAATGCAACTTTTTGGTTGAAAAAATTTCCTTACCGCCCACCAGTTTTCGCGCAAATGCAGAATATTTTTTAGAAAGGAGGGTGTTTTACAAAAAATAAATGTACGTACATTTATCTTTTTATTTCTACTTAATGCAGGTTTATAAGGTTTTTAACTTTATAAAGTGTAATGAGAAAACAATAAAGTAAATTGAAATTACCTTTACTAGTGATTAATGAGATCCTTGAGGTTGATGCTGCGAGACTAAATATTTGATATCTGGTTCGATTTTCGTAAGGAACAAACGAAGGTCTCTTTCAGTGATATTCAGACGACTTCTCTGTTTGCGCATAATATGATTTCTCATATTATCTCTCTATGATTTTTCTTGTGCGTCAGCTCATCTCCTCTCCCTCCTCAATTCCCCTCCCCACCTTTTTTTTCCCCTTTTTTCTATTTTTTAACCTTCCTTGTAGCAATGCCCAGTAGGAAGGCTGAGCTAGGTAGCCCACTTACTATATAGTCCACTATAACAGACAGACACACGTACAAGACACACATACAGACACACATACAGACACACATACAGACACACATACAGACACACACACACACACGACAAATACACACACACATACACACACACACGACACATACACACACGACACATACACACAACATACATACAGACACACACGACATACATACAGACACACACGACATACATACAGACACACACATACAGACACACAGATACACAAATACAGACACATAGATACACAAATACAGACACATAGATACACAAATACAGACACATAGATACACAAATACAGACACATAGATACACAAATACAGACACATAGATACACAAATACAGACACATAGATACACACACACACGACACATACATACATGACACATACAGACACACATGACACATACAGACACACACAACACATACAGACACACACGACACACACACAACACACATACAGACACAAATACAGACACAGACACACACACACACACACACGACACATACACACACAAGACACACCCGACACATACAGGAACACAGACAGACACACATACACACAAGACACATACATACAGACACACACAAGACACACATACCAACAGACAGTCACACATACATACACACACACACAAGACACACATATATACAGACACACACACACACACACACACAAGACATACATACAAAGACACACACACACATTTTATTTAAGTCACCCTCCTGTTTCCTACCTTTTAGATTCAGGAGGGTGACTTTCCCTGGGGTCCAGTGGTGGCTCAGGTGGATGGGAGTCAGAGTTCCCACTCCCTGGTCTTCCTCCCGCGCGGCTCTCAGGGTTAGCTGGGAGGAGTGATGTGCAGTCACTTCCTCCCAGCTCTGCGATGTCATCACAGGGGGCCCGGTCGCGCTGTTAAAGCGCCCAGCGCTGACCGGGCCCCCTCACAATCCACATCCATCGGGTGGCCCTGACAGCATGGGCCACCCGATGGACCCCTCCATATGCAGCCCCGGCGGTTTGCCGCGCGGGCCGGAGCCGCAATTTGTCACGGCGGTACCCAGTCGCAGGGGTACCGCCGGCTCGCACCCGCCCGCCCGGTCGTCAAAACCTGGAAATCCCTACCGCCCACCTGAAATCCTAAAACGCCCACTAGTGGGCGGTAGGGACCAGGTTGACGACCCATGGTCTAAATTCATGACAAAATTAAGCATACTGTAACTAGAGCTGAAGTATAAAGTCCAATGACTTAAAAGATCACTATAGTATCAGTAAAACAAAGCGGTTTTCCCCCACCCTCAGGGTCCCCCTCCCTCGGTGCTGAAGGGGTTAAAACTCTTCAGCCACTTACCTTAATCCAAAGCCGGGCTCCCTCGGCACTGGTGACCTCTCCTCCCCCGCCAACTTCAGCTCCCGATTGGAGCGGAATTTCTCAATGTTTTCCTATGGACGTTCTGCACGTAGGATGCAAATTTCGCATCCAGCGCCGCAGATGCGCATTTAGCGGCTGTCATGAAGACAGCCACTAGAGGTTGGATTAACCCTGCTATGTAAACATAGTTTCTCTGAAACTGCTATGTTTACATGTGAAGGGTTAAAACGTGAGGGACCTGGCACCCAGACCACTTCATTGAGCTGAAGTGGTCTGGGTGACTATAGTGTCCCTTTAATTTAAGTCAGGACTAAAGTAGTATTTGAAAGACATATATTTAGATTGGGGTCAAAATATGGAGACTAGCTAAAGAAACAATGGCTTGCAGTGAGTTGAAACCAAATTCCAAGGTTTAGGCTAAAACAGTTTATATTAAACACTATAGTCACCAAAACAACGATAGTGCAGCGATAGGATCTATAAACCAAAACTGCTTCATTAAGCTAAAGTTGTTTTGGTGACTATAGTGTCCCTTTAAAGAAAATCCTAAACTCTGCTATTGTAAAGACTTGGCTATTTAAAGGAACACTATACTGTTAGGAATACATCTTTGTATTCCTAACACTAAAGTGGTCCTCTGTAGTCGGTCCCTCCCATCACTGAAAGGGTTAGTGCCGAGGGGGAACTTAATGTGCATGCTGGTAGGCAACCACTAGAGGCAATCTTAACACTGCAATGCAAACATTGCATTTCCTCTGTTTTACATTACAGAACTAAAGGGGACACCAACACTGCATCCAGACCAATTAGATGAAGTGGCCTAGGTGTCTATAATGCATCTTTAAGCTCAAGTGTTGAAGTTTAATTTACAATTCATTACCATTCACGGTTTAATGAATAACCCTATGAAAAACATATTTCACTATGCATTTTCTGACTGCAATAGTTATATATATATATATATATATATATATATATATATATATATATATATATATATATATATATATATATATATATATATATATAAATAATACTTGATAATCCCCCGCACTCACGCTTTGTTATGTATCCAATTCGCCGGGTGCCTGGCATGAACTCCAATCGAAATATTACTGCAAAAAACTGCCGCTCACCGGTCTTGTAAAAGTCCAAAATTTTATTGAAAAAGAATTAAAAGAGAGACCAACGTTTCAGTCCCAGCTCGGGACTTTCCTCAGGGTAACAAAACAATAAATACAGTTACAAAATACCGACAATATATAGGTAAATCTAATTGGTAAAACTCACCCAGGTGCAGTGAAAACGTGTCAGCCGTGTACAATAGCCCTTCCGGGTATGCGCGCGCACACCCGCTAAGACTCCTCCCACTATACGTGCACGTGATACGTGCTGTGACGTGCCTTGTATCTACAGTTGCTAAGCAACATTCTGTGTCCAAAATCTGCAGGCTGAGCAAGGATATAGTGAAAAGTCTTAAACAGTGTGATATCATAGAAAGATGCACCCTCGTGACAACAATGTGCCCAAAATCTACAACCTGAACGAGCATATAGTGAATGATCTTAAACATGTGATGTTATAAAAAAATATAGCTTGTATCAATTTTTATAGTGTATTATTTATCATTACAGTTATGTATTGTGATTTATAGCGTACTCGGGTAATTGCTCTTATTACATAGAGAGATATGTATTATGAGGTATTATTATATTCACTTTTTATATTTTGTTTCGCTATTTAGTATTGCAGATAGAGTGGCTGCGTATCCCACACTGCAACAGGTGTCATTCGCACGGGTGGTATTTTTACAAAGGCTTATTTATATTCATATGTTTATTGATTATGTTTGCAATTATGTACTGCATTACAGCGGAACATACATTATCGACACTGCTCTTGGGGCATATACATACCTCTACACTTTCATGGCTATCCATCACATTCACTATTAAGTTCTGCAATACAGCGGAACATACACTGTTGTCTGGATTATGTAAAAAAATTTTTTTATAACATCACATGTTTAAGATCATTCACTATATGCTCGTTCAGGTTGTAGATTTTGGGCACATTGTTGTCACGAGGGTGCATCTTTCTATGATATCACACTGTTTAAGACTTTTCACTATATCCTTGCTCAGCCTGCAGATTTTGGACACAGAATGTTGCTTAGCAACTGTAGATACAAGGCACGTCACAGCACGTATCACGTGCACGTATAGTGGGAGGAGTCTTAGCGGGTGTGCGCGCGCATACCCGGAAGGGCTATTGTACACGGCTGACACGTTTTCACTGCACCTGGGTGAGTTTTACCAATTAGATTTACCTATATATTGTCGGTATTTTGTAACTGTATTTATTGTTTTGTTACCCTGAGGAAAGTCCCGAGCTGGGACTGAAACGTTGGTCTCTCTTTTAATTCTTTCTCAATAAAATTTTGGACTTTTACAAGACCGGTGAGCGGCAGTTTTTTGCAGTAATATATATATATATATATGTTAAAAGGCCTGAACTTGTGGAGGCCTGAATTTGTGGGAGGAGTAAGTCCCCTACTTAAACTCCCAGCCCCTACTCACCTCTGCCTTTCAGCTGATTGTTTTGTCCCCATAGCAACAAGCACTTCCTGTCCAGCTTCCCTCCAGAATTTTTTCCTGTTTCCAGCAGTCAGACGTCCTGACCAGTCCTCTGTCCGTTTGAGGCCTTCCACTCGGTTCCCGGTCAAGGTACCCGGTTTCCGGTCACGAGACCGGCACGTTCACGTAAGTTAGGCGTAGGAAATAGCGCCCCGCTATTTCCCGCCGTTCGGGCCTAAAAACTTAGGGGTAGGCTCCCTCTATCATATTCGTACAAATACACGCTTTTTTAACCGATTTCAGTGTTCACGCCAAAACAGACGAACGCTCGGCACTTTATCACTGCTTTTACATATTCGTACGGAAACTACCTAATCTATTATTATTTATATACACAGTAATATTATTACGGGCATTCTCTTATTTCCGTTTGGTCACCCAGGACCAATCTATTTCGTACGATTAAAACACAAACACCTTGCTCTAAATCCATATTCGGCTAGTTCTTATTCAAATAGGCTACAGTATGCACTAAGTTCTATTTCACGAATTCTACTTTTCTTTACGTATATTCCCTGTTCGGTCATATTGCTACTGATACCTTTTTTTGTCAGTTTGGGGATATAATTAGCTTGTTTAAAAATCTGCCTTGTGATTTTCTTTCTATGTTAACCAGTTAATTTGTTTTACTACTTTTTAAAATATCCACGTCTATCATAAACGTACAGTTTCTATACACTGTGGCAGGATGGCCAGGCTCTTCACAAACTTCAAATGCAACAGTCAGGATAAAATAGTACTGCAGTTTATTGTCACTTTCCACAATATATACAAGGTTGTGCTCTCCCACAAAATAAAACAAAAAGAAAATAAATCCTACTCCAACTTGGAGACTTACTAAACAGTATTACTAACTATCCAACTGGCCAGCTAATCTAGTTCCCAGTTTTAAACAAAATGAAATACAGCACTTTAAGCAGGTTTCACACAGTACCTTTGTCTCAGGCTTAACTGCCTCCTCTCTCCCAGCTGTTAGACTCTCTGTCTTCAGAGGCTAACCTTTTAAAACCCTAGTGCTGGTTAATTACATTCACCTGGTATATAACATTCAAGGGGTGACTCCCACCAATTAACCCCATCATGCTGGGAATAGAGAGCACTCCAATCTATTACTAACAGAAAGCCTCTCTGACCTTGCCACAACACATATTTACCTATTAAACACTTTATTTTGTCACATATACTAATAAATACTGTTTATAAACACAATATCTGGCACATAAACGTCTGTACTATTCATTTTCCATATAATCACGCTGTCACATATTTTTGGCTTTACAGACTGCATCGGTTTCTCGCTTTTTCTGCGCTAAAGTTGTTTATTTCAAGGTCTTTTATTACAGGAACAGGTATTGTATTTTAACACTTTGCATTATAAAGCCATAGGCCTAAAATGTTTACATATTGGGTTTTATTACTTACCTCCACACCTGTCGTTAACTATGGAATTTTTCTTCGGTTAACCCTTAGCTCCAGTATTATTCTAGGCTTCCCCCGGTTCTACACAGTTAAACCGTTTCGCATAACGTAATTTCTTTATGTCAAACCGAGGTATAGTTCACAACTCGTTTGTTACTACACCTCATATAAAACCTATCACGGTCTCAAGTTCATTACTACTTTTCCACAGGCTTACGCCCACGGTACGTTAATTCTTTACTATTATTTCTACTCAGACATACGATCATACAGCCATCAGGCTCCGGTAAACACCAAAACCTGACCCGGTACTCAGCCATACCTTCAGGTACTTACGTCTATACCCAAATACGTCCAATCGTCACCCCAAGGCCTCATCCAGCCTTCTCACAAATATCTATTTCAGCCCAGTCACACACTTAAACCTTCCAGATCCCTCAATGCAGGATCTCACATTGCGCCCCTAACAAACAACCTACTCCCAATTCAAATCATACGCCACCACGATACGCATAAATACGTCAACATCTGTCTTAAAGCCTCAGGACTCTTCCTCAAGGACAGCATAAGACGAGACTTACCACACTTATTACCACCAGAAGGTTCCAGATACCATTCGCAAGAAGTCAAGGTTAGTATCTACACAACATTCCAGTCCTCTCACCTTATCCTTAAATATACAATCGAACTGGCTACAGGGTCTATGCTAATGCCTTAGCGCACCCTATCTGAAATCCCGTCCCAACGAGGCCTTCCATCCCCCCCCACCTCAACACGGAGGTACGGCCCCACGCCCAAATCATAGTTACAAGCCTCGCATGCCCTACTACAGGGCGCTAGTCAGGGCCTCACCTGTCACGGCCACACGTTTTGATTTCTCTCTACTGTCACCGAGAGGCCAACATCCCGCCACCACGTCTGTGGCAACTACGTCATAAGCCAAATCATAGGTAGAGCCTCTCACCGCCACTTGGCATTAGCAGGGCCTCACCTATCCAAACATTCAACAGTTAAGTTTTTCGCTTTGGCATCTAGCATTACAGTCCAGTTCTTCCATATACACCACCCCACATACCCCGCCTACTTACCTTACGCCCCTTCTAATATATCTTTCACATAATCATTCCTTTTAGAATGTCCCAAGAACCTATTCCAACCAAAGAATTGACAGAAGAAACTCCATTCACGCCTACCAGACCCGGGTCTCCAGGCGAATCACTCACTCTTTCAATCCCCACGTCCTTGAGAGCATGGACTATTC